>NC_063223.1:5149583-5486666 GCF_020740725.1 Corvus hawaiiensis
ATTTATTACCCATCTAACAGATACACACGTTCTAATCCCAAAATAATTTCGGATGGATCCTTAAATGCCAAGATGTGACGTTTTCTCATCACGCTGAGTGCAGCAATCAAGCCTCAGATTTACAGGATACCGTGTTCCCTACAAACCCCCAAATATTCCCTCAAGATTCCAGAGCAGGAGTTCAAGTTGCAGAGAAGAAAAATTGCTCCTAATGGATGGGTTGTGGAGAGCATTCAGTGGAGCTGCACTGATTTAAGCTTTCCACTGGAGATGAGCACAGATTTATGACCGATTCATTGTGGAGATATGTGGAAAGGTGCTCCAGGAGAGGGGCTATAAATACACCCATGTGTCACCTGTGTTAATAATGGAATATTTTACTGAAAAATAAACAAACATGTGAGCAACAGTGCTGAAATTCCTACCTGGGCCTGACTCTTTTTGGCTTTATGAGAAGATTTTCCGAAGACTTTGTGCAATTGTGGGAGATGAGACAAGTGAAATAAGAGGTGAAAATCACCTTTTCATTAGCGTGGGTGATTTGTTTCATGTCATGAACTTGGGCACGTCCTTCAGATGGAGAACTCTCGTGGAACAGACATCTAATTATGGAGACAAATATCCCTGATGAAGTTGGAGGGATGTGCCTTGCTGATGGATACTAATCCTGACGTGCCCCCTTCTCAATGAAATTTCATTAGTTTTTTGTGTTACTGGGCAAGATGAATAAATAATAATGAACCTTTTCCAATCTAGTGCACAAGCATTTTGTTCGCTGTAATTTCGGTTCTAAGGGAGCCCTAGATTCAATGACAGATTCTGTTTGCTGCATTGTACTCCTGTAATATTCATTTGACACTGTTGCCAAACTGATTGAAGGCTTAATTCAATAATTTATACTGCAGGAAGTGATAACAGCTATAACATTTAATATCCTGCCACTTAAATAAAGCCAGCACTTTGTTTCTCTCTAACTTTTCTCTGTTTAAGATACAGCTGTGCTTTGCTCTCTTAGAGGATGGGGAGTGATTAAGCTCAGATGATTTTTGGCATTGGAATTTTGTGTGGTGACTCCCAAATTTCATGGAGGAAAGAGAGTGTAACAACAATTGAATAAGCACATAACAACATGAGAAATGGCAGTTCTGCTTACACAGAAAACAAGGGGAAAAAAAAGAAATTTGGGGAAATTTCAGACCCATTTGTGTCTTTGCAGCCCTTCGTCCCACCCAGTGACTCTGGAGACAGAGGGGGACAAAGGAGAATTGCTGCACTCAAAGATCCAGCCACACTGGAATGGAGAGAAACCATGGAAAGGGCCGGTTTGCAAATAGCTTGAATTTACTAAAGCAAGCAATGATTCCTCTTTGTTTCCAGAGGCCACACTTGGTGATTCCCACTCGTGCTCAACAGGAAAAGTGTTGTAATGTGAAGCTGTGTTTTGGTTCTGCAGCACTGTGAGTCCCAGACCTCATAGAAATCCAGATACAATCTCCGTTCTACAGCACTGTGATGCAGGTGGGTGTTTATCTTCTTGTACAAATAATTTAAATCTTGTTTATTTATTTTGAATAACTGGAACAAAATGGCTCCTTCCCAGATGCTTGTTTTTCTCACCAGGGCTTAAATAAGAGGCAGGAATGAAACCAGTCAGGAATTAGCCGTAAGAACTTGACATCAGCAATGACTTTATCTGTAGATAGCAAGGTTTATATCCTGGGATAACACTTCGAAATTATTGAGATCATGGAGATAATAGAAAAACATGTGGAGACCGCTTATTTTTGTAGCCCAAATTTCTGCCACAGCAAAAATTCCTCAGGACACAGAAAGATCTGATATAGAAATTTCAGGCTGCCACCCACTTCTTGCTTTCAGATGATTGATAACTCGGGAAGAAAATCTTGGGATATAAATCATCTCAAGCAATGATCGAGGCAAGATTAAAACACTCTTTATTTTCTTACATATAATTGAAGAGGAATGCAAGGGATATTTAAAACATTTTAAACCTAAGGCAGGTCCTGATTTAAATTAGATTATTCAGGCAGGATATTATCAAAATATTTATTGTACTGACTGACTGATTTGCATGCATTTGTCATCACAGCACTGGCATCCATTTGAAGGACCAAAACTAAATTTGAAACTCAAACTTTTAGAAAAAAAAAAAAAAATGGTCTTTCTTACCCAAAATCAGGATGCAAAATTGACAATTGGCCAGTGAAGATCTACCTGGGGTAAATCAGACCTGGTGTGACTTTGTTGTGGCTGTTTGGGTGAGATGAGTTTTCCTGGCCAGCAGCACCTGCAGATGTGCCTCATCTTGAGGATATTTAATTCTTATTTTGGCATTCTGGGCAAAAAAAAAAAAAATCCCAACTATCATGAGCAGCAGAAGGGAAATAGAGATTTAAACAGCAAAATGTGGTTGGGATTTCACGGGACATGATTTTATCCTTTGACTCCTACTGCATTCCAGAAACCTGCTGAAAACAGGGAGGTGCAATCACTCCCCAGGAAAAGGCAGCATCATCCTCTGTTGTGGAAAAGATCAGGTAAGGAAAATATAATTAGCATTGTATATTCTGCTATTGTGTCTAGCGCACTGAAAGCTCCCAGGCACTTTCAAAATAAATAGAATAAACAGAGATGAATGAAACTGAACTCTGCTAAATATCATCAATGAGGATCTGCTTTATTACTGGCAATTAAGAAGGGAAAGTCAAAACACAAGCTCTCATTATCACTCATTGATTAAAACCCAGTTAGAACATTGCAATCCCAAGCAGCCCACTGCTCTGCTCGTTCCGCACTTCAGCACAGAAAACAGCACAATATTTCAGAAATAATTAGGAACACAGAGTTAGTGATCAGCCTTAATGTTCCCCAATAAAATTGCCAAAGCAAATGATTATGGATCAGCCAAAAGACACTGTTTGAAGCCATCATCTTTTGTGGCTGTTTAATACCTTCATGATGATATTTTTTTTTTTTTTCTGAGCAAACGTAAATGAAGTTAAAATCCTTCCAGTAATGGCAGCCTGGAATTTAGCAGAAGCCACAAGCATAACTTTGCAAATGCTCATTTTTTGGGAGATAACTGCCAGACATTGAGTTGCTCAGGCAATTTTTGTCTCTAGTCTCTATTTTAAAGGAGCTAATATCAACATTTCTGATGTAGAGCAAGCTGGGAATGTCTCACTGTCAAAATTACTGTGCTCTTCCATTCAAGGAAAAATGACCTTTATCTGATGTGTTCTCTGAAAAAAACCAAAAAAGAAATGACAGCATAAACAACAAAACAAAACCCAGCTGAAAGGAGGGGGGGAAATGCAGGCTGATAGGGCTGCACTGAAGTTCTGCCTTGAGGCAGAGATGGAAAGGGAAGGGACCAGCAGGAAGGGCTGCGAGCCAGGGACATGTGGGGTGGAAATGTTGCTGTCCCTGTCAGCAGGCTGAAAATCCAGGGAAAATTGGAAGTTATCCCATTAAGACACTGCCTGTCCCCTCCTGATGTCTGTGTTTGACACCATTTGAAAGCTGCCCAGAAACAGCAGCAGCCCCAAACCCTGGGGCTTGAGGTGTCCCTGTGAACCCTTCCCAAGGCTCTCACTCCACAGAGGAGCCTGGAGAGCGTGGGACAACAGCCCATGGGAAGAGTTTGTACCATTTGTCCTCCTGTAACTCCTGTGCAAGCTTCCAGAGGGAAACCAGAACCAGGAATGCTTTCCATGAGCAGATATGAAAAATTCCATAACTCTGGCAGCTGTTCCATGGCCAGTGCCAGTTTAGCTGCACCATCACCCTCTTACTTCCTCCTTTTTAGCTCTACTTTCGTTATTGGTTAAAATGCAGCAATTTTAGGAAACGGGAATGATTTATTCATAAAAAGTGCTCCTATTTTCATCCACTTTTACAAGCTGTAATTTCCAATCAAGCCTTTACCTATTCTATCATCAGAATTATTTCGCAAACCCATTTTTTCCTGCTGGGATTTACATTGATCCCTCCATGCTGCTGTATTTAAGGCACACTTTGGTTTCTACCCTTGCCCATTATTTCACTTCAGCTCCCTGGTTTTTAAGAAGCTCTAAGAAATTAATTTATATCTCTTTTCCCCCATGGAAACGTTCAGAAAAGCCACAAGTGCGGGAGAAAAAGTGAGTCCAAGTTTAGGACTTCTCAGTCCATTGAGTTCTCTGTGATTTTGTAAAATTTCACTGCTTGGGCTGGAAACAGAAATAAAGATCAGACAATCTACAGTCAAAATGGCCTGATGGGAGCTTTAGCATGGGGCCAATAATGGAATGCAGGGAAAACATTTCATATCTATTACTTTGGGGTAATTTTTCTCTAATCCAAAAATCACAAAACCGCTCTAATTCTGTGGAAATCTTGCGTACTTGGCTGGCATATTTTCCCCGGCTCTAGTAGGAACTGATAACAGGCTGCTGAATTACTGCTTAATAAACCACTAAATGAGTACCATCCAAGATAACGGGGCATTAAATGACGGCTATTCAGGGAAAAAGTAGAAGTGCAGAGAGAAATGCAAGAGGGCTCTCTGCATAGAGGGAAATTGGTTTAGTCATCTCATCTCTGCCAGTGGTGAAATTCAAACTGCAGCAGATTGGGAAAAATAAAAAAAAAGGAAAGTGTTTTGATACCAGTGGAAGGAGGACACTCAATGTAGGGGCTGCTTCTCGTCACCTGAGCTGGGACAGAGTGTTTAAAGTGGGGAAGTGGGGGGGGGAGGTAAAGTGAGCAGTGAAATGTAATAAATGGAAAGACAAAATAAAATGAAATGAGAAGATAAAATCCAAAAAGTGAAAATAATGTAAGGATGAGATTATAAATCAAAAGAAATCAAGAGATATAGAGGTGGTGGAGAATTTCAGGCTGTAAAGACAAAAGGCCTAGTGTTGGATTCAGTCTGGATCATAGAATCATTGAGCCACGGAATGGTTTGGGCTGGAAGGGACCTCAGTTCCAACCAGCCCCACCCCTGCCATGGGCAGGGACACCTTCCACCATCCCAGGCTGCTCCAAGCCCCGTCCAACCTGGCCTTGGACACTGCCAGGGATGGGCAGCCAACACTCCCCTTTTTCCCTGGATTTCTGTGGGATTTCAGAGTTGAAGTGCCTGTCCTTCCCTAAGGATTAAACTCTGATCACACCACAGAGGTGTGTGAGGAGCTGCCCTGCTCCTGCCCATCCATCACAGCCTGGTGCCATCCGTCTCCAGCAGAACTTGTCCCACAAGGCTGAGAACACATTTGCTTGACTTGTAGTCGTTGGGAAATTGTATCCTCCTGACTGATGGCTGCCGTGTCCACGGTGCAGCATCGCCAGCAGAGTTATGACAAATCTGCTCAAGGCCATATTTCTGGGGAATGACATAATCAATGATGGATTCAGCTCTAATTTCAGCAGGTTTAGACTGCAGAGTTTTAAAGCAAAGAGAGGAGGGTTTTCCATGTTCCCTCTCCTCAATAATTGCATCTGACTGAATTTACAACACATCCCTTTTTACCACACTCATTTTCTGCATGTTTGTGTTTTCACATCTCTAATATCTTGAAAACTATGCAGGCATTTGAGTAAAATGTCCGTGCAATACAATAAATGTTTATTATTTTGACTTGCATTGGACATCCACCTTTGGGCTGACAACAACTCTCTTGTCTCAGTTTCTCCAGTAAATGAGTTGTGTATATGCACAAGCATTTTACACATATCAAACTGGGACAGAAATCTTGATTCAAGTTTGGTTTCCTTAAAATATGCATGCATTTCTGTTGATCATGTGGTTCAGATTTTATCCAAAGCTCCTAACCCAAGTTATTTCAAGGCACAAAACGTGAATTAGGCTGGATTCTGTTCATAGGGTTTCACTCTTTTCCATAAAAACTCCAGTGCTCACCTTTCAGGTCCCTGTTAATCTGTAGATCACAGTAATAGCTTTTAAAAATAAGGAACTTGCGCATTTCCCTGGGAATGAGAGGTTTAATAACATCAAGATATTTCTGCTCTCTCCATCTCACTGTGCACTTTTAGTCTTATGTGATTATTCTTAGATTCTCTGAAGAAAAGGCATTGTTGTTCCCTGCCAGTGAGCACTGAAAGTCAGTGGCATCACTGGCAATAAACCCATTTTAATTTGCAGTCAGACTGGTGGGATATTAATGAGGTTTACCTTTCTTTAAGGCAAATTTGCGGAGTACATGTGCAGCACCATTTTAATTGCAGCACCACACATAATTTCGTGTATCGCCAACTTATCTCCTAGAGAGGCTGGGGGTTAATTGAGTGAATAAAATAAATGTAGACTAATTAGGAGATGACAAGTTATAGCTGATAAGGTCACTTGTCAGACAAATATGAATTCAATATCTATTGCAGAAATGGTTACATTTTCTCTGGCCTAGAGCAAACAATTTGTGTTTTGCAAACTCACAAATGTACACGGAAGACACAGAGAAAAGTCTTTCATTTCTACCCTATGCAGTGTAAATCAGAATAAAATAGAAACAGCAGTTGGAGGTATCACATTATATTTGGATTAAAGTTGTGTTAACCCATCAGTGATTTTAGTAGCTTTAGACTAATAAGACTGAAATATGAATCTGATTAATGCTCAATAAATTACTAGAGATTAACCCCAGCAGTTCTGTTGACATTGTATTGATACCCATATTTTTTTATCAGCTGTAGGAAAAGTAATAAATCATCAAAACCGATTTGGCATAAAGTGTATGAAGTGAGACAATGTTAGAGGCCGAAGAAATTGCATTTCATAAATCACTTTGGGGCTGGGGGAAAAGGCCTTCTGAGCGTGTGGGCCAAAGTTTGGATAGATTTTACTCTGAAGTATTCTGTATTTTCCAGGGTGAGCTCAGGGCACTGAGATGGAGACTACCCCAAGGTTTGGGAGGAGCCTGGGTACCTGCTGGTCAGTGAAACAAGACAAACCCCAATCTGGCTGAGAGCACCCAGCAATTCCACAGAGGGGAAGTCAATCCCAAGGGACAATGTGCTCTGATTTTATAGCAGGCTGCTGTTTCCCCAGACAATTCTCCCAAATGATAACGAGCTTTGCATCTGCTTTTCAGGAAATCCTGTGGCAAACAATCCACCCAGACTGCAGATCAATGCACAGAAATAACCTCTCATGGAAATAACCTTCCACTGGCTTTGGAGTGCTGCCTGAATCCTCAGAGCCTTCCTCCCTGGGATACGGGGATGCTGTTGGTGCTGGAGGTGCTGAGGCCCTGGCACAGGGTGCCCAGAGCAGCTGGGGCTGCCCCTGGATCCCTGGCAGTGCCCAAGGCCAGGCTGGACATTGGGGCTTGGAGCAGCCTGGGACAGTGGGAGGTGTCCCTGCCCATGGCAGGGGTGGCACTGGATGGGCTTTAAGATCCCTCCCAACCCAAACCATTCCATCACTCTGATTCCGTGATCAAAGAAAGGTGAAGCTGCTGCAGGTGTGTGCAGGTGTGTTTGCAAAACAGCTCCAGCACAACTTCAGCACAAATATCTGCACCTTTTTTACATCTTTTTTACATTCCTCTAAAATGGCTGCAGAAAGAATTGCACAGAAATAAATCTTTTTTTCTGTTTTTCCTCAAACTGTTGCAATATTCAGGCTGTGTCAGAGGTTCTGTCACTAAGAAAGAGTCCTGCTAATGCCAGACACACACCAGGAAGCTCCCTGGCCATTAATGTGAGTTTTCACTCATGACTCAAGCATGACCTTTGTGTGTCTTCTGTTTGTTTGGCAGCCAAAGTGAATAAATTTCCCAGGCAAATAATGAAGTGATGTTGCTTCTTCAGAGGAAATACTCCCCCAGCAAACAGTGTGACAGATCTGATCTCACAAACGTTTAGTGCTGAGAAGACAATTTAAAGCTGCAGCGATTTCCTTGCTGATACCTTGAAGAGTTGGATTTTTCCAGTCATCTTTCACTTTTTTCCCTTAGAACTCTCCTTCTTCTATTGTGTTTGGAAGCACTGAGGACAATTATTCTATTTCTAAAGAGCTCCAGGGCTGCAGTGAAAGGTGCATTTGTCATCACAAATATATTTGTCCATGAGAACTTTTCATTCCCACCAAGAGCAGCTCCCACCATGGCAGAGCTTGGAGGAGTTTGATTAAAAGACCTGATTTCTAAGTAGAAATGAATGAGTTACAGGTAATTAGAGCAGGCTGAAAAGCAGGACGATGATGCTTGGAGCTAAACAATGTCACACACAGTGCCTTAATTAGCAGCAAAAGTGATTTAGCAAAGTAATATTCTAATACCAATCCAATTGCTACAAATTATTAATAACAATAAGCATGGAATAACCAAGATCCACTAACAATGAGATGCAATATCTGTCACAGGAAAACATAGGGCCCCTTTAATAATGACATTGTAATTAGAATAGAACAATAAAGCAGATATTAACACTGAACACAGAACAAAATACTGGTCATGCTGTGCAGAAGGGGAAAAAGGCTATTGCTAAAGCCCTAAAAGGGTCTAAAAATCAAATATATCAAAATAAAGTTTATACATTTTCCTCTTGCTGCAAACCAGGCGGGACTTTCGCCACTGTCTGACCCACAGGACAAGGGTTGGCACACAAGGGTTCCCTTGCACACGAAGGGAAGCAGAGAGACCCAGGGAAGTGGGGGCTGAAGGTCCCCTCTGTGCCTGAACTCTGCCTCCACACTCAAAATTTGCCCTCTTGTTCCCCTCTTACCTCCTCTAAGGGAAGCCTCAGAGAGCCTTATTTGCCTTTGCTGACTGTGATAACTGTGCCAGCAACCAGAGCAACTGCTGCCATAAATCCCCACATGCTGCTTGTGGGGTTGTTTCTCCAGCTCCTGAAACTGTGCAATTCCATGACAATTAAACATTGCTTTTAATTTTTAATTTCTTTTTTAAGAGTTTAATCCTAAATATGGATGGAGTAATAGAGAAAAGGGGTGTTCTGGAGGGTGAAAAACAAATGTAAGGTAAGTAAAAAGAATCCATTCCTGTTATTATTGGCTGGTTCAGGACTAGAATTCAGTCTCCTGGGAAATGTGTGGTTGGCTTGTGATTCTGAAAGCATTTGGAGCCAAAACTGGGAAAACTGTGGGATCTAAATACCACAAGAGCAATGAAAGGAGTGCTTTACACATGGCCCAGCTGTGACAGCTTCAGTCAGAAAACCCCTCTGAGCGATCCCAGATATTTCCATCCATCTAGCCCTCACACATGGCCCCACTGGACTAATCCATCCCTATATCCCTCAGATTGTCCCAGAGCTGGCTTCCCATCCAAACTCCACCAGCAATTTTCATGGCAATCACAAGATTTCCTCCTGCAGATAGGGATGAAAAAATGCCTCCCAACCCCAAGAGGTTTATTTTTGTAATGTAGGCCTGATAACCACGGCCTAAATCATCCTGAGGGGTTGGAAATGACTCTGGGCACTCAAACCCTGTGACAACCACATTTCCTGTCCCAGGCAAGTGCCAACCATAATAATAATACATTAAAAAAGCTTTTTGTATACAACTTTTTTTGCTGCCAAGAGACCAGAGGAGAAAATGCCGATTTTTGAAACCCCCAGTTGGAGTGGGAACGTGGCTGCAAGATTTCCCCAGGAATGTCAGGCAGGTGTGAATGCAGTGAAGTCCAAGAAGTTTTCAATGTTAATTCCTGCTCAACAAGAAACACACACATAAACAGCGATCAATAGGCGCTAAATGAAAAAGAAGTAGCGAATCAATAACTCCAGACGTTTTATTTTCCCCCTTCTGCAAACAATGGGAGGGATGATCAGCCTGTGATTACGTGGCAGTCGCAGATATTGTTGCAGCACTTAAAAGTTTGTGGGCAAGGTCTTCACCAGTGTCGGGGTGTGCAGAGCTGCTGGGTGGGAATGTTAAACAGCAGAGAAGTATGGTCTGGGTTTTCATTTCAAAATAAAGCAGATTTAATTTTTTTTTGCATTTCCAAGGTCTGATTTCTGGAAAAAAAAAAAAGTTCTCATTTCTGCTGGTGGAAAATTAGACCACAGGTAGGTTTCTCTCCGTTTCATGTAGGATGTGGAAGTAGATGATCCTTAAGGTCCCTTCCAACCCAAACCCTTCAGTGATTCCATGATTTTATGGCCATCATTCTCTCCATAATAAAATCTAAGGTTTCACGTGTCAGTTCTTTAATTGAGGCATTGGTTGGGGAGATAAAAAGGGAGTGGAATTGGCTATTAAACTCCAAGGAAATCCATGTAACTCTGAAATGGGGGAGCTCAAAATTCAGCTTCTCTGAGCAAGCTGTGCCAGGGCCTCAACCCCTTTTAGGGAACAATTTATCTCTAAATTCTGATCTAAACCTACTCTCAGTTTAAAGCAATTACTTAAAACCAGCAATTTGCCTTGAAAATTTTGTGCTTCAATAAACTGTTTCAGCAATATATTATTGTGCCTTATAAGTTTAATTTTTTTATACTTAAATTTGCCATTGTTGATAATAGAAAATGGTCAAAATATTTGAAGTGCCTAATCACCTGCTAATTTCAAGTTCTTGGCAGTGATAATAAAGTAAAATTGAATTGTCTTTGAAGCTGTTGCAAACAAAAAAAGTGAGAAAAAAATGTAATGACTTCTAAAGTACCAGGATGTTATTTTACAAAGTTAATGAGCCTTTTGTGCTGGGAGATGAAACGGTTTGATATGAAACAGGAAGAAATCATGTAAAATTTAAATAAAAGGGGAAAAAAGAATGTAAAATAGCTAATTGAAAAGATTAGGAAGCAATAATTATTTAAACCAGTGTAAAAATAGACAAGGCCTTTCAGACTACAGAGCTTAGACACCAGAGCCATACAGAAAACATAAACCTCTGGTGATGACTTCCATGAATTCCACCGTCTCCACTCACCCCACAAACTGTAAATAACACTTCCCTGGCAGAGAAACCAATGCAGGCTCCAATCTCAAAGTGCACCCTCAAAGCAGCACCTGAGCTCTCACCTCTTCTCCACCACATGTCCGTGCACTCAGGGGAATTCAAAAAAGGGTTTTTCTGGGACATGAAGCACAATGAGGGGGATTCTTCTGCAGAGTGTGTCTAGCCCATGGTAGGGAATATTAAACTATCCAGTTCTATCCATCTATCCAGGTTTGAGGTGGTGTGGAGTCCTTGGGAAATACGGCAGTGTGGCACTGGTGTCCACCAGGATGAAGCTTTGAGGTGGGTTAATGTCTGTCTGGTGGGAAGCTTCAAACCCCCTCACATTCCCTGAATATAAAAGTGCATCTTCAGGGCATTAGGTTCCCCCTTTTGCTGGCTTTGTTGCACCAGAGGATGGTTGCTGTTCGCTGATGTTGGGGAATGAGCTGAACCTCCTGGCACCCCACAGAATGGAAACAAAAGTTCTTCAAACATCACTCCTCTCTCTCCTGGGAAAGTCATTGCAGTATCAGCCATGTCCTGCCACAGTCTTGCAAGTCACTTACAGAGTTACAACTTTTTATTTCCCAAACCCATGGAAACCTCCATGTTGTCTAAGGGACACTAATTATCATCATTGTCTGACTCATCAGCAGATCTCCAAATGCCTCTGGTTGTTCAGAGAAGCCTTGACATTTCCAGGCTGGACTAGTTCCTCTCCACATTTTGCTGTTAGAAATAGCAAAGATGTCACTTGTCTTAAAATATGTGGTCTGCTGTTCCATCCCTAAAGGTGCTGTTATGCTAACAATAAATCTGCGAGAGACTGCAGGCAGAGCGTGGGATGTGATGTATTCAATATTCATCCTGCTGTGACCCAAAGGAGGATCAGGACACTTTACATCAGGAAATGTCTCTCTCTAATTTAACAGTTTCAAAATGATGGGCCTAAAATCCAGCCCGGGAGATTGCGGTTGCATCTTCGATTGATTTGGAGGCAAGAAGCCAAAGGGCTGTGTAAAAATACAGTTGATGCCTCATTTCCAAAATGCAGGTCAGACTGGCTGTCAGGGCTTGGAATATTTATATTGTCCAAACAGCCTGATAGAATTTACTGCCATTCTCCTTTTCCTTAGCTTTAATCCTGGAAAACCCCTTTGCTTCCACGGTGGGGTCGAGACCATGAGCAGAACAAAGGAGAGCTGCAAAGGCCACCTCTCCGTGCATGGATTTATTTGGAGGGCAGAAGCCACCAGGAATCAGGGCAAAGAGGTGCTATTTCCCTTTAGGAATGGGAGGAACACAGAAAAATGTGGATAAGCTGTCCAGGAGGAAGACAGGCTCTAGAAATAGTCAAAGGTAGCTATTTATTGGCAGAGGAAAGAATGCAGGGACCAGAGAGATGGAGACATGAGGAAAATCCAACCTGAAGGAGAACCTGACCTGGCACCCACACGCAAAGAACAGCCTGAGGTGCATCTGATGGATGCTTAAGACAGAAATATGATGTTAAAAATGAAAATAAAATCTTTCCTCATCAAGGTATTATTGGCAACTTGCCTCACTCATCAACTCCAGAGGAACCAGCACAATCCAGGAGCAGCCATAGGAGGAAAACATGAGAGAGTTTTGGTGTGAAGAGACAATTATTTTATTTTATTGAGCACTTTGGACAGGTCTGTTCATTTCAACTTCCCAAAATCCTGTCTACATCTTTAATCCAGACAGTGAAGGCTCTTTCTTAACATATTCATATCAAATAATGTTTAAATTTCAACGACATCAGGAGATGGTTGTTGTACATCCCTATAGCAAGTACACAGAATTTAAAGTAATGATCTCTGAGTTTATCTTCATCACCCTTCTTGCCTCTGGTGCTCTGCTTAGATCAGATTATCTCATTTAAATAGCAATGGGTTATGAAAAAAAAATCTAATCTGTTTCCTCGCTGTGTCACTGTGCATGCATTACTTTATTTTGTCCCCTAAGGCACTGCAAGAAAACCCTAAAGACCCTTGTTGAGACACATAAAAAAGCTCTGCTGGAAAATAAGAGTTGGAGGGAACATTATTCTTTCCACGATTTTTCCCTATAAAGAGAATATAGAGGGCAGTTTGATTTTTGAGTAATTGAATTGCCATTTTGGGGGCTAATAATACCCAGCTCTTCTGCACAGCACATTTAATCCTGAGATTTAAAATTAATTTATAGGTCAAAATGATTTTCATTCTACATGTCAGGTAGAAACAAGGAGGAAATGAGTGACCAATGCCATCTAACACCCTGAATTACCTTCCCATGCCCAGCCTACAAAACTGCTCTGCTCAGCACCGGGACTGGTCCCTCATTTTCCCTCTCAGCTCTATTATTCCTAAATGGATGTGAACCTTCCATGTGATAAATCAGAGAAGTTTTGCCATAAGTGCAATTTGACTGTTACCATCAGGCATATTTCAGAATGTCACGGAGTGAAAATCAGCAGAGCTCCGCCGAAATCAGTGGAGTTAATTTACACCCAGGTATAAATTAACTCATCCCAGTGAAGTCAGTGGGACATTTGCTGTTCCTTTAACTGAGAGCAGGAGCAGGACAAAAGTGCCGTTGTGAGCTGCTCTTGGTGCCTGGGGATATGGAACATTTACATTTTTAGCTATTTTTAAGTCTTTAAAAGCTGAACATGTTCATCTAGAAGTGAGCTCCCAGTACCTTTTAACTCAGGTTTAGAGCCCAGGACCAGGCTTGTTAAAGATGATCCTCTGGCAAGAATGATGAAGATGACAAAAAAGCTTCAAAAATGAAAGCTTTGGGGGGAAAAAAAGTGAAGGGAAATGTTCTTTTTGGAGATACAAATCATGGGTGTCCCTCACGCAGCTGTCCTGCTCCTCCAGTGATTCAGATTCCAGGATCTCCATCAATTTCCCAAGAATTCAAGGAATTACAGGGGAATCATGTGCTCTGAAAGATTGGCACAAGTCCTTTACTCAGTAGTAAAGAGGGGAATGATCTGTGAGAGGTACCCGAGAGGGCTGAGTGGGTCAGTGGGAAATTAAAGGGAAGGCTTGGGTCCTAAACATGTGGTTGTTGTGATTAGTTCAGCAAGGCTGGGCTTAAATGAGCAACTGCTCACCTGAAATATTTTATATATTACAATATTTTATACATTCCAAGATTTTTAGTCCTTAACATGTGGGTTGTTTGCTACTGAAATAGAAACTTTATATTGATTTAACAGAAAGTCTGCTCCCGAGATTTACATTTTTGTGTCCTGAGGTTTATATTTTACATTTAGATAAAACAGCATCGAGTTTCATTTAAATTGTATTTTAAAACGCTACTGAAGCCTGCCCTCTGCTCTGTTTCTTCACTTCAAACAGCTGCTGACTCATGCACTACATAATTAATTTAAGTATCATTTGAGGTTACTTTAATACAATTTCCTTGTAAATACATGAGTAATATCCTGGCTATTTAGAGTTCAATACATTAATTGGAGACAAAAGCCAGTTGTCATGGTTTCTATCACAGCCAAGTGTGAAGGGTCAGTCCATCCCCAAATTCATTATAACCTCAAAGAGTTCAGCTCCCATTCAGTGCCTGTTTGGATATGAGGCTCTAATGAGCCACAGGAGTTAATCCCATTTTTATGGGTATATGAAGCAGGATTGTCAAGTTATATGCTTTTAATTAGAAGAAAGGTTCAGAGAAGGAACGAACTCAGAATACCAAACCCTCACTGTGAGCAACGCCTAGCCAGGCAGAAAAGAACATTTTACCTCACAATATGCTACAAACTGTTGATATTTTAATTAAGCACAAGGGATATTCAAGAAGGAGAATGGGGGAACGCAGTCCTGCTTCCTCCAACCATACTTTGGCCTTTGATTTCAGCCTGAGGAGTGTCAGGATGCCAGGGTGGGAGGATGAGGGTCCATCATCGCTCCAGCAGGAGGCAAAGAAGGAATGTCTGCATTTGCTCTGAGTTTTAAGCAAGATTTTCTTTCCTTTTTGTGTATTTAGATTGATAGTCCTTGTGATTCTCACCCATTTTTGGACTTCATAAATAAATGCTTTAATTTGCCTTTCCATTAACTGTGATTTAAAGACACTTCACTTGTATGGAAGCATTTGAAGGCTGCGATATGAAATGTGGAACCCAAACCATTCATTCAGTGCTCCTAAACTGGCCTGGTTTTCAACCCAGCTTCATTTGCTGATGCTGTGGCCAAGAAATATCTTCATGATGTTGTCACCCAAGAAACAATTGTTTTTCTTTCTCACTGTTACAGCTTAGACTATTTTTTAAAGCTATTACCTGGATTCCAGCTTTCTTATGATCTTGCAAAGTGTTTTCCTGGTTCAAAGGCAGCACCTGGAGTTGTTTAAAATTAAAGCGTGTCCTAATGAAAAGCTCCTTAGTCACTTGTTCATGCAAAGAAGGATTGTTAATTTTGGTAATTGCTTCTCTTTTCTCCCAGAATTATGACATTGATAGAGATTTATCAATCACAAACACTAATAGTGGAACATTTACCTGTGCTGCAGCTCATGAATGGCAGCAGACTTATTAGTTTCCATAGCAACACCATCTCCACTTTCCAAGGTCAAAAATTCCTCCCATCCAATCAGTGGAAGAAAGTAAAGTGTGTCTTCCTGTGACTACCTGGGTATTCTGCAAAAACAGGAAGAGATATTGGGCAATTAAAGCACAGACTCCAAATAAATACCCCAAGTTTCCCCAGGTACAAACACATTCTACTGCACCGATTGGAGACTCAGACACTAAAAATGCAATAAATAGTCTGGATAGGATCATCCCGGCATAAAAATAATTCCAAAATGACACAAAGTTGGAATGAAAATCATAGGTAATGTTGGGGTTTCTCCCATCCACTCCCTGCCACAGAGATCTCTGGGATGGGAGGGAGTTTCTCCAGGCAGGAAAGAAAAATCTGCCTGTGGTCCCTCTGCCAGACAGTGCTGGGATGGAAGAAAAGGTGTTTGGAAAAATGGGCTTTTCCCAACTCCTAAATGTTCATCAAACTTTAAGATATTTCTTGTTCCATCATAGGCGGCCCCTCTCCACAGAGCCAGGCTGGTAGAGCTGAGGGTGTTCACCTGGAGAAGGGGAGGCTCCAGGGAGACCTCAGAGCCCCTTGCAGGGCCTAAAGGGGCTCCAGGAGAGCTGGAGAAGGACTGGGGTCAGGGACAGGACACAGGGAATGGCTTCCCATTGCCAGAGGGCAGCAGGAAATGGGATATTGGGAATAAATTCGTCCCTGTGAGGATGGTGAGCATTTGAGATGGAATTCCCAGAGAAGCTGTGGCTGCCCTTGGATCCCCAGAAATGTTCAAGGCCAGGTTGGAGAGGGTTTGGAGTAGCCTGGGACAGTGGAAGGTGTCCCTGCCCATGGCAGGGGTGGCACTGGGTGATCTTTAAGGACCCTCCCAACCCAAATCTGTCTTTAATTCCATAATTCCATCGTGGTGTGGTTCTGATCCCAGACAGGATCCTTTGGTAAATGTGCTGTAACGTGAGCAGATCCCGATGCAAACGACTGATCTGCCACGGCAGGAGAAGGGATCACAATGTCACACACACCCCATGTAAAGGAAAAAATCACCTTTTCTGTGTGAAGTTTTATCCTTCAGAAATGAACCATCCGCCCACAAGGATTTACATAACAATTTCCTTTAATTTCCTTTGACATTTCAGTCAACAGTTGATGAATTAAGCCAGGAAAAAGTATCTGTTTGGCCTATACTCCCAAAGGGCAAACGGGTAATTTACTGTTGGGGATCAGTTCATAAAGCAGCTGAAACCAGAAATCACTTAATAAAATGAGTTTGCAAAATTGTAAAATCATTCCAAACCTTTTCAGTGCAGAAAATTTTCCACTGAGAAATTACAATTATGAGCCACACTTATGGATCCATATTCTCTCCTCACTTGTCTCATTTTTCACAGGACTGTGAAAAGATTTCATACAGGGCTGCCCTGGAACTCATTGCTGGTAGGAGTGAGAGAGACGTTTTTTAGAAAATTAAGAAATCCAGATCTTCTGGAAGCCATTCCACTTCTCTAAGGGGCTTAATTCTGTTCACACTTTCTATAAATTTCACCTAAAAATCACAGGTGGTCTCAGAGGAGACAGAAACCCGAGGAATGATCAAAGCTTGAGAAGTTTCTAAGTTCTGGAAGAAAAGGATGGAAAAAGCCCAGAGTATCTTTTAGCCTTTCATGATGTCCTACTTCGCACACAGCTGAGATCTACTGAAGAACATTTGCAAAATTTATAAGTGTTTGAAAGGAAAAGGATTAAAAAGTACTAAATTATGATTCTGTCGAAGTAGAAACAGAGAAGGAGGAGCTCGGTTGTACCTTTATACATCAACCCTGCCCCGAGCAGCACTAACTGCACCTAAATACCCTCAATCAATATTTCCTTTCTTTTAAAATACTTTTTGGTGCTTTTTTAAAAACACTTGCCTTCAGTACAGGTTCCACTCCAACCCCTCCTTTAAACCACCTGTCGATACTGAAGGTAGGCATTGATTATTTCTGCTTCAGTGGAAAACCCGGGGCTTTTCCTTATTGAATCACATCATATTTATTTCACACCCTTTCTCCTGCTTGCCAATATTTGTCTTGAAGCTCATGTACATATCTGTGATATTTGAGACAAAAAAAAAAACCACTGTACATTTGTTTTCCCTTGTCCTTCCTGAACAGAATGTATCCAGAACAACAAATGTAAGTTAGGATTTTAATTAATTACTTAGATGTCATGGTAATTCCTCCTGTATTAATTTTGTGACTTTACCTGTGTCCCAGTTTTAGGGTTTTTTTCCCTGATTATAGCTTAGCAAGAGGGAAAAAAATTCCTCGAGCACCCAGGACCTGTGAGTGCAGCAGCAGCACGGGGTGAGGAGGCCCAAATTGCCATTTACTGACAAATCATCCTGGTGGATGCCAAGTTGGCTGTTAGCAGATAACAAGCAGTGTTTGGCTGCAATTTATCCCCTATTGCTGAAGTTATCACCACGAATTTTGCACATTCCCACGTGTTTTCCTTGGCATTTCTATTTGGATTCTCCTCTCCTGCTGGGTATTTTTCTGTGGTTGATTTCCTCGGACAGAGAGCACTTCCCAGTTCTGGTCCCACCCAACTCCTTTTCCTCAAGGTCCCTCAAATATATCCCATTTCTGGTCCTTGCACATTTGGTGTGTGAGTTATCTAGTGCAGAAATCCCTGCTAAAGGTGCAGGAGTTACCAAAGAAAATTGGAAATGGACTTAAACCATCCAGAGTGACTCACATGCTTCCTGGTATTCCAAACAAAAAATATTCCAAACCAAAAATAGCCAAGAAAAGCCAAATAACTGGCCAGACCCTGCCTTTCCCAAAAGAAAAGATCCTTTTTTTGCAAGGAAATCTCCTTTGAAACCCTCCCTGCTTTCTATTCTCCTCTCGTTGGGTTAGGGAGGAGTCTTTTGGAATCCTGAAACAAGAACCTGCAGCTGCCAATATCCAGAATATACAACCCAAACTCTTTGTATTCATACAAGGTATTGATCAATCCTCAGAACTGTAATTCTTCTGCTCCTAGGACTGCAAATTATGGGGCATTACTGTAAATACACACACACACACACACACACACATATTTCCTTTAAGTAACCCAACTGTTTTGCTCCCTTCACTCTGACAAACACAAGGACCGAACTGGCAAGCAGGCACTTAATAATTTTTACAACATCTTTCCAACAGCAGCTTCCATGGGATTATTTACTGTCAAACTAAATCAAGAATAAATGAAAAAACTGAAATATTTATAGCATAAGAAAAATCTGGTTCAGACCAGAAATCCCAGACTGGCATTAAATCAAGAAATGTAACAAGATAAATTCTGCCATCATACCCTTTGTTTTCTGGATGTGCTGCTATCACTTATTCTAATTGTTATGCCACAGTTTGAGCAGAGAGATAGATGGAAAACAAAATATGTTAAATATGATCATGGGGGAAACATTACACTTCCCCCTAAAAATCCTGATTGCGTGTCCATTTGTCAGCAGGATGTAATTTATACAAATATGTTTGTTACAGAAGTAGGCAACATCATTTTTTGTTGTTTTCCCATTAGAGAAAACAAGTCCATAGGAAAGATCTCAGTCCTCAGATACTTTACACCTGTCATTTTCCCTTCTTATCTGTGGGGGAAGGAGAGATATCTGCTCCTGAGCCATCCAAATGTGATGTGTGGGACACACAGGGACGTACAGGAGGTGAATTAATGGAAAAAGGTGGATAAAATACCCAGGTCAGCAATGGCTCTGCATGGGTGAGTTGTGCAGCACCTGCTTCTCCTTGCAAACCCTCTGGGTAATACCACTGGTAACCCAAGTATTGCTGTCATCAAACATTCCCTCCTGGACATCTGGGATATTGAAAAATTCAGGCGAAAAGTGGGATTCGAGTACTGACTTGGCACTTAGCACACAGAGGGAAAGGCTGTGGTGCTGTGTGGATGAAGGTTGCAGCTGTGCTGCTGTTTTCCTTGGAATTTAGAAGGGGATAGGAAATGGATTCATTTATTAATTAGAATCATCTGACATATATTTAACACATTAACATAAATGCCAATATCTCGGTCTTTACTGAGCCCAACCTGGTGCTGAGGCTTTGGCTTTCAAGACCCTTAATTTCTACAATCCCTTATTTTTTGAGTAGCAAAACCCTTACAAGACCAAATCTGTGCCAAAGGACAAAATGCTCTTCTGGTGTCATCCAAATTTTCATGAAAATAGGTCCCATTTCTCACTTCTGCCACAATCTTCTGTTAAGTTTTGTAAAAGCAAAACTTGGTTCAGGTGGTGATGTGACATCGAACTGGGGTAAAACCTGTCAGCCACTGGGAATGATGAGATTTTGCTCTCGGCAAAATTCCAGCAAATTGACATTTTTACCCATGGCAAAATGTAGCTGTGTTTGCAGAAAGAGCAACTTTTTGACCTGGTGGGAGAGAAAATGTTTAAAAACAGGGATTTGGGGCCAAATTCCACAGTGGTGCTGGTGGAGGAGCTTCACTCCAGGCCTGATCTGTTGGTGTAACCACCTATGGAATGAGACCTGCTGTGTGTATGGGAGAAGAAAGGAACGGAGATGTGGAGAGAAAGGCTCTAATCCGGGGAGTGCATGCACAGCCTTTTCATTCTGCAGCCTCAGCTTTCCCTCCCACCAGCTTCCACGCAGCTATATTATCTTCTGAATTTGCCCTTCCACACTTCTGTATTCCTCCTGTGCCAGCAAATAAGCCTGTCCCAGCCAGGCTTGCATTCCTGGCACACCATTGCTCCTGATCTCTCTATTGTCTCCTGAGCACCTGATTTGAAGGCATCTAATGTGAATTTTCTCATGAATGCCAATGATATACAGCTACATTTTTCTTTTCAAACTTTTTATCCCTGAGGCGCTTTCTGCACTCAAACTATTTTCCAGATATCCATAACAGAGTGAATAGCAAACACTTGCAGCTACCAGAGCAGGAGCAGAAGCGCCCAGTTTTCCAGGTTCCAACAAGATTTACGTATGCTGTTGGAGTACTTACTGCTTATTTAGAATTATTGAACCATATTTCGAGGGAGAAAAGCACCCCGTGCTATTTAACAAAGGTTTCCGATACTGATCACTCCTATTTTTCCTCTTTCACAAAAGGACTTGGATTTTCATTTGGTTTTCACTCCTGACTGCTATTGCTTACTTTTCCCAGGGAAATGGAAAATACTGTGGCTCATTTGCAATTCAAATTCGGGGCATAAAGCCTTCGGGGAAGGTTTAAATCTTGTGTTTTCAAAACATTTTCCTAAATCTGACCTAACAGCTCGTTGTGTTTCAGGTGACATCGAGATCCTACCGGGTGGGACACTACAGAGGCTTTTGTGTCTTAAACTCCCCAAATTAAGACATTTGAGGGGAAAGGGGCTGGACTGTGCTCTGGTGTCTGATGAGGTCTCACTCACCTTCCCAAATGGATTCACCAGCACTGAAATGGCCCTGGCACAGGGAATTTGTGGCTGCCCCTGGATCCCTGGAGTGCCCAAAGCCAGGCTGGACATTGGGGCTTGGAGCAACCTGGGGTAGTGGAAGGTGTCCCTGCCCATGGCAGGGGGAGGAAAGATGAGCTTTAAGGTCCCTTCCAATCCGAACCATTTCATGATTCTAAGGATCCTTGTAAGGACTCATGTCTTCTTTAATAGTCAAGTGCAAGACAGAGCAGGATTTAAATATCTTTAAGATTATTTTGATTTTTTTCCCATGTTTATATTTTCACAGCAACAATTAGGGAGCTTAAACTTGGAAGCTGAAAGAGTAAGCCCTCCTCTGCCATCAGTGCACTGCAGAACGTGTCCATCTGTTTCAGGATCCCACTGGAATTGCTGGAAAGGTCTCAGGGAGTGCCACTCTTTCATTCACTCTTTCATGAGTATCTGAACTGCTTCAGTGCAGTAGCCAAACACTGTGTGGGCATCCCCAGCTGTAAATAACCCTGTCTCAACAGGCAAGAGCCAACGAGAGATTTTTTCTGTATTTAACCCAAGAAGAAAGACTGAAAGATAGAAACCCCAGCGGGCTGTGCTGTTGACAAATCAGAATTAAAATGTCTTTCAACAGCAAAGTGCCTAAGTGATAATGAATATAACTGAGTGTAACCCCATCCCAGCCCTCGTGCTGAACCCAGGTGCAGCTATCCCATACAACCACGTCATTTGGAGCTGTATTTGGCACTCTTTTTTAAAATTTATACCGTCTGAAATGCCAGTAATCAGCCTGAAAGGCTGAAACAATATCAGATTTTGCTTCTCACACTCACACTGCTCGTGAACCAACATTTCTGGTGGTGTAACTTAGGGATAGAGACAGCTTTTTATAGCCTACGTGTCCATATGTGTGTATATACATGAGTCTATGTACATAGGATACAAAGGGATAATTTGGTTCAATCATCTCAACTGTTGGGTTTGGTTTTTTTTAATATATAAAATTATGGTGCTATTCTTCTACCTGATAAATAAATACAGAATTATCTCGGTGTGGTGTGGTGGAATTAGACTGGCACAGAAATTGGTTTTGTTTGAAGAGTGGTGAAGACTTTTCTGTTCATTATAAACCTGTCTGCTCTGTTGGTCTCACTCTGGGACCCAGGGAGGAAGGATCTGAGTGTGGGGAATGTTGGGGTGCCAGTATCCTGGGATTTGGGGGTGTCTGCACACCTGCAGCTGTGCCAAGGGTTGGCTTCAGTCCAGATCCATCCACAAATCCCTCTTAGAGGATGAAATATTTTACCAGTTCAGGTTGAAACAGCCCAGAGTGGTTCATGGCACTGAAGGAAACTTATCCCACAGCCAGAACTGTGGGCCTGAATTCATCATAAATAAAATCCCAGTAAGTGCATTCCTCTTTATAATCCCTTTTCCATGGCTTCTGCATTCATTTCTTTCTGGATTTGTATTTGAATGTGTCATGAGTCAAGTCCATCAAAGACAACCTAAAGTTATAATTCAGTATATTAATTTGTAGTAATTTCTATTCTGCAGTCTCTGTCACATGCAGATTTACCCTTTGGAACATCATCTATATGTAAAAATGTCCAAATTCAGTACAAAATACTTGTCGCTTAATTAAGTGAGGCATGTCATTACATGTGTCCCTTAAAAAATTCAATGAACTGCTTTTTTGGCTAATTAGTTACACCATTTCACCCTATAGAAGGTAAAAAGAAACAGTTCCAGTTTAAGCAGCTTAGAAATATTCCATGACCATTAGTGTTCATTACTGATATTCCTGGAGGCAGCACAGGGAGTCAGTTCCTCATCTTCTAGACCCTGAAATGCAGTATCAAGGAACAAAAGGTCTCATTCCCTCCTACAGCTGTGCTCAGTGTGGCTCTGTTGTGATTTCTGCTCTGAGCAGAAATTACTGCTTCTGATTTTTGGAAGTGTGTTTTCTGCATTAAATTTGCAGCTGGGATAAGCACTGGTGTCTTTTACAGCGCATTTCTAGCTCAGAACTCTTTTCATAAACTAAACAGAAGTGAGACAGCAGTAGAGTGAGACAAAGCAGAGTAATAATTTATCTTATGTTGTTTGAGAGATAGAAAAATGTCAGCCTCAAAAGCTTCCTGGGGCAAAATGGAAAAGGTAAAAGAAAGATTTGCAGCAGTGAGAGCAGCATTTAGCATTGGCTCCCATGTTTCCAGCAACTGAGGGAAGGCAAATCTCATTCCAGCTCTGGAGAATCCATAGGAGATATGGAAAGTGGCTCCCCAAAACCATGTGCTGCTGGGATTGCATCTCTTTGTATTTGCAGACACAGATGCTGGAGGTGAGCTGGAAGAATTAACCTCAGATACTGTTTTCCATTTCCCTTCCCTTTTTTTGTGCAGTTTAAGTCTCTCTTTGTATGAAGTGCAACAGGAAGGGCAGAATTTATTCCGTATGTTACAGACCTGTGAATACATTGAATGTGTAACCCAGGGACAGCCTAAGTCCAGAAGGAGTCAAGATCCAGCTATTCCCCAACCTTTCACAGGGGTTATCACTGGAAAGAGAACTGGGAGCTTGGACTGGCCCTTCTGGAGCTGCTTCCTCACGATGGCAGCAGGATCTAATCCTACCTTAGCTCCAACACAATGCTTTGGTCACCTCAGTCTCTTTCCCTCTTATCAGGATGGAGATCTTTTAGTTTGATCCCCTTCCATGCCTCAGCACCAGCACTGGAAGTGTCACCTGCCATCAAAATGTTTATGGAAGAAAACCAGGAATAATCCCAGTTATTGGACATTTGTATAATGTTGAATAAGGTAAAATGAATTCTGTATCAGATCTGCCTAAAGCTCAAATTCTCACATAGAAGCAAATCAAAATGCTTAAAGACATGACAGAAATATGCTCATGTCTGCTACAAAGTGAAGGCAACTTCACAATAACTTCATCTAAAGGTTTGGATTAGGATTTCAGTACTCTTGGGTCATTCCAATCATCCTGGTATGGGAATTTCCAGCTCTGTCAGGGAACTGGCAGAACTGCAAGGGCCAAACACAAGAGCTTTGCTCATTCTTGGGCTAAAACAGTGCTGCTCCCATTTCATCCTGAAATATGTGGGAATGGACCTCCAACACCTGGGTGAAATCTGTCCTGGAAGTGTTGATAGGATCAAAACATCAGTGTAGTCCTCAGAGATTTGTGGGAACCACAGAAGAGAACATTTTCCATGTGAACTAGAATTCAGCAGTTTTCATCAAAAAGCTAATTTCCAACAACGAGAAGATTCTCTCCTAATCACTCAATGCATTCTGCAGGAATTACAACACTGAGATGGAAAAAGTCTGATAAAAAGGCTTCCACGGTTTGGCTGAAGTGGAAGTGTGGATCAATTTTCAATTCAATACGTTATGAAATAACATTTTTGAAGAGATCTGAAAGTGTTAAATTTACCAAACCTGAAAATATCACTGGTAAACCAATTATCACTTTTCCTTTAACATGTTCACAAACACTAAAGCTGCAGATCCTGATGGCACCCAAATACTTGGAATGAAGAGTCTACATTATTCTTCCCAGGTGAAAAGTTTAATATCTACTTCATATTTATGAGTAAAAGCTTAAGAAAATCTCCTTCCAAATATTATCAGTGTAATAATGATTAAAGAAAATTGACTCTGTTTCAGCAGCGAAATTCCCATTTCTTCAGTAAAAAGAGGATCAGAAGTAGAATATCCTCAAAAGACAGTGTGCAGATTTCTTCAAAGATATGGAGGTTAATAAAGGAATTGTTGATAAACTTTTACAATGATATCTCGAAGACTTCATCTCTTTCAAGAACTCATGCAGCAGTTGTTTCTCTGTGAGCCTCATATCCCAGCAATGCTTTCATTTGTGCCACCCTGAAGTCTCTTATTTGGTGCTTGCAGTTTAATCTTTTGCTTCTTCACATCCAATATCCCAGATCTTTTTATTAAAATCCGTGTTAAAGGCATTGTGATATCTTTATGCGGCTCTCCTTTCAAATAAAACAATATCTTTAGTATTTATTACTTTTGCTGTTGCATTTCTTACACGTCTGGTCCTCCAGCTGGTGGCCTTCACAACACCTTTAAAAAGAAAAAAAGGCAATTTCTCTGCCCACTGGACACAGAGAACTCACCAATCCACCAAACTTTCTTCCCAAAGGGAATGTGCAGTTGAGCAAAACACCCCTGGAGTTTTGGACATGGAGCAATGCTCTTTTGAACCAGGAGGTTCGAGGCTTGGACAAACACCTGCAGAAGGGGACCAGGGCATTCCCTGCCTCTCCTGCCTCAGAAATTTCTGGATCAGAGGTTAAGATTTGCAAAAAAAAAAAAAAAAAACAAATTGAAACTGAAGCTAATTTTAGACAAGAAGCTGGAAATCTGCCAAATTATTAACAACTGGCTTTCAGCCTGTCAGGAAGTATTAATAGTACCATGGAAGGAAATGATGAACTGTAGATTTCCCCCGAGAGCTGTCAGGAAATATTTAGATTTTTTAATAGCCATCCACTGCAGTGCAGCAATAAATAAAGTGGCCAGGACTAGTTCTGGGCTGACCTGGGTGGCCACGGATTTAAACCACCATTAGGTGGAATTCTAACCAACATAAATAGGAACAAGCAAGGCTGCAGTTCCAGGGTGACCTTAAGATTAGCTGAACCATCCATGACCATTATTTTTGCCCAAGATGAAGCCTGTAATCATTTTATTTGCATATGTGCATGCAGGGGTGTCAGGAGGGAAAGTTAATTTCAAGGCTTATTGTTTAACAAGTAAATGATTCAGTGTGAAATGAGGATCCTTCCCACTCCCTTCCTCCTTGGTGATGCTGTTGCTGTTTATTGCTATCATTTAGAATCTCTTGGATAATGAGGAAAGGGAAGAAAATAATCAGTTGGTTTCTGGATGAAATTGGACTTAATTCAGCATAATCTATGTACTTTGAGATAGGGGATATAGCCAAGTGGAATAATCAGTGCAGCAAACAGATTGCTTTAATGTCTAGACGGGTTTCAAGATGATCTGGAGATGGGAAGAGGAATACAAATTATTTACCTCAAGAGCTGGGTGCTGGTGGGACGCAGAAGGAAAGGAAGAGGACGAAGTCCTTTAAACAACAGCCAGGGAGAAAAGCTGGTGTTTCCAAAGGATCCCCCACGGAAAATCCAGAAGGGGTTTGGGTGATGCAAGAGGGAGGAGCAGAGGGATGCTCTGAGCACAAGGCTGGGCAGGTAAAGGGGATGCACTGAGGGTGCTGCTCCACACCAGCCAAGGCAGGGAGGAGGAAGGACAAGGATTGGAAATTGGGAATTTCCTGCTCAATGGAGTCTGACCAGACTGAACAGAAAGTCCACTGTTCCCAATTAAAATTAATGAATTATTAGGGTTTAATAAATACAAATAGCCATGTCTTTCTTTAACAACTTCAACAACATTAACCGCTGGTTTGATTTTGATAAGATGGTGTTTCAAGGCATGGAATAATTTACAGACTTAGGGTTTTTTTGTATTTAAATTGGCAGTTTGAGAAGAAAACTTGATTATGAGCTGGGTATTTGAGTATATTGGAGAAGAACATGTTAGTGTGAGTTAAATAGAAGCACAACTTTAGAGATTCATTTTATTGCAGAGAACATTTTGGCACATTAAAGCAAGCCTAATCTATTTTCCTTTTTTATACAATTAAGTATGTTTTTATTTTTGCTACAAGTTCCCTATGAGCATCTAAATTCCTTCAAAGTCACTTCAAAGACAGTTTACATGACATAGATCAATTGCATCAAGTTGCTTGAAAATCATGATGTAATCCTAGGCCTAAAATGAATTGATTTGTGATTATTTGTTGTTTATTAATTAATTTCTTCTGCAGCTTTCCTAGAACTCCTGCATGAGCTGTTTTTACCAGTGGGTAAAAGAAAGAGATAGAGAGAAACATTAATCCATTTTATGACTTTAATTACTATTAGAGTCCTGCTTTGCACATGGCAGATGATTTGTTAGAAATTGATTTTATTCCTGGATAATTGCCCTGCACTCCAAACAAGTCACACATGCAGGGATTGATGCATTTGCATCTGCTGGATATGCAGCAAATTCCTACAGACTCAGAACAGGTTAGAAAAGCAAAATATTAGCAGGAATGGTAATCAGGATTTAGGAATGTTTTCCCTTCCTGGGCACACTAAAGAACTTGAACTTGCTATTCTGGAGGTGTTCTGGGTTTTTGACAGGTAAGCAGGGTTGGTTGCTCCAGGGTGGGAGCAGGAAAACTTTGACCTTCATGGAGAAATGCAAATTTGCACCAGCTGGAAAGCAGGACCAAATATATTTGGAAGAAGAACTTCTTAAATGTATCTGGTTTATGATAAGAATAATAATTTCACTTATAGTTTCCTAATACATAGAGAGATTCATTTGGGATGCACTTATTTATGTATGCAGTTATTTAAAATAAATCAATTCTAAAATTCAAAAACCTGAAGGGCCATGAAAGGCCAGGACTGGATATAAATATTTAGCAAGAGATTTTTCCTGGCAGTGCATTTTTTTTTTTTTTTCCAGAGGCAGAACTTCCTTTTAATCTCTGCTTTGTTTCCTCATCCATTAAACTGGCCATTGAAAGCTAACAGGACTTTCACCTGTTGCCTCGTAACATCAGCTCTCCAAGGAGCCTCTTTTATCCCCTTCTCTTCAGTGCTTTCATTCCCACTCTCTTTTATGCACAAAATGTGTTGTTGAAATCACACAGAAAAATTGAGAGGAGCGTGCACAATGCCAAATGATCTGTTCTAATGCAGAAAAGAAAAAGTGAATTAAACACTCTGCTGTCTCACCCAAGGCTGTTCTGAGGAGCACTTCCTTGGCAAACTCCTTCTGCAAATGATTCTGCTGATTAAATGTCCAAATTACAATGGGGTGCTGGGGAATTATTCCCATCCCTCACCACCACAGTCCTGAGCACCCAGGGAAAGTGCAGGGAAAACTCACAATTAACCAGAGAAATCACCATGCTGCAGAATCCTGAGGGTTTGAATATTGCTGTTGTGCCAATTAAAGAGAGATGGTGAAAATTCACCTCCATGTTTAGCTGGTTTTGCTTCCCTTTTCAGCCCCCTGATCTGCATTTTCCATTCCACTTTTATACTCTATTTCTGTGTACTTCCCAAGCAGTTCCTGCATCCTTGATCCATCCCCAACTGTGTTTTTGTGGTGGCATGAAAAGTGAAATTTCTCTGGTTTCATTCCTGCATCACTGTTTGTCGTAAACTCCTACAGTTGTTGGTTCAGTGGAATTTAAGAATATCAAAATCTGTCTTTCCATAGCAAAGAGGATCTTTCCTCATCCTCTTATCATTCCTTTATCCCTTATCAAAAGCAATTGCCTTTTGGAGTCACTATTAAAGCACATGATTTCACCAAACCTCTTAGAAAGTTTGTCCTTTGTTTTAAGCCAAACCCACTACATTTAGAACATGAAAAAAATGTTCTGACCCAAGAAATCCCTGAGTGCATTTATTATCAAGGAATCGCACTTTCATTTTCCACATCAATAAAAACAAAGCAAGTGACATCCCAAATTTTTCCTCCATTTTTAAAGGTGCCCAAGATAAACTACCTTCAAAACTGGAGGCTGGCTATTTAACACTGCTAATATTCCAGAGAAAAAGAAGGATTTGCTGAAGGAAACATGGAATTTAAAGGTTTTTGAGAATTTAAGCTCCCTGCTTCAGGGTCTGTCTAATACCAGCTTTGTGGAATGGCTGCTCCATAGCAGGAATTACTAATTAACATATTTTCAGATGTATTCTTTTCTGTAGTTGTAGGATCACTCTCATATCAACTGTAAATATGTATTTAGGTGTTTTGCTGAATTGGAAATTCAAAGGAAAGTTAAAAGGAAGAAATAAATCCTTTGAAATAGTTTGAATGGTAAACCTGAACAGTCAAACCCCTGTGGTTACAGCCTTCCTTCCCCTCTGGCGTTTCCATGGGACAGGGATCCAAAATATTTAATAATGAAGTTTCTGTTTGAAGTCTTTCTACACCCTTTTCTAAACACTCAGGAAGCTGTACTGGTTATGCCCCATTTCAGGAAGGTTCGGACCAGTTTCACACCAACACTGACGCCAGTTTGGAGCCACCTTTGGAGCCTTGGCCAACCCCAACCTGGTGCTTTCCCAGGACTATCAAACCCATCCCAATGACTGCAGAAACAGCATTGCAAGGGCCTCATTTTCAGCCTCACATCCTCACAAAGCTGCTCCGTCAACGAGTTTCTACACCCTTCCTCGGAACTGCAGTGGTAAAACCCCAAAATAGGATTTGGTCTCTAATGGGCTTAAAAGTGTTTCTGGTTTTCAGGAGGAGACCTTGAGGAGGATCCCGAAGTGAAGTGTCTGCACTTTGTCAAGCTCATCACACCTTCCCTGGAGTTCTGCTGTTAATAATGCAGATTGTTTCCTGGGATACTGCAGCTCTTCCCCAGCTTCTTGTCATCCCCATGTCTGATTGTGCTCATAAATTCCTCTAATAACTCCTGCTGATGTCACTCTGTGTCACTCTGAGCCTTGGCTCGCTCTCTCTCTCGCAGCCCAGGCTGTGTTATAGGTTCAGCAAGAGTTTAGGAGATTGAATGGAGATGATAAGAAGGAGATGGCCCTGCTTTTCAGTCTTAAAAACATCCATTTACTGGTGCTGATCTAAATAATGGACTATTTCTCTTTTTGCTTGACATATAAAACAATGTTTTTACCTCGTAGTGACACAGATCCATTTTTTCACCAGTTCTGTGCTGGGAGCAACACACAGAGTGTTTATATTCCTCTCTTGGTCTGCACCTCTCACACCTTTAAGGGAAATAGCAAGTTTGGGGTCTGAAGGGATCCACTGCCTTGAGCTTTTCTTTTTTTAATAGGCAAATCAGTCCTCATCAGACTGCAAGTTCATCACCACCTATTCCAATTCCTTTGCATAGCCCAATCTCTCAGCCACAGTTGCATCATGTGGAGGGGAAATCAGCCAGGAATTAATGGAGCTGATAAGAAGCATGCAAGGGCTGAATGAGTCCTGGGAAAGAGAAACACATCCCACTGATTCCAGCAAGATTTAGATCATCTTTCCAAAGACTTGGAGCTTCGCTTAACTTATGAGACAGCCTCAAAATAGGCTTTTAGTCTGTGTGTATCCCCAGGTCAGTGCACTCACACTTCAAGCAGGACCTACTGAGTAAAATCTCCTTTTATGTTTGTGTGTCTGGCTCAGAAAAATAAAACATAAAAATAAAGGTCACATTTGCTCCAAAGTTTTGCTCCTTTGCTTTGAAATTACACTGGGAAAAATGATGTTGTGTACAGGCCAAAGGATATTGCAAAGAGAAAAGTTGTATTAGAAAAAGAACATCTTAGTCATAAGCACAAGGCATTGCAGTGAATTTCCCTGCTAGGGTGAGGATCATTCTTCCTGAGAGCTTTTCCAGCCCTCCTGATCCAAATCACCAAAGCCATGATGATCCTTATTGGAGCAGCCCCCAGGCTGCTGCTCAGACTTCCTTCCCTTCCCTCCATTACTCACATCCAGCAGGAAATTCCTCCCAGGAAATAAGCCCAGAGTGTGCAGCTACTCCTGAGCATCTCTTCTACACTCACACCCTGTGGTGTGTGGGGTAAAACTCCCTTTCCCAAGCTTTAGAGCCTCATCCTTTTTGTGGATTGCTGTTTATGATATTATCTGATATTATCCACCGTGACATCCAGTCTGGCAAGCTACAGGCTTGATGGAAATAAAAGTTTTCCCTTCAAGAAAATTCCAGGCAGTTTGTTTCTGTTTCCTTTGGTCTCATTAGGCTGCCACTACAAGATAAATGGTTTGGGTTAAGAGTAATTTAGTTTATGGCACAATAGGTATGAAAGGTTATTCCTTCTTATGCCCTCCTCACATAAAATCTCCCTTAAAAAAAGCAAAGTCTTTATGTCTCAATAAACAGAAGCCACAGAGAAATTGTGTAACAAATTACATATTGGATAACCATCTATAAACTTTTATTGGCTTATGAGGTTTGCATTGATTTGAATTTTACCCAAAGCATTACTGTTCCTCCAAAACACTGAAATAAAAGCAAAACAGAAATATCCATTATGGGGTTTTTTAACAGTGTAGCCACCAGAAACATCTCTGAAGAATTCAAATTCCTGGAAACAGCCTAGAGAGCCCCTTGTCCCTTCCTGTGTGTGACTCAGAAAGGGATCAGCTCTGCCTCCCACTCTCCCAGGTTGCCCCGAGCCCTGTCCAGCCTGGGGTGTAAGTGCAGAGTTAGGCAGGGCTTCAGAGGACAGCAACAGTTTAACCCAAATTTAGTGCAGTAGCATCTTCTCTGCCCATCCTGGAGGCATCTCTTGCACTTTTTGCTGACTGTCCATGGCCAGCCCAGGTAGGCTTGGGTACAGCAGTTGGGGAGTAGCCAAAAGTTGCACCGTGACAGGAGAAACAACCCCCTCAAATGCCCAAAACTTGAGTGTGGCAGCACTACAAGTGACCTGAGAACCTCCCTGACACCCTCCTGCATTTCTGCAGAACGAGGTTAATTTTCAGTCTCTCATGCCAGGTCAACAACCACGGCCTAAAATAGATTTGTAGCTTTATTTCTGATTATTTTTACACGTAGTTTAGTGGCCCTTTTTATTTTGCATTAGGTTTAATAGCTGTACAGCCCATTACAAATACTTTGTCACCTGTCACACCCTTCATCCCAGCTCATTTATTCTGAACCATCCCCAGCCCAGGCTATAATCCATCAGAGGCAGACACTGATTATTGTAGTGTCTAATTGCACAGGCTGTGGCCTGGTGACCAGCCCTGGGCAAGGCCTGGTCTGGGAGCTGGGATCAAACACAAGGAACGTGACTGCAGGGAAGGTTTGCTGCTCCTGGGTCGCGTTCTGCTGTGCTCCATCCATCACCAGGGTACAGAGGGTGAAATATTGGTGCCTCAGCCTCACCTGCCAACAGGTGTGCAAATAATGCTGCTCCAAATGCACAGCTCCTACTGCCCGGCAGTCATAGGAGCCCAAAGTGGTTTGGGTTGGGCTAAGGAAGGGACCTTAAAGTTCCTCTCATTCCACCCCAGCCATGGGCAGGGACACCTTCCACTGTCCCAGGTTACTCCAAGTCCTGTCCAACCTGGACTTGGGCACTTCTGGATGGAATAATGCTAATTAACACCAGTAGTAACAGATTGTTTGTGCCTCACCTCCTTGCTTTAAGGGTCAGGAGTTTTTATTGTAGGTCTCTGTAAAGGATAAGCACGACTGCAGCCCTTCTGCTTTATAAAGTTCTTCTACTTTCAATATACATTTACATGCATTTGTATAAATTCAGTCAAATATAAAACTATGAATCTACCTGTGAATCCAATCCAGGGCCTTTCTCTGGCTGAAGCCTTCCTGCTCCTGGCTGCAAGAAGGGTCAGTGGGACTTTGTGCAAAGGCATGGAAAGACAGGACAAGGGGGAATGGCTTAAACTGAAGGAGAGCAGAATTAGATGGGATACTGGGAAGGAATTGTTCCCTGGCAGGGTGGGGAGGCCCTGGCACAGGGTGCCCAGAGCAGCTGGGGCTGCCTCTGGATCCCTGGCAGTGCCCAAGGCCAGGTTGGACATTGGGGCTTGGAGCAGCCTGGGACAGTGGGAGGTGTCCCTGCCCATGGCAGGGGTGGCACTGGGTGGGCTTTAAGGTCTCTGTGTTCTCTGATTTTATGATCTCACAAACACTTTCTAACTTGCTTTTTATTCTCTCAAAGTGTTGCTTTTGCCTCTGGGGATTCAAGTGAGAGGTTTTATGACTTACTCATACTTCAGAACCTAACAGGGCCCCCTAGTTAATCAGGGCTGGGGCTTTATTTTTGGCTATTCCTGCTGCTTCTCTGGCTGCTCAACCCACCCCCTCAGCATCCTCCAACAAAGCGCTTTCCTGCTAATTCCTTTCAGGGCTTAGATGGATTTGGAATCAATCTTGCTGAGAAAGTCAGCCAGACAAAGAGGTAAAATCGTGATGGGCTTAGTCATTTTTATTTTGCCTGAATCAGTGCGAAAAGTGCTTTCTCTCAGTTCTTGCACTTCAAACATAACTTTTATTCTGCTAATTTTTGACAGGAGTTTGATTTTGGGGATGCCTCACCTATGTCTTCCAGATCAATCCCCTGAATCCCCAACCCAAAGTTTAATATCATCCATTATTCAACACCTTCGGAAAGACTAACTTGAAAATGAGTAATCTCTGAGTAAGGCTGTGCAATTAATGCTGAAATACCACAAGTACAGAATAATTCCAAACAGCACTCCCCACAACTTTCCTCACAGCATCCCAAAATACCTGTGAAGTCTCTTGTTAGCAAGATTTCTCTAAGATTCAGTGGCGGATCCTGGCTCACCTTAGTGGGCATATTGCATTAAAGTGAAAAAATCTTTTTCCTGCCAATTTAACTCCACACCAGCTCTTCTTTCACTGAGCTTTTCCCACTTCAATCTATCATTTTTACCACCCTTTAATTTGCCATATCAATTATTCCATGGGTGCTGCTCCCTGTGGTGCCCAGTGCCAACCTCAGCCACACCTCACCCCCACTGTGGAAGGGGCTTCAACACACTGCAGTTTTCCTTCTCCTTGAGGTATTTTTTGGGCTGCTTTTGGACAAATCTTTCACTCTGGCAGCCTTTCCATTCTTTGTAGCTTCAATAGTCTATTTTTATTTGGAAACATTGCATTTACTGCAATCTAAAGTGGTCATTATTGCTTAGCTGCATTCACCACTGTTCTCCTCTCCCTCCCCTCTCTTCCCAACTGTTTTCCCAAGTTATCCAGCGTATCCAGGCTCTCTTATCCCTGCTTGCACTAGATACAGCACAGTTATGTTTCTTCCCCCAAGCTCAGTGTCCTCAGAGGAGTATTTAGGTTAAGAACAGTTTATTCCCGGCTGGAACTGCAGCAATTGTGAGCAGGTTCATAAGCCAGGATTCTCCTTTGCTTCAGGCAGTGACTGAAAGCTGTGATGTCTCAGATTGAATCATACCTGGCAGCAGAGGGGGATGAAGCAGCCCTGGCACCATGGCAAGGATGGACCCACGGCACTGACTCATGTTTGGGGCATGGCAGCAGCACAGGGGGTGAATAATCCTATTAACAGGCAGAAAAATGTATGGAAAAGTGGCCAAATGGTGCTTTAAACCTACAGCTCTGTGTCCAGCTGCCCCAGCACACAGGGGACGGAAAGGGCTGTGTGAGACCTGAGCAGGAATGCACTGAGGACACGGCATGGGCTCAGTAATGGGCTCTCAGTCACGGGCTCAGCCATGGGCTCAGTCATGGGCTCTCAGTCATGGGCTCAGTCATGGGCTCAGTCATGGGCTCTCAGTCATGGGCTCTCAGCCATGGGCTCAGTCATGGGCTCAGCCATGGGCTCAGCCATGGGCTCAGTCATGGGCTCTCAGCCATGGGCTCAGCCATGGGCTCAGCCATGGGCTCTCAGCCATGGGCTCAGTCATGGGCTCAGCCATGGGCTCTCAGCCATGGGCTCAGTCATGGGCTCAGCCATGGGCTCAGCCATGGGCTCAGCCATGGGCTCTCAGCCATGGGCTCAGCCATGGGCTCAGCCATGGGCTCAGCCATGGGCTCAGCCATGGGCTCTCAGCCATGGGCTCAGCCATGGGCTCAGCCATGGGCTCTCAGCCATGGGCTCTCAGCCATGGGCTCAGTCATGGGCTCAGCCATGGGCTCAGTCATGGGCTCTCAGCCATGGGCTCTCAGCCATGGGCTCTCAGCCATGGGCTCAGCCATGGGCTCAGCCATGGGCTCTCAGCCATGGGCTCAGCCATGGGCTCAGCCATGGGCTCAGCCATGGGCTCTCAGCCATGGGCTCAGCCATGGGCTCTCAGCCATGGGCTCAGCCATGGGCTCAGCCATGGGCTCTCAGCCATGGGCTCAGCCATGGGCTCAGCCATGGGCTCTCAGCCATGGGCTCTCAGCCATGGGCTCAGTCATGGGCTCTCAGCCATGGGCTCAGCCATGGGCTCAGCCATGGGCTCTCAGCCATGGGCTCTCAGCCATGGACTCTGCCCTCTCTTCTCAGGAGCCCCACCTGAGCAAGGCCATTTCCCAGAATCCCAGAATCACTGAGCTTGGAAAAGCCCTCTGAGGTCACTGAGTCCAAGCTGTGCCCAATCCCCACCTTGTCCCCAGCCCAGAGCACTGAGTGCCATGTCCAGGCCTTCCTTGGACACCTCCAGGGATGGGCACTCCACCTCCTCACCCTTCCTCACCACATCTACATTTCTCACCACTCCAGCCTGGGACAGGTGTTTTTCCTGGGAATGTTTGCACAGGTACCAGGCTGACTTTATCCTGGTCAAAAGCTACTTGGTACTTAAACAGCAACAACAAATATTTAGAGTACATTCAGCTCTACAAGAATTCCCTCCTTAAATAATGAGTCTGTTTATTTTTATGTAAGGTTTTTCAGAGAATCCCAGAAGGGTTTGGGTTGGAAGAGGCCATCAAGATCATCCCATTCCAAACCCCTGCCATGGGCAGGGACACCTTCCACTAGCCCAGGCTTTTGCAAAGGAATCCATGAATAACTATTCCTATTCCAATGATGTAGGAAACAAAGATTTTCCTTGTAAGTAGAAGAAGATCCCTCTGACAAGTCTTTCCCCTGTGGCTCTGGCCTCACAAACAGATGGGAATGCAGCTGTCCAGGCATTATAGTTGTATAGCAACTGTATTTATTTGGATTTTGGGGTGGGAAAATGTAGAGGTTTGGTCCAAAATACTCATTACTGTTTATCTGCTGTGAGATAAGAATTAGGAGAAATGCAAAACAGGCACCAAACTTGAAAGAATATAAAGAAGTTTATTAACAGACCTAAAAGAAGAAAAAAAAAAATTATACTACCTTCAGAACTCTCCTCCTCCCCCCACCTTCCTCCCTTCTCCCACTGACAATGTTCAAAGACAACCCTTAAGATGTTCAGTCTGTTTACCACTTCCATAATAACCTTGTTCAGTCCATTTAGAAAGAGAAGTCTCTTCTTGCTCATGCTATGAAAACATTATCACAACGAGACAGCCGCCCACTTCCAAATATTGTTCAGTCCATTTAGGAAGAGGAGTCTCTCTGCCTGCGTGTGAGTCCCTTCCCCTGACTTGCAGCTTTTCCCGCAACTGCTTTCGAGGGTCCACTCTTGAAGTTTTCTGGTGTACAATTTTAAGGTTGAGCCGTTCAGAAAAACAGAGGCCCTTCTCCTTCCCTGGGAGCAGAGGGTCTTCATCATCTTCATCTTTAGGACTATCTCTGGGAGCATCTCTAGGGACTGAGGTTTTCTCCTTTCCCATTTGGAGCAAAAGTCCTCATCTGGTTTATCTCTCCCTGTCCAAACTTCTCATGAAATTACAGCTGCGTCAGCATCTGCCTATCTCAGCGCAGGTGCTTTTGCTTACGAGTTGAACACTCCACCCCCCATATCTTCATGAAATTACAACAGGATACTCTGATATATCATAGCTTCACAACAGAATTTCAGCTTTAAGCATCTCCTCTCTCTCTTCCCTCAGGTTTTCAGCTCTTTGTTGGGGTCCCTCCCCTGCCGTGTAGCCCTGGGAGAGGGGCCCTGAGGGCACAGACACGGGGTTCCCCTGCCCCTGCTCAGCCTCGTTCCCATTGGTTGGTTTGTGTTCCCTGCGCGGGCAGAAGGACCCTTGGTCCCGTGACTGAAACAGTTCCTCAGCAGAGCCCCGGCCATGCGGCTGGAGAAATAAACATCTCTCTGAAACAGCTATCAAGAATCTGTCTGTCCGTATATATTTCCTTTCCACGGGACTCCTGGTTTGATATATGCGTGTTGCAGGATCCCCACTGCAACAAATGGTGGAGATTTGTGAGCAGAACGATCCCCGATCCCTAAGCGACTGATTTGTGTGAGTAAACCCTGGAAACTTTGGATTCCTCTTCTTGGTTTTGCTTTGCTATTCCATATCTAAACTATGGAGGAACCGTGGGAAGACTCTTGGCTCTCAGAGCCGCATATGGACATTTATCTTAAACTTAAAATGATTCTTGAACAACGATTTGTGAATTTTAGCTTGATTCAAGCTCAAAAAGAACTGAAACACTTCCTGGCATGGTTGTTTAAGAACTTTTTCTATGTTTCTTGGGATTTAATTCTTACCAAGGGCTTTTGGAAAACCGTTTGGACACAGTTAATACTGGAGTCAAAATATATGCCGATGGAAGAATATTTTCGTGAATATTATTTAGTTACCGAGACTGTTGAGCAATGTCAGCTGTGTCCTGGTGAAGGGAAGCGTGGCGCAGGGACCGTGCGGCCCAGGCCACGTGCACCGAGCGCTCTGAGAGCAGCAGCGAGGCAGTTCCCGCACGCGGGCGGAGCCACGCGAGCCGCAGTGTCGGTGGCGGAGCGAGGCGCGGCGGGAGCAGCGGGACCCGGCGGGACCCGCACAGCGCAGCACAGTGCGTGGTGGAGCGAGCCCCGGGAACGCCCGACCGAGAGGGGCGGCGTGCGGGCGGCGGCTGGCGGCGATGGCGGTGGAACGGAGCCGCGCCCAGCCGAGACGCGCGCTGGAGCGGGGCGCGGGGGGGTCGTCGCTCGGGGGCCCGGCCGAGACGTGGGTGCAGCGCCCGGCAGCGGCAGCGAAGCTGCGACCAGAGGAGGCGACGCACGGAGAACTGAGCGGCGTGGCCCGGCCCGGCCCGCGCAGCCCCGAACGCGACCCCGGGAAGAGCGCGCAGGCACCAGCAGCCCCGAGAATTCCAACACGGGAGCGACCGAAGGAGAGAGCAAAGACGCAGCGAGACAGAAAACAGCAGCCACTCGAAAAAAGGAAAAGATCATAGCAACTAAGACCTTAGGGATAGTAAAATGGTATAATGTTAAGCAAAATTATGGTTTTATAACAAGGTATGACAACCAGCAAGACATATTCGTGCATAGAACTGCTATTAAAAAGAATAACCCTGAAAAATGCATCCCAAGCTTGGGAGATGGAGAAGTGGTGGAATTTAATATTGTACTAGGGAGAAAAGGGTTACAAGCATCGCAGGTCACTGGGCCTGATGGTGTTCCTGTAAAAGGCAGTATATATGCAAAAAATCGTAGTCATGTTAGACAGTATCTCCATTGTAAGCCCCCCCTACAGTTTCCCTTTCCTAATCCCACCTTTCCCTTTTACCCTATGTCCTATTACCCCCAGTGTATTCCCAATCCGTTTTTTCACCCATGGTTTCCCTCACAAAACCATGCTTTTGCCAATTGTTTCCCCAAAAATCCCTTTCCAATGCCGAGTGGGGGATGAAAAGGGGGAGGGAAGAAGTTAAACCCTCTCCTGCCTCAGTTTCCCCACAAAGCATGCTCAGAGAATTCTGTCTCCCTTCTGTCAGCCCTAAGATGTTCCAGAGAATCTGTTTGGACATTTAAAGACTCAGGAGGGTGGCTTGTTTTGTTTTGAAACTGTTCTTGTTATGTTTATCCAGTTGTTTTCATTCTCCTTTTATTAAAATAAAACGGGTGAGGTGTTGGGGTCCCTCCCCTGCCGTGTAGCCCTGGGAGAGGGGCCCTGAGGGCACAGACACGGGGTTCCCCTGCCCCTGCTCAGCCTCGTTCCCATTGGTTGGTTTGTGTTCCCTGCGCGGGCAGAAGGACCCTTGGTCCCGTGACTGAAACAGTTCCTCAGCAGAGCCCCGGCCATGCGGCTGGAGAAATAAACATCTCTCTGAAACAGCTATCAAGAATCTGTCTGTCCGTATATATTTCCTTTCCACGGGACTCCTGGTTTGATATATGCGTGTTGCAGGATCCCCACTGCAACAGCTCTTCACAGCATTAAAAGGGTTACTCTCACCTCGGCCTTGCAGCTTTGCAGCTGGAATGTTGAATTTTTCTTATCGAAGTGGAGAGGGGGGAGAGCCGAGCCGCTCCGGCTGCCCACGGCAAGGCAGTGGGGGGGGTTCCATGGCTGGAACAGATCCATCGGCTCCAGGATGGCCGTGGCCTGGCCCGGCCTGGCCCAAGCAGGGCCTGGCCGGGCCCACTGGCCCCCACTTGGGGCCCGCAGCCACCTGTGCCAGCGCCGGAAACGAGAGAGAGCTTGGAGGGGGAGTTTGCCTATTCTTAAATGTGGATAACAGAGGTGATCACAACTTTAAGTGGCTTAGAGAATTGTCCATATTCAAACTGGCCAGCTGATAGGTTCTATCAGTTCCCAGAGGAAACTGTAAGCACCCCTTAGCAAGGACGTCCCTTCCGGGACTATGCTTGCTAACCTATGACAGAAAATTAAGCCAGGACTGAAAATACCAACCTAACTCATGGATTTGATGGAATAGAGAGACCAGAGCATGTTCAGGGAAGAAATTAGACCTGCACCTCCAGTAGTTTTGGAGTAACACAGGAAAGGAGAGGGTTAAATATAATATCTCTGGCTTTCAACTTTGTGTGATAGCTCCAGAAAGGGCTGGGTGACCTCTGTGGAGAGGCTGCAGCAATGTGTCACCACTAACACTACCAGTGCTGAGGGAAAGGTGGCAGTTTAAGTGCCTTTAACAGGGGTAAAACCTCTAACCTGCTGTGCAGCCCGAGTGCTCCTGCTCAGCCAGCAGACAAAACAACTTCTGGGAGAGAAATTTCCTCACTGGGGACTGCAGAGCTTCCCTGCTATTATCAGCTGAAGAAAAACAAACCCGTTTGGGGCTAAGTGGGCAAATTATGGAAATCAGCACAGTGTCATCAGTGCGAGGAGAGCTTAAATGCTGTGGTACCTGTGACAGTGCCGCGTGTAAAACAGTTCCCAGCAGTCAGCAGCCAGGGTTATCCCACTCTAGAGCATCAGCAATAGCTGGAATAGTGGCTGCTAGCTGATGGACCAGAGAAGGGAAACTGAGGCACAAGGAAGAATCAGCAGCTCTGCTGGACGTCATGGTGTGGATGCCCAGTGTGGCTCTGTGCTGGTTCTGGGGAGAATTTTTTTTTTTGGTTTTCTTTCCTTGGCTCAAGGACAAAGCTCCTTGGAAGCTGCAACGCCCTGGGAAAGGCAGGGATCCACAGATCCACTGCACACCAGCCCAAATTCTGCCCTGACTGAGGGTTTTCAGCTGAGGGGTGGGATGCTGGGGAGCCCATGTGACACAGCTGTCTCATTTAGCTGATAACAATCTACACCTTATCTGGCTTCCTTTACAAATGGAGGGAGTACAATTTCCAGGGAGGTTTGCTCTGGTCCCGCTGGTTTTGCAATTTCATGGTAGGATTATCAGAAACCGCTCAAAGAGATGAAGTTGCAGAAACTTCAGTGCTTTTAATCCCCATTTCTGTCACCAAAGGTACCACTCGTTCTGTGCGCGCCAAACTCTGCGAGCGAATGAATGTCTGGGAGAAATGGATTTCAATGGCTCAAGTGCACCAGGGTTCCAGAAACAGGGCCAAGCATTTTGTGATCCAGGCAGGCCCATTCCTGATGTCCAGACCTCACCATGGACCAGGCAGTGGGACATGGTGAAACATCAAATACACACACAAGGAAAAGGAGTGTTTGAAGCAGAAATAATCACTAAATGTCTGAAAATTCACTCATTTCTGTGAGAAACTTGGTGCAGAACTTCATCCCAACCAGGTTCTCTATTCCCAGTGTAAATCATAGGGATGGGAATTAAAATCAGGTGCTGCTCAAAGGCACACTATTGATTTTTACACTACATTTTGCAGCAGAGGATCCTTGTTTGCCAGCCAATCTTTCCCCATTTAACAAGAGATAAGTTTAATAAGAGAATTTTAATAAAAGATTCCTTGCAGGCACCACCATAAAGAGGGATTTGGGATCCTCATGTTTTGGTCACAGCCATGGGAGAGCTGAATTCATTACCAAATACCAAACAATTATATTTTTTTCTGAAGCATCTTGTAAAGAAAATGGATCTTATTGGTGATGACATCAGGATGTCCTGAAGAAGAGTCAGGAGTTATTGTAGGGAAAGTAGGCAGAATGTTTTTATTTGTTTGAGCTGCCTCTAGTGGGAGCTGGGAGCAGAGCCTGGGGAGGGTCGTTGTGTACCTGGGTCACTTGAGTTTGGATACAGCCAATAAAACCAGTTATTGGGAAGGCAATTAGGCTCCTTTCCATATTATCGTGTGGTGTAAAGAGCAAGGACAGGCTGCTCTCATCTTTCTGATGTTTTCCATCTCTTCTAACAAGAGCATTACAGCAGATGCTGTCAAGAATTTTAATAAAACAAATTGCCTTTCTGACTCACTTGATCCATTCCTTCTGGTCTTTAGAGGCTAAAAATACATCAGGAGCTCTAGGTGAAGGAAGTTACTCTTCTCCCCAGCCCCTTCCTCCCCATCCCTCTCTCTCAGTGTATTTTTAGCCTCTGAACTAACTGCGTGCTCTGGAGTTTTAACTCTTGCAGGAAACCCAAAACACAAAGACCCTAAAATGAATAAAGATATGAGATCATAGAATAATAAAATGTCTTGGGTTGGAAGGGACCTTACAGCTCATCTCATCCTACGGGCAGGGACACCTTCCACTGTCCCAGGCTGCTCCAAGCCCCAATGTCCAACCTGGCCTTGGGCACTGCCAGGAATCCAGGGGCAGCCACAGGACTCTGGAAATTCCATTCCAGGGCCTTCCCACCCTCATTCCTTCCCAATATCCCATCCAGCCCTGCCCTCTGGCAGTGGGAAGCCATTCCCTGTGTCCTGTCCTTCCATCCCTTGTCCCAAGTCCCTCTCCAGCTCTCCTGGAGCCCCTTCAGGCACTGGAAGGCTGCAACAAGACAGAAAAATCATTTTTGCAGTCCCAAAACATATAGCAAGGAACACGTGTGCCCTCAAGAATAAAAGCAGCAGGAAGTGCTGAGCAGCTGCACCTGATCCACCAGGAAAAGCTGGAGGAGCTTCCTGGGGGAGAGGAGATGGAGCTGAGAGCAGGAAGGTATGGAAAAACTCCAGCCTTTGAAACTCATGAGTTGAAGTCCCCATGGGGTGTTTTAGTGCAAAAATACCTTGCTGGCTCTTTACTCTGCGCTGACCTGGGGTGTTTAGCACCTTCCTAGCACTGAGGTAGGGTTTCCATACCTCTGATGCTCTGGCTCACATTTGTGGGTGGTACTTTTCCTCCAAAAGATGGATAACTCTTAATTACAGTGCCCTTATCTGTTTTGATAGGGGTTGTTCTTATTTGCTGTGATTGAGGTACTTGAAGATGCTTCTCTTTTTGAGGTGTGTGTTTTTCCTTGCATACTCTGCACTTGTAGAAAGCCTTTGTGTAAATAAGAGATTTGTGGAGCCTGATAGTTTTTGGATGCAAATAAGGTCACCCAACCACCTAAATTCTGCTGTGTCTGGGTTTTTTTTAGTGTCCCAGGGATGGTTTTTACCACAGAGGGAGCTGTAGTTGTAAAACTGTGCCTGATTTTCTTTCCATCTCCACTTCTGGAGAGATTCCCTCTTGCAAAGATGAGGCTACAAACTTGCCCAAGCACAGAGTTGTGACCAGCTCTGAGTGCAGCCTTTGGGAAGAAAGAATAAATGACTTTTTGGGCCAGACTTGCTGGTTTTCCTCCTCTGCACGAGTCTTCCCTGCTCCAGGGACAGGGTGGGTGAGAGGCTGGGGACAAGCAGGCCACCATTAAGATGTTTTTTGTGTCTCTCTTTCCCTGAGGAAGGCGAGCAGAGGCCGATCTGTGGTAATCTTCTGCAATAAACTCAGTTATGTTGTAGTAACATGCAGCTAACACAGTTTTGGGGGGAAATACAAATTTGATGCTGTTTTGCAGAGCTGATCTATTCCCGCATACTCACAAAATATCTTCTAATGAAAATTCTCATTCCAAACACAAATAGTGCTTTGAGCCACCCAGCTTTGTGTTTTAAGTCCCCTTGGGGACTCTGGCACCTTGTTCTGTGAGGGGAAACACTAGCTTCCATGGCAAGAAATTAATTTTAGGGTAGCTTATTATGCACCACAGGCCTTTTTAATAGTGGTCATAAAGCTGGAAGCAAAGGAAAAGAGACATGGCTCCTGCTTGATTTAAAGCACTTAGGTTGTTATGGATTATTTATAATTTTATCCTCAGCATGGAAGGTAAAACTTGCAATCCATGGCCAGCCGTATCTCACCAGGATTTGAAACCTGCAGCTGCAAACATTGGGGGGGTTTATTTTTCTTTTTTACACACTAAAATGTGATCTATGGTTGTTTCTAACTTCATAAAGGTACTGATTTGGGACTTTTTAGTGTCATAAAACCTGTGAAGCAGAGACTCCTGGAATGTGAAACACTGACACAGTGCCTCTGGAGCACCAAAGGCAAAGCTGGCTGATGAGGATGGGTTATTTGTGGGGATGTGGTGCCTGGAGTCACAAACACCGCAGGATTTAGTGGCACACACAGAAAAATTCTCCGAACTTTCAGAACCTTGTGTGGAACTCACAAGGCTCCTCTCTTTGGGGGAGAAAAATAAAAGGGGGGAGGTGGAAATGCTACTTTGGAGGAGGAAATACTCGGCTTTTAACTCATAATATTTATCTGCAAAGGGTTGCAGTGCTGATAAAAGGACAAGTAACTGTTATTGACAGAGTGTTTGCATCTTGCTTGATCATTCAGCTCCATAAGTGCTGCAGGAAATCACCAGCTTGGAGCATCCTGCTTATGCAAATGCTGCTGGAGGAGCCCCTTTCCACATGCAACCAATGCCTGAATCCAAGGATTCACCCAAAAAGCACCATGGGAATACAGGATTTAACAGAAAGTTCTAGCCAGGCACTTGCTGCTGGAACCACAGACTTCCCAAACTTTTGATGAAGTGTCATATCCTTTAAAGCTGTGTCATGCAGTGTAAATAAATAACAATGTCCAAACCAACACTCCTGCAAATCTTTGGATGCAGACCCGAAGTGCAGTACAGGCTGTGAACTTGCTTTATATTTCCCTTTGATGATTCAAATGAGCAACAGGGAAAAACTTTCTTTTTCAGACTTACCTACATTTTCCTGCAGATTTATGTTTATTGCTTTTCCACCTTCAGCTGGCAGAAATGAGGTTAGGCTCTCATTACCCACTTCAGCTTTTAATATGCTGTAGAAAGTCATCTGAAAGTGCCAAAATTAGCACTGTCATGCTCCGTGTTGCCCGTTTCACTGCAGCACAGAGCTGTGATAGCCTCAGTAATGTACCTGTGGTGCCTGTGACCAGCACAGTCTGGGCTCTGTTTGCCTCAGCCTTCACACGCATACAAATCCATTCTACACGTCCTTTTCTGCCCAGAACACACACATTTGGAGCATCAGCCATTTCCAGACAGGCAGCAGAAATAAAGCAGCGAATTTTCCCCCTTCTCTCCCCCTTATGCAAATGCAAACGACTGAGGAAGGATAAAAACCCAGCCCGGCAAACGCAGCCCCAGCACCATCCACACTGCAGCAGCCAGCGCGATTCTGTACTTACAGCTCGGAGCAGGGAAATGTCTCAGGATCTTTACAATTTTCTCCAGGACTGTGTGGAGCTCTCAGCAAGGCAGAGTGTTCAGCGAGGCAGAACGGAGCCGTATGGAAGATCTATGCAGCTGGGAGATAATGGAACTGTTTTCCCAGCTGGGACTAGGAGCCCTTTATCCGCTGAGCATTGCGTTTCTCTTCCCTGGTATTAAGCGTGAAATGCACTGCCTTCCCCGTGCTGCTCGAGCTAGGACCCACACAATTAGTGCCTCAATCAGATAAACAGCTCCTACAGTTTATGCATATCCCTGTCTGGAAATTTGGGATGTATAAAAATTAGCTCTGCCTGGCTCATCCTTCAAGAAAGCTGAGCGAGCGAAAGCGCAGCTGTCAGAGCGGAGCATGAAAGATTAAATGTGCTCTTGCTGTTCCTCTCGTACAAATATGAGCTCCTGTCAGGTAATCACAAACCTCTCTCCTCAAAAACTGGGTCACTACACGGGATTAGGTTTAGAACAGGAGTGGAAACAGTTTTGTTTGGTCCTGGTCCCCATAATCGCGTCCTGAGCTCTGTAAGGTTCACTCAAGGGGTGGGAGTTGTCACTTGAATCACATCCCAGCACTCACAGACCTCCTGAAGCACTTAACTGCCCCTTCCTATGTTACCAAACAAATTTAAAAAAAAAAGGAGGGGACACTTGCTTGTCTAAAGTGGCACAGACATAAATTCTGATATGAACTTCAAACCTTTTTAGATTTCCATTTTCCCTCTTGGGACTGCTTCAGCAGAGAAAAGGCAGAGTCAGGCAGGGGAGAGTCTTTCTGATAGTGAGGAAAAGTTACTTAGATTCATCACTGAATCCCAGAGTGGTTTGGGATGGAAGGGACCTCAAAGCCCATCCAGTGCCACCCCTGCCATGGGCAGGGACACCTCCCACTGTCCCAGGCTGCTCCAAGCCCCAATGTCCAACCTGGCCTTGGGCACTGCCAGGGATCCAGGGGCAGCCACAGCTGCTCTGGGAATTCCATTTCAGGGCCTTCCCACCCTCACAGCCAAGAATTCCTTTCCAATATCCCATCTAGCCCTGCCCTCTGGCAGTGGGAAGCCATTCCCTGTGTCCTGGCCCTTCATCCCTTGGCACAAGTGTCCCTCCAACTCTCCCGGAGATTTCTCTTATGACGTTGGAAGCACCTCAGCTGTCCTGGGCTGCTCTTGCTTTGTGAAATGGGAACAACAGGACATGGGAACTCCTGGAATGCCCACACAGGTGCCCAGCAGCCCCTGCCAGCCTCATTCAGAGCTCTCAGAGCCTCCTTCTCATTAACATAAACAATTTTACACTTCCATCCTGCGCACTTCTCAAATGAGTTTTACTGACAATTAATTAAGCCTTGCAGCACCTTCTAAAGGAGATAGGCATTATAATTAGCAGCTCTATTTTTAATTAGGAATAAAATTTAAAATGGAATTTTAGGTATTTCCTCATTAAATTTTCTTTTAAATAATTACAGGGCTTTTTCTAAGTGGTATCAAGAGTAAATAGACTAAAAGTTGCTCGCAACAGATTAACCCAAGCTTCTCGTATCCAATTTTAAAAGTTTATTAAAAATTGAGCCTTTTCTATGTCAAAATAAAATAATTTCTTTATGCATTTCTTGTCTAACAAGACTGGGAACAGAATTTTTCAGTTGCTGACAAAATTAATACTGTTAAAACTTTTCCATTTCCAACTGAGAATGGAAAAAAAAAAATTAGAAACCTCTCTTCAAAAGGTTAATTGGTCATTTCAAGATCTCTGTGGAGCCAGGCTGGGAGAGGTGGGGGTGCTTACCTGGAGAAGGCTCCAGGGAGATCTTAGAGCACCTTCCAGAGCCTAAAGAGGCTCCAGGAGAGCTGGAGAGGGACTGGGGACAAGGGATGGAGGGACAGGACGGGGGGAATGACTTCCCAGTGCCAGAGGGCAGGGCTGGATGGGAGATTGGGAAGAAATTGTTCCCTGTGAGGGTGGGGAGGCCCTGAAATGGAATTTCCAGAGAAACTGTGGCTGCCCCTGGATCCCTGGCAGTGTCCAAGGCCAGGCTGGACATTGGGGCTTGGATCAGCCTGGGACAGTGGGAGGTGTCCCTGCCCATGGCAGGGGTGGCACTGGGTGGGCTTTAAGGTCTCTCCCAACCCAAACCTTTCTATGGTCTCAGTTTTTTCATTCAAGAAAGACTGTAACACTTCAAGGGCTGAATTTTGAACTTCTGAACATCTGAATTTTCTTTTTATCAGAACTTGTTAAGTTCTGATTCAGATTTTTCTGAACTATCTTATACCCTATTAAAGATTTGACCCATATCTTTGAGAAACGACACAGGAAGTGATAAATTTGAATATTAAAACAGTCTTTTCCTAGAGGTCAGGATAAAACATTTGCATGCTACCCAAATGTTGTGGGTTTGCCCAATACTCTGTCAAAACAAAAATTTGTTGAGATTGACATTTCTTTGTCAAATATTTTGCTTTTAAGAATCATGATATTCTGTCAGAAAAAAACCCCCACATTTAAAAAAAAAGAAACAAAACCAAAGCAAACACTGATGATCAAAAAACCCCAACTGAACCTCTGTAACCTTGTTGTGCTTCCAGCTGTCAGAAATCCCGCAAACAAAACTTTTCCACCTTTAAGGAAGGGAGTTTTGACAGTGTCAAGGCACGGACAATTCCTGCAAACTGGGGCAACCTCAGCAGCCTGGGATGGGCCTCCAGTCACCTCAAAAGTTGGCTCTGGAGTGACAAAAGTTTCCCTGTCTCAGGATGAAGTGCACGATGTCCTTGTGTAGCTTTCAGGACGCTGTCGTAGGCTAAAAATACCCAGGAGATAGGATCTGGTCTATAAAGCAGACAGGAGAGAATCAGGAGCACAGGCTGGGAGACAGGAGGGAATTAGAAGTTGAGCCAAGGTGTCTCCTGCAAAAACTCAGTCTGGAAGACCCTTTCTCCTCTATTTCCTCGGTGGAAATTGGAGATGCCTTGGAATGATACACGGGGGGTTTTGTCACCGTGTCTTCAGGAGCGGAGCCTTCCAGCTCCCTGGGGCTCTGTCAGCTTTTCTATCTCTCCTGTAGACAGAGGAGATAAACCCAAGATGTCTTTATAACTTTGTAACTGAGTTAGATCAAGGACTAACATGATCTAAACTCTCCACTGTGCACAAGCATCAGCTTGCTCAAGGGCAAATCCCTGCAACCACAAAGGCAAAAAGTAAGGCCCAAGACGAGGTTTTTTACCAAAGGAATATGATCCCATCCCATGAGGTGCTTTACTCAGTAGGTGCCACCTTCTGCTCTGAAATTCGTCCATTAACCAACCTAAATTGTTCTTTGGTGTTTGCACCATGCAGAGGGGTTTGGTTACTCTAAAATTCTGAATCACAGAATTGCAGAAGGGTTTGGCTTGGAAGGGACCTAAAAGATCACCTCATTCCAATCCCCTGCCATGGGCAGGGACACTCTCCCCTATCCCAGCTTGCTTATCTTTATGAATCCAGGGCACTGCTCAGGTAAGATTGAATTAATTAATTTTACAGTGCTAATTCAGTAAACATTTCCCAAATTATTGGCTTCGTTTCCCCCCAATCCTGTTAGACATGTTGTAAAGTAAATTTCAACGTAATTTTTCATGAATGCAACCTTGCAGCTGTTTTTCAACACAGGTGATGTAATTTCAGATTCATGGAGTTACACCACCTTTGTCTTGTGAATATTCCTTGAAGTCTTGTCAGACACAGACATTGGAATCCTGAGAGCAAAAATCTATCCCAATTCACTTGCTTTGTGAAAACTAAGATGTGCTGTGAAGTCAATTGAGCTGCTGGACAAGCTCAGTAGTTGAACCGTGCAAGCATTGGGGAATGATCTGTTCTTGCAAAAAGAGGTCTTAAAATCCAACAAAAATGGATTAGCACACTCTGAATTCCCAAAAACGTTTGCTGCTGGAGCAGAGAAACAGCTAAAAAAACCCATCCAAACCAAACCAACCTGAATTCTTCCTGACTTCTGGGCCAGTGACCACCATGAGGAAGGGAGGTGGTCCAATCACTCCAGCAATGAAGTTCCTTATTCCTGCAGCCTTCCAGAAAAAGGAAAGGAATTTGTTCTGGAAGAAATGTTCACAGTTTTTACCTTTTTGTGTAAATATATTTTAAATTATTATTTTGAAATCCTTATTGTGCTCTTACCCTGTGGCTGGAGAGAGAGCACTAAGTGCCTTCTCCATGTGTTTTAGCACCAGAGTTCTGGGAAAGGATGGGAATACAGAAAAAACAATGTCAATTATAGGAAATGCACCTGCATATAGAACAGCTGTTTCTTCTGCAGTTTTTGTAGATTTTACTTTACTTGTGACACATGCACACACGATGGAGACGTGACACTAAAAAAAGGGGATCTGCAGGGTTAACATAGATAAATGTTCAAACAGATTTTCTGCTGAGTGTAAAAAGACACCATTCAAAGTATAAAGCTCATTGGTCTTTTTATTTTTTCCATGCTAGATCCATCAAAGAAGCAGAATTAGGCTACTTTATCCCTTGTTTGTATCCCACAAAGCTCTTTCCTCTGCCTGAACTTCAGGCTTTGTCTCCATGTGGTTTGTTCAGGTCTCCATTTCACAGTGACGGAGCAGAGTTATGGACAACCCCAACCAGAGGCTCTGCTTTGATAATGAGGGGATTAATTAGTTGCCAGCTCCACAAATAAACCAGAAAACAAACCCTCTGAACTGCTGCCTCTGCACCCCCCCTCAAAGATGATTAAAGAGGGAAAGAAGCAGCTCAGGGATGTTGTTAGTCCAGTGCTAAAGTGCCCCATTGATCTCCGTCTCTGGAATAAATGCCAAGGTTTAGTGGGTGTTAATCCTTGCAAAATGTGCAGCTTATTAATGATCCCCCCAGCAAAGGTGACCTCTGGAGCCAGGAATGATGCTCAGATAGGAGCAGGAATAGTTCCTATGCTTCCAGCTGCTCTGCTGCCACAGAAAAACAGGTTTCAAAACCTCGGGTCCTGGTTCTTGGGGTGGGAAATGCTCCGATCAATAGCTGGAGCTTTATCTATAATGGACCTGGAAGCTCTTTAACACCAGGACAGCCCCTCTTGGAAATGATTGGCCAAGGAAATTTAAAAAGTGCAAGCAAAAAGAAGTATGAAGGTTTTTATTGGAGTTATTTTTGCTACAGCTGGTGGTGTTATTGGATGTGGTTTGTGTTTTGAAGCACAATCACTGCTGAACAACCTTTGCTCTCCAGACAATCACAGTGACCTTAGTGAGACTTTTTAATGGCTTTGTGGCTAATCTTGCCATGATCTTCTATTCACAAAATTTGGGGAGCTTGCTTAGCTCTTTGTTTCTTCAGGGTTTTGTGTGAGATGTGGGGTTTTTTTTTGCTTTTATTTTTACGCCTGTGTTTCTTTTGCTATTTTTTAAATTTATTTTTTAAAGAAAAAAGCCATCTGAGGAAACACCAGTTGTGCATTTCTAGATTTTCAGGGTTGTGTTTGTGCTTGCACCTTCCTGGATGTGAAATATCAGATAAGTGGCACACATTTTGCATTGATTTTCCTCAAGGGAGAGAAAACTTGGAGCAGGGAGCTGGGGAATTGCAGTGTCCTTTCATTACTTCCCCTCCCAGTTGTGCTAAATGGTCACTGGATCAATGTCCACCGTCTGTGCCCTGTGGAGGAGGAGACCACAAAGAGACCCCTGCCTGCAAGTCCAGGGCACCAGATGTCACCTAATGGTGTCAGCTGCCAGGAGCCACTCAGCTGTGAGAGGGAGAGCTCAGAAAGCCAGACTGAAACAGAAAAATGCACAAAACCTCTCCACTTACAGAAACCGGGGTAGCTGCAAACCAGGTTCCTTCTGTCAAGTGTGGCTTTCTTTTATCTAACACTTGGCAGGCTCTTCAGAGGGGACAGGGGGAGAGGGAACGGCCTCAGGCTGGGCCAGGGGAGGCTCAGGGTGGGCATCAGCAGGAATTTCCCCATGGAAAGGGTGGGCAGGCACCGGAAGGGGCTGCCCAGGGAGGTTTGGAGTGCCCATCCCTGGAGGTGCCCAAGGAAAGGCTGGAGGTGGCACTCAGTGCTCTGGGCTGGGGACAAGGTGGGGATCAGCCACCTCATGGATGGTGGAACTCTTTTCCAACCTCAATGATTGTGGGTTTCTGAGAGGTCACATTTTTGCAAGTGTTTCCAGATGTCACTTATTCCATCTCTTTGCACTGACACTGGTGCAAGCACAAGGCACTCTCCTGGTGGCACTGCCACCCTGTGACCCGTTTTCCATCACTCCCATGAATTTCCTGCAGTTTCTATAACACTAACACCATTCCTTTTCCCACTGTATTTATTTGTCCTTGTGTGTCCACAAGCTCCCAGTGACTCTGTCACCATTTTTCTAGTCCACACATGGATTTTCCCAAACCTCTGGGAAAACAAGCTGCCAGTAGATGACACTTTGTGCTGTTCAGTGGAGTCTGATAAAACTCCCTTCTGGTACTTGCTAACTCTTCCTCATTTTGCATTTTCCACTTTACATCATCACAATGCTTGTAAGAAATTTCTGTTCTAATACTGAGGGTTAATTCTTGAATTAATTAAACAGGGGGAGGATGAACACTTCCTGCTCCATTTCTCCCTCAGTTTTTCCTCAGTCTGACTCCACTTCTACTTCCAGTTCCAGGGGGCATTTCTTATATCACAAATTGTTCACTTTCTCCCATCTTCTGCTCCGTGCCAATTTGACTTCTGGAAACAATGGTTTTCTGAGGGAAACAGGGAGAAAGAAGCCATTTCTGGCACTATTCAGCCTTCAAACTTTCTGCTTTTAGGGAAAATTGCTGTTCTAGTGCACAGAACCACTACAATTTATTTCCTCTGCAGTGCTGTCAGCCCTGTCTGCCCAACCTGAGGCCCCTGGCTGTGCTCCCTGTGTCAGAGCGTTAATGGTCCCCTTTCTACACCAAAATTAATTAACGCAAAAGAGTGTTAAAAAATAAAAGTGTCTGCAGAAACTGAGAAGTCTTGGCTGTAGAGTTTTTCTACTGAACTCAAATCGAGTGTGGAGTTCTTAAACTTCCCACATTCCCCGAGAAAAAGAAAATGTTGCTGTGTAAGGTGAGAGTTACCTTCGAGTAACCTGGGAATCCATTATTTCATCTTGATTTTTAATATGTTGGGGAGGTGACTAATGTTTAAAGAGAAAGAAAATTAAAGTTAAATGTGCAAATATTAGAGCTAGTGAAAATAGTAAATTATTTCATGCTTTTTCACCTATATTTTTTTTAATATTTAAATAATAAGGGCTTAATATCTACTTTGAGCAACAATCTCAGCTCCTCTCTAAGGTGAGGCCCTGTCAATCTCCTTCTCTCGAACCACTGGGATCTGACCCACCCATTTAGTGCAAATAATCATGAAAAAAAGGCAAAAGTGCTCACAAATCTGCTGTGATTGGATGGAATTCCCTGAATCCCATTCTGTCAGGGCCCTGGGTGGGCAGGAAAGTCAAGCAGATTTTATTGGTAATTTGAGTAGATACTTCCTGAGGTTCTACAGTAAAGCTTTACACCTGTAATAGGCATTTCTAGGTGGCTCTGAATTTTCTTATTTTGATTTTCATAGGCCCTCATCAATGAAAACATTATTAATTAGCAATAGGCACCTGAAGGGCAGAGATGATGCTTTGATTTCCAGGATTTCCTGGATCTGACTTGCTGAAGACATGAAAATCAGCAGGAATTGCATCAAGGAAGGGTCCAGCACCACCGAGATATCCATCCAAGCAGCTGCTTCCTTGCTCTCCATCTGGAGCAGGAGTGCAGGGAAGCAGGGAGTTGTTGATTCTGGGGACACAGGTTGGAGATGGTTAAAAATGGAACAAATAAGGGCAATAATGTAGCTACACTTCGGCAGGTAATGTTTAAGTCTTATAGTTAATGGTAAGGTATTAGGAATTAAAATACATAAATGCTGCATCATAGGCACAGTTCTCACAGAGAGAGAGAAAAAGTGGATTAAAACCAGCAAATAAGTTCAATTTTCTCTATGATTTTTGCATCCTTTAAGGACTTGTGTCTCACTGCTCAGCACATTTCAGCCCTGCAAGAAAATGCTGGGTGTAAACTTTTAAAAAAACCATCTTCATTTGAAAGAAGAAAAGAAAAAATATGGATATTTCATTAGGAGCTGTAGGGACAGGACAAGCAGGAATATTCAGATTAGAAGAGAGTGGGTTTAGATGGGATACTGGGAAGGAATTGTTCCCTGTGAGGGTGGGCAGGCCCTGGCACAGGGTGCCCAGAGAAGCTGGGGCTGCCCCTGGATCCCTGGCAGTGCCCAAGGCCAGGCTGGACATTGGGGCTTGGAGCAGCCTGGGACAGTGGAAGGTGTCCCTGCCCATGGCAGGGGGTGAAATGGGATAGGATTTAAGGTCCCCTCAAACCCAGACCACTCTGGGATTCTGTGATACTGGTTTTAGAAAATGATACAAAAAACCCCTCAAGTGCTGCTGCTCCCTCCTTGCTCCTCTGGTTCCTTCATTTCCAGCCTGGTGCTAATGTCAGTGGGATCAGATCCATGGGAGAAGGAATCTCACCAGCTCTGTTTTTCCAGCCAGTCTCCGCAGGGCTCACCAGGATGATCTTTGAGCATCTCTGCCTTCATCACCACTTGGTGTCATTGAAAATATGAACAAGGCAGTGTCCATGGTTGAACAGTGGCTGTACTATCAGCCCTTCTTTTAGGCAACCAGTATATAAAATCCACTTATTGAAAATGTACTCGTGAGAAGAGTGACTGGGATTTTATAGATCTGGTTTTACTGCAGAAAATGTAGTTATTTGGGGCTCACAAAAGCTGTAAAGCTATACCTAGGTTTTTAGAGCACTGGGTGAGCTTAGATGAATTAAAACATAACATTTTCCTGCATCCTTCTTTGGATTATATTTGAGGACGTTTTTCATTTGGGTTATTATTTTTTTTAATTTCCAATGGCAAACCGAAACTATTCCTCTTTCCAGCTGTAGATAAATTTAATGAGGAATATAATATTCAGACGGGGATCATCTGTATGAAGTTGCTGGATGCTTTGCACAGAAATATCCTCGTGTTTTGACACACTGATTTCTTGTTCTCTGACAGGGCTATAATTTGCTCTAAGATTTGTTTCAGTCGTTCCCCAAATATTTCTCATGCTGTGTTGGGAAGAAATAATTGAATTTGGTAAAGTTATCCCAACTTTCATTACACTGAAAAAGAGCTCTCTTTATGTAATCCCATCAACTTCCTCCTCAAAAATCAGCTTAATTAAAACTCCACTCTCTTAAAACAGATCATTGCTTATGATTATAATGAAGTTGAATGAAAACTAGTGAAAATTAACTAATGCAGGCCAGTTTTTGTGTCCCACAGGATGATTCTGTATTGCTGCTGCCTTGTAGAACTGTAATAAGAGGGGCTGTACCCAAGGATCAGCCTGGCTTTGTGTTTTAAACCCCAATATATTTCAGGGGTGCATAAAAGCCTACAAGAATAAACCTTGCAAAGGAGGCAGCTCAGTGAGAGGCAAAGCTCAGCTCAGGTAGGGGTTTATTTGCTCAGAATCTTCCCAAAATGTTGGGGAAACCTGCATGAGGCTTGCTCTGGATGCTCCTTGTCCTGCATCCTTGTCCAGGGATGTTTGTCCTTGTCCAGACATCTCCATTTGGAGACGTTTGCAGGGCTGATATCAGTAGATAACAAACCCAACCAAGAACAGCTTTACTGCAGTCAGGTACTTCCATCTTTTTCACAGAATCACAGGACCATTAAGGTTGGAAAAGACCTCTGAGATCACCAAGTCCAACCTTTGCCCAAACACCACCGTGCCCGCTGCACTTTACCTCCAAGAGTATTTTCAGAATGTTCTTTTACACAGCTTTAGAACACACTTTTAGAGTGAATATTTTAGACTCTGATTTTCGTGTCCTCCTTAAAATGTGAGTATTTAGCCCATTCTATTTAGCTCTTACTCAAACAGTTCCCAGCAGTTTAACACCACATCACTCTTCCCATAACACAGCCATCATGTAAATCTTTCTAGGGAGAGTCCTCTCCACTATCCAAATCTTTGTGCATCTTTCACCCGTGCAAGGGATTTTATCAGACTATTAAAAATAAATTATGCAGGCTTTGTGCCACACAATCAAATCTCTGCTTGTTAAGCATTTAGTGCCAGTGATCAAACCCCCTAAATGTCAGCAAGGTCAGAGCTTGCTTGTGTTTCCTGCATAAAAGAAAAGCTTGGCTGATGTGCATTTTCCTGTACGGAAATGTAGTGGATAAAACAATTATGTGAAACATTCCCTTGGAAATTCTGGTGCTTCTTCCATAAACTTGCACTTGCAACTATTGGACAAAATGTGTGAGGAGAGATTGGACTTGATGATCTTGGTCTTTTCAGGCCTTAAAGGTTCTATTAAATGAGGGACATTTTATGGGATATTTTCTATTCCTGAGACTAAGTCTAGACCTTTCCTTTTGGTTCCAGCATCGAACACTGAAAGCCAAAGGGACCCATGTCCTTGAACAATTTTCCTTTGGCCTGTGCCACTGCTGTTCTGAAGAGCTGGTCCCCACATTTCTGCCCAATTTCATGAAATTTTTACATTTTGGGGAAGTCAGCCCTGTACCTGGTCTATTAAAAAAAATTTGCTACTTCAACCTGAAATGTTGAAGAGCCCCTGGATGGGGTTTGGAGCACCCTGGGATAGTGGCAGGTGTCCCTGCCCATGTGGAGGGTTGAAACTGGGGGGTCTTTAAGGTTCCTGCCAACCCAAACCATTCCAACACTCTATGAAATGGCACAAGGAGTTATTACCCACACTTAAATCCCAAAAAACATTGATTTAACTTCTATCAGCACATTAATCCTGGGTGAAATCTCCCAGCTCCTCAGCCTACTTCCGCGAGAGAAGACAGGGATGATTTACCAGGATCCTTTTCCACACAGAGATCTCCCTGTTATCTCCTGAACACCAGTTGTTTCAACTTGCTTATGGAAATTGTTCCACCAATTTTTCCCCTCTTGGTGCATAAAGTGTAGTGAAAAAACAAACATCTCAAATTAACTTCACTGTAGCTCATTTTAATTTTGTCTTGTGCTATGAGAGAGCTGATAACCTAAATCAGCCTGATTGTTATTTCAGCTGGTAAACAGCGTATTTTATCCTCTGTGTATCTCTGGTAAAAGCTGGTGCTCAATCCTTAGGCTCAGTGTATTCCTCTGATTATTAATTTATTAATATCACCCTTGTTGAAACTACAGGAATGGTTTGGGCTGGAAGGGACCTTAAAGTCCATCTTGTTCCACACCTTCCACTGTCCCCGGTTGCTCCAAGCCCTGTCCAACCTGGCCTTGGACACTTCCAGGGATGAGGGTACCAAGCCGAGGTAGAACAAGAGGGGTCACTCCACAGCCCACGTGTCAAAATCCCTCATTAAGAACACCCCAGATGATTATAATTGTCTCGGGGAAATAATCACTCAGGCTATCATTGGGTAAAACCCCTTAAACCCTTTATTTGCACTTTCTGATGTCTTCCACTAAGAAGTGGAAGAGTGAAATTATCTCAGGAAAGAGAATTTTTATTGTGACCTTTCAGCAGCAAAACACTCTTTAAACACAGACCCCAAGAGTGTGGTTTGGGGTGTGGTACAGGAAGGGTAAAGAAATGTCAGCAGCTGAAGGAGAATCAAAGAGATTTCCAAAGATTTCCAAGGATGTTGATAAGAAAAGCCCTTGGAGGTCACAGATGTCAGCAGTGAACTCATGTGATGGCAGCAGTGTCCCTCATTCAGCTTCCCATGTTCTGCCCTGCTCCAGCAACACTCCTGGAAGTCACTGGCAAAGGATTCTCCAGATCCCCTTACAGAGACTCGTGTGCATAAAAGAGAAACTGCCTGTTATTACCCCCAGTAATGGATTTACTCCTTTATCTCCAGTAATAAATGTCTGTAATGTGGGCCTGTGGTTGAAACCTTATTCAGAAAAAGGTCAGTGTTATAGAGGTCATAACTGCCACCAGGTGGGGAGCCTTTAGCTGATATTGATCACTAGGTTCTCAATCTTCTTGATAAATCCAAGAGATTTTCCACAGATTTTCACCAAAGCACCTCATCCTTTCCTTCACTGGAAGGGGGACATCTCTTGGTTACTCAAGCTTCCTCTTGTACTTGTAGAAAATCAGAATGAAATACTTTAAGTGGAATTAAATCCATTATTCTCAGTATTGCTAAGGTCAAAAATGATGTTTCTGCAGTTTTGTGTTGGTGAGAATAAAGACAAAGTTCAAACCCCAGTTTGGCTGACAGTAATGGTGGGCTGGAGAGCAGTTAGGGCTGGTGATACTGGTATAGAAGATTTTGGGTTATTCAGTCCAACTTGGAACATGAATGGACAGGAGGGAGGAAATGTGTGGCTGTGTTATTGCTGTGTTCATGGAATTAAATTCATTATCTGGCACTGGTTCCTGAGGAATAAATCTGTTTAAACATCAGACCTGTGCCCAGGTCAGCCATCAGCACCAGGCAGGACTAAATCCTGGGAAATATCCCGCTAGGGATGGGAGATGGAGCCTTTTGTGAGTGCTGTGTGTGACAGCCCTGCAGCTGCAGCTGCACAAAGAGGCCATTCCCATATGGAGCTACGTTGTTCCTCAAGTGCTTGCCATGAATAGGTTTTATCATTCTCAATCCCACAGGGGAAAAAAACCCCAAATGTGTCTATCAATGCTGGTGTGAAAAGCTGTCGTTTGACATCCAGCTCATCTGGCTGGAGCTCCAACCAGCTGAGAGATGGCTGCCATGGCATGCACAGGGATGGCTTTTCCCTTTTCCTGGGCCCCAGATCTCTGGTTCTCACTGGGATCATCCCCAGGGTAAAACACCCCACTCTGGAGCAGCTTCCTTTAGGTGCAGCTGTGGGCTCTGTGCAGTAATCCAGACGTGGGGCCAAATTCAGGGGCAGCAGTGCTGGCTCTCACCTGCCAGGGGTGCTGGGTTCCTGGTTGTCAGCCCTGGAAAATCCCTTGGTGACCAGGGATCATCCCTTGGGATCATCCTACTGCTGGAGGGCTGCCAGCTCTGCCCTTTGGTGACTTCTTATGAAAAAGAAAGACTGCCACAGGGTCCCCCCGTGCCCAGGACTTGATCTTACTTTTGTCGCTGACAAATCTGATGAATTCGGAGGTTTCAAGGTCAAAATACTGAATAAAAATCCAAACTCTGAGCCTCATGTACTGCTTAGGATTTTCCAATCTCGGAGCAGTGCCTTTTGGGATCATTGATAAAGCTGTGGTCTTAGGGAGGTCAAGACTACTCGTGAAATGTTGATTAAAAAGTTGATTAGTTGGCTGATTAGATGTGAGGTTTAGATGTGGATTATATTTAAGGATCAGCAGCAGTTAAGAAAAAATTTATAGCACGTCCTAAACACCTCAGTCATAGCAGCTAATGATATTTCAGCCATAAAACCTTCCTTTCAGGTGATAGTCCTCACCATTAGAACAAAAGTAGAATCAAAGGATTTAAGACTCTTTCGTCTTGGTTTACAATCCTCAATTCTTTTTTCCCCTCTGGAAATCTTAAAAAGAACTGCAAGAAATATAAATTTTAGGAAAGGAAATCAAGCTCCAGTTTGAATCCCAATGAAATTACTGAGAGCATTCCACGGTCTTTATCCATGAGCACAACAAAACACCGTGTAAGTGTTATTTATCTTCATGATACGCCCATGAAACAGGGGTCTTCCAATTTTGCAGGAAAACCTGGCCCTGCCAGGTGAAAGACTCAGGGTCTGGATCTTTAGGAGGCATTTTTTCCCCAAAGTAACCATGGCAAAGTGTAACCAGGCAGTGAAGCACCAACATTCAACCACCCATGGAATGTTTTCCCACGGTGGTTTGGCAGAGCTGCAGTCACGTGTAATTCATGTCTCTGCTCTGAGCCCACTGATTATTTCCTCCTCTAAAAATCAGGAACAGTTTAAAATACCCCAAAATATTGAACGGACCATGGAGTGAAAGTTAAAGGAGGTTACCAGTAACAAATTCCAGTGAGTTGATTTAGGTAAATCCACTTTTTACACTAGCAAAGCATCACTTCCCTCTCAATAATGCCAAATAACGTATCAGCACATCAAAATGTCTGCTGCCTCATGGAATAGCCATTTGTTAGTGCAAATGGGGCACGCTGCTGATTTGGAGGGTGCTGGTAGGTGAAAACCCATTTCAATTCTTTTATTGCAAATCTACATTTCCCTTTTTAGTGTTGCAGGATCGTTTAACTTTGTCACTTGCAGCTGAGTGCTGTGGGATGCACCAGGGGCTGCATTCTTCTGTACCTGAAATTATAAATGCCGCCTATGTTTGTTGCTTTTTTTATTATTATTTTACTTTTGCTATAGGTTTTTTTCCACCTGCATAATTCATGGCTTTAAATAGAATTACATGAACATTTTTGCAACAGCACTTAATCCCCTCTATACCTTAAAGGAGATGTTTGATCTTGAGAAGGATTTGTTTCTAGAGACAGCTACAGCAGTATTTAATTATTTCTGTTGAAAATCAAGCAAACCTCATAGACAACATTTTTTAATGTTAACCTCAGTGGATTTGCTGTTAATAGCATAAAAGAAGAGTGGCTAATGATAAGAATTAAATTCTTCTATTTTAATCCTTTTCTGACCTTCTTGTCTTCTGTAATCTTTGGTAACTGCACCAAAAAAAAAAAAGTTTCCCCAGTTTCTTCTTCTGTAATGCAGTAAAATCTGCAAATTACAGTGATTTTGATCCATAATCTTCCAGGTATTCCTGTTTCCCATTCCATCCATATCAGCAGCAACAAGAAATATTGGAATGTTTGAAGATTCAGCCTGCTTTGTGTTGGATTACAGGCAAGACTTCAGGCAGGGCACAGCTTACCCATCACTTCCCACGTACAATTATGACTTAAAAATATTCAAATTCCTTGGACAGCTTTAGGCACGAATTAGGCCTGAGAGAAGCTGATTTCTGCCCTCACACCTGAATGCCCACCTTGGAAAATGAGGAGTTCATTGACTACTTCCAGTGAAATCCCAGCTCTGGTGACACTGAAGGCAAAGTCTCTTGCTGGGCATATTTAAGTTGAAATTGTCTCTTTGTGGGGAAAAACCCCTGCTCACTTATTGATGGCTGTGGGATCACAATGGTATGAAATGTTTTAAAAATCTTGCCTCCTGCCTTTAAAAATAAATAATAAACACCAATGTAGTGATCCCAGGCACCATGACTTGTTTAAGTGCATGTGGGAACAAAGCCAGTATAAAGTGACTTAGGATTGGTTCATTATAACGCTTTCTTTGTAAAAAAAAAATGATTAATTCATTTTTGTGTCATTCCCAGTCATTAGAACATAAACAGGCACGATACATTCCAAAAATCCAACTCTTGAGGACCTCAAAAGCAGCTTCTTTCTCCCTGTTTACTCCTGTCTAGTCAGCAAACCTTTCAAAAAATTATTCAGAGAGACCAAAAAAAGCATTCAAAGACTCCAAAAAAGGTATTCAAGGCCACCAAAAAAATCAGCAGCATTTTATTTCCAACAAAGGCAGAAAACAAACACAGGCTGCTGTTCCCACCCCTGCTTTGTTTTGCTTTGGCTCTTTAAACGCACCCTTTCCCAAGGGGAAAGAAAAATCCATATTGTCCAATTGTCTTTCCATTAAAATCTGCAACAAACTCCTACAGCTTTGTAGAGGAGTGAGATCAAGGAAGGAATATTTGTCCAGGTATTGATCACTGCTGCAGGATGTGGTGCCTTTTGCCGGGGTTGAGAATCTCCCATCGCTTTCCGATCCGGAGATTTCTGCTCCCTGAGCAGCAGGAGATTGCTGCTTTTTGTCTATGTAATTGCTTTGAAGATTTAGGTCTAGATTTTAATCTCAGAAGGGCAATATATCTGGGAGAATCTCAGGAGAAGAAGGAAAAAAATGTGACTAATGGATATGCAGGGAGCATCACAGCAGCGTTTTCCATGGAACAAACAAGGCATGACATGGACCCGAGATTAGGATCTGGCAGTCGTGAAATTTAGATGGAGAACCTTGCAAGGAGCTCTTAATTCCACTGCCAGTGGTCAAAATCTGTCACATAATAGCCTCAAGAATGCTTTAAATATATTTATTTGAGGATCTTTAGGGACTTTTGCATCTAAGTCCAGGTTTTACCTTTATTCCTTCCCTCAAATATGTGAAATTATTGCCCTTTCTTGAAACAGCCACATTTTAATCACAGAGCCCATATCTGGAGTTATAATTGCACTATTTTGATTTTGATTTTTTTACCATTTATTTAGATTTAGCCATGGTCTGGTGGTGTAGTGGAAGGTGTCCCTGCCCATGGCATGAAGTTGGGATGAGATGATCTTTAAGGTCCCTTCCAACCCAAACCATCCTATGAGTCTATGAAATAGCACTGGTAGATAAAAGTCCTTAAAATGGCAACTGTGACTCCTCAGAAACAGGATATCTGCCCTCCCCACACCTACGGTTTAGAAATTTTAAGAACTTTGAAGTCACCAGAAGGATTTGTGAACCTGCATTCAAATTTTCACTTTCAGGCCAGATTTTTTTTCTTTTTTTCTCTTACAATCCTTCCACAGAAACAAGAAAAGTCCACTGCTTTTCTTGCCATGCTTATTATGACCTGTGCTCTAAATACCTTGTCTTTTCCATTGATTACCGATTCAATCCGTGGGTAATTCACTCCTAATGCCCTGCCTGGGCTGACGTGAAGTCCTTTGGGGACTATCAAGGTTGTGGTTCTTGACTGCAAAGGAGCATAATTTATAATTTTTCCCCTCTAAACATTTGTATTGACTGTAGGGAGGTGTTATTTCAGCTGGAATTTCAGTCCTAGCTTTGGAATAAATAAGGGGTGACACTGCTTTCCTCATGTTTTGGTGTCTTCTCTATTGCATTATTTGGCTTGAAGCCTCTCTGTCTCCTTATCTGTAATATAAATATCACTGATATGGTTTCAGCAGAGAATACAGCCAGAGCTGAGGCCCTTTTTGGCAGCTTCCAGCATTCCCTATAAGGCCACCAAATATTCCACCTCTGTGGCCATGCTCCACCTTGAAAGATCCACCAACACTGTCACCAATATCATGGAACCATGGAAAGGTTTGGGATGGAAGGAACCTTAAAGCTCATCCAGTGCCACCCCATGCCATGGGCAGAGACCCCTTCCACTGTCCCAGGTTGCCCCTAGCCCCATCCAACTTGGCTTTGGACACTTCCAGGGATGGTGCAGCCACAGCTTCTCCAGGAATTCCATTCCAGTCCCTCACCTCTCTCCCAGGGGAGAATTTCTTGCATACAACAAACCTCTTTCAGCTTGAATCCATTCCCCCTTGTCCTGCCACTCCAGTTCCTGATGCAGAGTCCCTTTGGCTTCCTTGTGGTACCTTCAGACACTGGAAGGTTTCCATGAGGGCTCCACAGAACCTTCCCTTCCCCATGCTGAACATCCCTAATTTTCTCAGCCTGTCCCCATAGCGGAGCTGCTCCAGTCCCCCTGGACTTCAGGTTGTGTTTGGTCCTGTGCCGAATTCCCCCATGATGTCATACAGCACCCAAAACTGGGAACCCAATGAAGAATCCTACATTTTATGCAGCCCATAATGTTAACAAGCCTGAAGAAATTTGCTAAAATATTTTCTATGCTTTGCATGGAAACTGAAGCCTTTTCTTCCCTCCAATTGTTGCTACTGAAGTCGGAGCGCGTTTGAAGATCTGAAACTTTTCTTTTGAGGGAAAAGTTGCCTCCTTGTTCTTTCCCTCATGCTGCGTTGACATGTTTTCATCAGCTACATCGTGTTACCTCTTCTACATTAAAGCCTAATCACAGCCTTGGAGTTTGCAGTTACCAGCTACAAATAGAAAGATTTCTCCCTGTGAGACCAGAGCATTCCTCAAGCAATTTTCCACCTTTATGCAGGGTTTTGTTTCATCAGGGTTTGTGTTTTTGGTGTTGTTTCTTACCATCTGCCTTGCAATTAAGCTATTTAAAAGCACCCACATCAAAGAAGGGCTCTGCTTCTCTGCAAATAGGCCTCTCTGCTGCACTGCAGAAGTGACAAAAAGAATCCACCCAGTTCCACGGTTTATAATGATGAAATAAATATTTGTCCCCAGTATCTTTTGTTGACTTACCAAAAAAAATCTGAAAAAAGCCATGTTAAATAAGTCTAAATGAAGCAATTCTTCGCTGGAGAACATCTAACCAGCAACATCTTTGTTCTTTATAAGTCTTACTATGCAAACATGAATTATATTATAAAATTCATGGTAATGTCTGTATTTCTTGGGTTTTTTCCTTTTTTTTTTTTTTTTGTTTGTTTGGGTTTTTTTTGGGTTTCTTTGTTTTTTAATTCATTGCCTCTACTAAAACCACAATGATAAGATCCCATCCCTATATTACATTTTAAATTTTTTTTTAATGGAAAAATGTAATTGTGGTCTGAATGTTATTTCTCATGTTCAGGGTTTATGGAGTGTGGAGAACAGGATGCTTTGAAGGAAGAGGTGGGAGATTAGGGTTGGAGAGCAAACTTAGTGCTGAGCCAGCCAGCGCTTCACTTTAATTGTTGTTGTAAGAGTGTTGTAGGGATGAGTTCCTCAAAGGATACAATATTTAAGCAAAAAATGTAATAATGAAAGTAAAGGAAAAGGGGAAAAAAAATGGATTAGAGAAGTTGTTTAACGTAAATGGCATTTTATTTTTGTGGCTTTATTTCCCACTTCATAGAATGAATGGTTTGGGTTGGAAGGGACCTTAAATCTCATCCAGTTCCAAACTTCTTCCATGGGCAGGGACACCTTCCACTATCCCAGGCTGCTCCAAGTCCCATCCAGCCTGGCCTTGGACACTTCCAGGGATCCCGGGGCAGCCTCAACTTCACAATATAATTTATTATAATTAGAATAGAATGAAAGCTTATGGAGGAAAAAGAAATCGATAAAATCCAGTGTCTGAGGAAAAAGATTTCCAAAGGTGAAAAAGTGCCGATGTTTTCTTTGATGTGACAACAAACCAGCTGGATAAAAAAGTGGCCAGGACTTGCAGGTAATTCGAGGTAACGTTTCAGTGCCCAGGTGGGTGATTGCTCACAGTGACCTCCCTAAACAACCTGAAACCAAGCCGAGAAAATGGGATTTTCTGTTGTCTTCCTTGCTGACCTCTGCTGTCAGCTCAGAAAGAAAGTAAATTAATCAGAGTGTGTTTGCTTTATTCAGGGAGTAATGTTTTCTTTTCCACATGTTGTGTTTTATTTCCGCAGCTAATGGTCCAATTTATTAAGGAAAAGCCAGGAATTTTGCAAATTCCATTTCTCTCCTTAGAGCCTGATGAGGAGACTGAACTGGGCTGCTCCAGCTCCCCAGGCACAGAAGCACAGCCCAGCAGGTCACTGTTTTTAACCTGATTGTCCATTGTGAGGTGGATTTCACATCAAGTCTGTCTGTAGGCTGTTCCTAAGCTGGGAATGAGCTGAGCCTAGAGAGGCCACCCCCAAACTCTGCTGTCCTGAGCACTGCAGTTTGCCTCAGAGTGAGTGACAACACCATTTCCTCCCACTTGGAGACTTGTTTTGGAGCCTTAACCCTCCTTTTTATTTCTAATTTAAATCCCCCTGGCTGCATCCACACACAGCTCTCCAGAATTTGCCCTGATTTATCGAAAGGAGTACAGGAATTATTTTCTCACGATGGCTTTTTTTTCTAGCCAGCAATTAAAATTTCTGCCATCCTTCTGTGAGGCAAGCGCAGGGGCCTTTTGACCCTGAGAGCAAAACTTCAGCCTTAGAAGTCACTTAAAACTCCTTCACTTCCTAGACATTTATTTCTTCTGTGCATTTCAAAAACTTCAGCTCTCTTCTGTACCCCCAGGTGTGGAATCAGTGCTCAGCAATGCTCCATCCCTCTCTCTGCTCCTGGGATTGATCCATCCAGGCTCTCCTGTGTGGAAGTCACAGTTTTCTGCCATTGCAGTGGCTGAGCAGAGATCAGTGTATGGAAATTCAGCACATGGTGTTGGGAGGGATTTCTCCAGCTTTATCCAGCTGCTGTGGATGGTCCCTTACTGCCTCAGCCAGTTGAAATCACCGTTCCTGGGGATTCGACTTGGTTTGGGATTTTTGTGTTTCCATGGACATTTGACTCCTAGGTGCCACCAAAAGGCTCATCAGCTCTGATGCAATTAAAACAGAGGATCTGCAATTTATTACCAGCTCTGCCTTGTTACACTTTCCCCCTTTTTGCTTTCATTCCAGTGATTGCAAGTAGCCAAATTTCAATTAATTGTCAAATTTTGAGAGGATTAGGCTGTTTTCAAAGTGATGTCAGGGCTGTGGCAATCACTTTGTTGCTGTGTGGGGTTGTCTTAGAAGCTTCCCTGAGATGCAGCTTTCATGCAAATGCAGGAGCTGGTGTTTGAAGAGCTCTGGGAAGGCTCAGATCAGAGGTGTCGTCTCTGGGGTCTTCTCATCTCGCATCACTTCACAACGAATTTGTTTGCACACATTATTTACCTTAGGATTTCTCCTTTTTACTCCAGGACTGATCCAAAGCTTCTGTCAGGCAGTAGAAAAATTGTGTCAGGTAGAAAAATTTCTGTTGACTTCAGAGGAACTTCTCTCCCGTGTGAAGGGAAAGGAGTCAGAGTCATTCCTGGAAATGCTGGTGCTTGTTTCCTGTCCCATCAACCTGCCAGCCTGACCCATAGGGAGTTATCCTCCCTCCTCTGCTGAGTTTTCTTCTTCTAAAGGAAACTCCCTACTTGGGAGAGGTTTAATTAGCAAAAAGAAAGATACTGTAGCCTTCGTACTAATAATACTAATAATATTCTCATTTTAAGTCCATGGGGATGAAATCCGTGGAGCTGGAAGGGTGGGAGAAAGAGCAAGATTTCCACCACTGCTGCCTGTGATATGTTGAGTGTATCAGGTGAATTTTCATCTGTCCTTCAGCCAACTTATACAAAACTGTAAGTAAAGGTCATCAGGATGAGGACCATCAAGTTTAGGAGTTCTGAATAATGTAAATGAATTAATATTTTTGAATAGTACTGTGGCTAAAAATCACATAGCATCACCATGGCTCAATGCTGGACTCATCATATTCTTGTCGAGAGGGAAGGAATGAAGTTACTCTTCAGAGGAATCCTCCAGGGCTGCATTTATTACAGGGACAGCAGTGTGAAGCTGAAAGCATAAAACTGTAAGCAAACCTTATAATTCACCCCAAAAAAAACCTTCTTAGAGAAAATATGGAGAGTGAGCTCCATGGTGCCTCTGTGTTACTGTCTGAAATGTACACTTTAGCAGGCAGGTGTTAATGAGCAACAGCTAAAGCCTGATCTGTTCTCTCAAGAACTGCTTCAGAAACAAAGTCTTTTAACCTAAACAGAGTAAAAAGACCTTAAATTTTGACTGCATGTGGAACTGCAGCCAGTGCGGGGAAGAATAATCCCAGTGCAGAAAGCTGAACAGATTTAAACAATGCAGAAAGCAGGAGGGATCAGGAGTGCTGAACGTCACAATTCTGCTGAATTTGTTAATGAATTGAGTGATTCACTTCTTATGAGGGAAACTCAGAACAGGATCTGAAGGATCCAACGGGGAAGATGGAGAGAGACTGGAGTGACAGGAAAAGAGGGAATGGCTTCTACTGCCAGAGGGCAGGGTTAGATGGAATATTGAGAAGGAATTGTTCCCTGTGAGGGTGGGCAGGCCCTGGCACAGGGTGCCCAGAGCAGCTGGGGCTGCCCCTGGATCCCTGGCAGTGCCCAAGGTCAGGCTGGACATTGGGGCTTGGAGCAGCCTGGGACAGTGGAAGGTGCCCCTGACCATGGCAGGGGTGGAATGGGATGAGCTTTAAGGTCCTTCCAACCCGTTCCATGATCCTATGATTTATAACTGATCAGAGCTATGTAGATGGTGGTGTTTTGACTTTTCTTTCAAGGTTAATTTTGACTCCAAACACATCAAGATCATTTTCACACAACTCCTTTAAAAATGAGCCACTGCAAATCCCAAATGCACGTGGCCCCAGCAGAGCTTGAGCAGGCAGAGCAACAGCCACAATTCATCATGAAAAGCAGGTGTGAAAGGGAGAAAAAAACTATAATCAAAATGAAAAATGACCAGGGTTTGTTAGGAAAATTGTTATCACTAAAGTAATCAAAATATTATATTTTTATGCACATTTTTAGGAGGATTTTTCTTATGTCCCCCTTTAATAATCTCAATTTTCTGGATACCCCAGTCTGTAGTAATAACAGACATTATATATCTTCCATCTATGTAGTCTCTGTAAAGATTCTCAGGAGATTCATCAACTTTACAAGGCATATAGAAATGAATCCTATACAAATTACAGATCCCTGGGGTATCACCGATCACATCCCAGAAAAAAATAAATCCCTGCCTTTCCATTAAAAAGCCTTAAAGCAGAAATTTCCCAAAGCGAAAGACCTGCAGGAGTGAAGGGTTAATAAATTCCATCGCGCTGCCGAGTCAGAAAACAAGATTGCAGGCAGAGCTGCGAGTGCAGGGCTGTCTTCCTTCCGTGATAATGGAACAAACAAGGTGATTTCGGCACAACTAATTGTCAGAGATAAGCAGCAAATGTCAGGCAGGGAGGTGAATCCGAGCTCTGACACTCGGAACATGTTAAACACCTTTACCTGCCTGAGCGCCGCCGCGCTCCCGAGCTCCCAGAGATCAGAGCAGCCAGATTAAGGCTCATTTGCTTAGCCAAGAGCTGTGGATGTGGTTTGTTTCTAAAACACTCCCGGGCAGGAGTGCGCTTCAGTAACGGCCCAAAAAAAGGCAGGTTCAATACCCTTTCCCCCAGGGTTGGCCTGTTTGGGAAGAAGCCTTTTCCCACCTCCAGAATAAATCAGAGGGCTGTGTAAATAAAGCCTTCACAGGAGTATGTTTGCTGTCATTAGGCAAACCACTCATTGTTGCAAGTATTCCTTGGAGAACCATTTCATCCCAGCGTCAGCAACGTGTTTGTGCTCCACAAGCCTTCTGTAAGTGCTTATTAAAGTCAGCTATCCAAGGAGTTAAGTGGAGTCCGTTTATAAATAGAATCTGGGAGTTAAATGCCATTAGTCATTTTGAAAGTATTGATAGAGCCTCTTAGCAGAATGATTAGAGATATTCCTTATCCAGGCATTTGCTCGGGAATGGGATTGAGGGATGGGGCAGAATTGGTGCTGCTCTGCTCAGGAAAGCATTTACTATTCCACAAAATTTGTCTGCAAGCAGGTTTTGATTCAAAATAGTCCCAATGTATTTAATGCATGCAGGGTAACCCCAGGTATGGCTGTGTTTAGATATTCCATTTGGGACTTTCAGGAATCCCAGGATCATTGAGGTTGGAGAAGATCTCCAAGACCATCAAGTCCAAGCTGATCCCCACCTCATCCCCAGCCCAGAGCACTGAGTGCCACCTCCAGCCCTTCCTTGGACACCTCCAGGGATGGGCACTCCAAACCTCCCTGGGCAGCCCCTTCCAGTGCCTGCCCACCCTTTCCATGGGGAAATTCCTCCTAAATTTCTCCATGGAAATGCCGGAGCAGCACTGCACTTGCCTTCCCCCTATTTACACAGAGTAAGGTTGAAACATTATAGATGATCAGTGGGTGAACTGAAAATCATTCCAATTTTTAATGATGTTTCTGACTATTCCAAAGCCAACTGCTGCCAGGCAGGGAGGAAGAGAGTGTTTTCCCAGGCAGAATTCTTCTTCAAATGCAATTAAAAGTAGTAGAAGGTTAAAATAAAAGTTATGAGAGAGCACAGCACAGCAGGACCGGGAGGAGCAGGGCAGCAAACAGCGATTCCCTCTGGACTAGGAAATGAAAAAGGCTTACTAATTCATAAACTAAAGGTGCCTGAGCTTTAAAAGAGAGAACTTGTGGGACCACGGCTTCAATTTTTCCATTTTATTAACCATATGATGTGCTGTAGGCATGTAATTTTGTGAGTTTGGAATTCACTCACTTGCTCAACTCTGTCTTACAATCCCTGCCAGCACCTTGAAATAAGAGCATTGCACAGCAGCAATATCCACTGGCAGAGGCTCCCAGCTGGGGGGGAAAATCCATTTCGTGTTCTGCAGGGCTGGCAGGGAGGAGAAGAATGAGGGAGCAGGGAAAGGGAAAGGGAACAGTGATGAAAAGGGAGGAAAATCAGGTTTTTCAAAAGTGTAATGATTATTTTTTAATTTTAAAGAGGTATTCTTATTAAATATTATTATTATTACTATTATTACTATTATTATTATTGCTATTATTTTACTGTGTTGTTACAAGAGCGGCATCCCACCATGATGCTCAAGTATTTGAGTGAGGTGCCCTCCATTCACCTGCACCTTCTGTATCCTGAGAGTAGGATTTGGAAATAAAAAAAACCCTACATGGAATATAGGAAGCGTTGTTATCACCTTTCCCCAGGCAGAGCCACAGAAATGAGTGCAGGGAGAGGAGAGGAAAAGGTGGGAGCAGCACGGATCAACTCCACTCTCCTGGGTCAGAGTCTGGATGCTTTCCTTACGACAGCTCCAAATGGACAAAACTTGCCAAGGATGATTTCCAAGAGCAGAAAGGATTATTCTTTACCTGTCAGGTTATTAAATCCTTCCATAATCATCCCTACTACAGAGCAGAACCTTGCTAAATATATCCTTAGCCTGGCCAGCTGGGGCTGTTCTTATGTTCTTTATATTCCTTGAGAGTGGCAGCATCTGGAATATTCTGCTTGAACCCTGGTTGATTTTTAACCCTGGGTTTCAAACAGGCCATAGAACGAGCTTATAAACTGCTTTATTGTTTGAATTCTGCTGTCTAATTTGCATCTGGGCCATCACTGTGGAGTCGTGCTCAGGAACTGTTGCACGGGGTATGCCTGGGAAGAGCTACAGGTGATGCCTCAGTTCTTCAGCAGGTGATTTATAGAGCCTTCTGGCCAAAGTAGTGTTAGCAGTAAAAAGCAGCTCTCTGGGGAAGAATAAAGCCAGAGCAGGGAGTGGGGAATTGAAAGACCCAGTAAAGAAAGATTATTTCACTTAATTATTCTCCTCAGTGAGAGGCCTGGCTGCCTCCACTGATGGTGAGTGCAGGGAGAGGGACGCAGAGCAGCTGCTGGTCCCTGGGGAGGTGCCCTTAAAAAACATGCAGACACAGCTCATCTGAGGACCTGTGAGAATTCCCAACATCCTCGTTTATCTCTGTATCCAGATGGCTACCTAAATGCATGGGAAATTCCCGAGGTGCAGGCAGAGCTGCAGCAGGATTCAGCTGCCCAGTGAGGCAGGGAATGGTCCCACCGCAGGGAGCAAGCACTGCTTGGCATTTACCATGGGATGGGGAACAGATGTGGAGAAAACGTGTCTGGGAAGTTGTTACTCCAAGGCTGGAGCCTTTGGGAAAGGTAACCTGTGCTCTGCCTGATGTGGGAATTGTCAGGCTCAAGCAGTCCACAAAGGAGTGGGATGTGTTCTGCACTTGGAGCTGCTCCAAGCTCCTAGCTGCTTAGCCAAAGCAGGACCTCTGGGTTTAAACTCTGTCCCAAAATATGCAACACCCCCATCTTCAGCCCTTCACACCCCATTATCTGCACTAGTGAGGTTAGTTCTGGAATAAGGAACTGCTCCATAGTCCTTGAGGATATTGCCCGGCTGATCACAGAATCCCAGACTGGTTTGGATTTTAAGGGACCTTAAAGCCCCTCTCATCCCACCCCCAGGCAGGGACACCTTCCACCATCCCAGGTTGCTCCAAACCCCGTCCAACCTGGCCTTGGATTTACAGTTTCCATTTTGGAAAGTCTTCATTGAAAGCCTCAGACAAAGTACCTGGCACCACAGTTTAGGCAATAAATTAAATAATTGCATTGCCAATTAGAAATATTTTTTAATCATTTTCATGCATTGTCTTGCCTGATTAAACTTTGCTGTGACATTTCAAACTGCTAATGTGTGCTGCTTGTAAAAGTTTGCCAGTTAAAAGGAAATTGAGACCTTCAGGCTGAATTGTAACTAATTATTCCAAATATTGCTATTAGTAGGCAAGAGTAAATTACATGAAAATGAAAATGTGGCTCAGATGTCTAAATTTTGTGCTGTACAAGCGGAGCTCTCAGAGATTTCCATGCACATGAATTCACAGCACTCGATATTGCTGGATATACTGTAATTCCATCCAGGAGATTTTGTAGGAATAACATTCCTATTGCTGCTAGCAGAGCAGTAATAAACCCCACATATTCCAGGTGCTCAGATTTGACACGTAACATCCACTTGGTCAATAAAGGGTGAATTTTATGAGCTGTGCTGCAGTGGGGAGAGAGGGAAACAGTCTTCATCATGATTTTATGGGACTGGATGAGTCTTTAAGTACCAGCAAAACTCCTTGCAAGGGTGACCCTAAAAACTTCAGATCAGGGTATGGAGAAAGCATTTCACTCTAAGGAGCAGCTGCAACTTTAATGTAACTTTAAAGCAGCTCTACAGAGATGGATTTATACGATTTCAGACTTGACCTTGAGTGTGTACATAATCTCCAGCCCTTATTTTCACTCTGTGAACCACAGTCACCTTTCCAGTGGCCAACAAATTCATGGCCCAGTGGCTCTGAAATGGGAAAGCAGCAGAAATTGGTCTGAAGTCTCCAAACATCAAAACTTGGTGAGATTTAACTGAGTTTAGTAAAAAAAAAATATATATATATATATAAAAGAAGAACCAATCCCAAAGATCTTAACATTTCTAGTTCCACTCTTTATAAAGACAATTCCTGAAACCTTTTTTAAATGCTCCTGAAAATATTTAATGGACTGTGAACTCTTCCGTTATCGAGTTTAAAAATTCATCCCTTTCTAGTTTTCCTTAGTTCACATGGGTTTTATTCTGTGTGTATCTAAAAGGGAACAGGGATTTCTGTATGAAGACAGAACCCAATATTTATGTGCCAACAGCAAAGGCAGGCTAAGTTTAATTACAAGAGAAATTTGAGTGATTTCCATACTCTAATGGCAAATCCTTGCTTTTTGCACTGTTGCAAAGCTGATGGAGAAGATGAGCCGCCATAATCCAATTACATCTCAGGAGCTGTCTTGTGATTTTAGAAAAACAACATTTACTAATCCGTTAAGTAAGTCACTGATACGATAAAAATTATGCTTAATATGATAAGACTTCATTCTGCATTAAATCACGATCATGTCTGGGAATTCCAGTCCCACTAACACTCTCCAGGAGCTTTGTGATTTAAATGACTTTAGGTTAAGGAAAACAAGAGATGCTTTAATGATTTTACAGCCATTTCACTGCAGCAACATTAAGGTTTTCAGTCCATCCCTGGTAAAAAAGTGTTGTGCTCAGGTAAGGAGCAGGATGGGAGCTGATCCAGTTGCAGGATGATGAGGATGGGAAGGTGGCTCTCAGAGCTGGAAGCCCCTCTCTGGACAGCCCTTGACCTTCAGCTCAACTTCCCCTGCGAGCTGGGACAGATCCCTTAAAAAGATAAATTGCCCCCCGTGGTTTCAACAGAAGAGATCTGAGTTTTCCTTGAAATGAGGAAACTTTTTACAGGCAGGAATTGCTGCAATAACGTCAGGATATTAAGGGGCAGTTTCTGCTGCTGTTTTCCACATCTGACAAATGTCCTGTGCTACGGGCTGTGGCTTTGCTCTGGGGACATCGCCAACTTTTTCCCTGTGTAGATACAGGAATTCATTTCCTTCACATCCACTGGCTTTCACTTCCACATTTGCTCTTTGACAAGGAGCTGGCACTGGATGCTTTGGAAAGAAGGAGATGTCTGGAACATGCCAATTTGGGCTGTTAGGCACTCCATCTTCATTCATAATCATTAACGAGGCGGCTCTAAACCCAGATGCATGAGGCTTCGTGTCTCTTTTAAAACTTCGAGCTAAATATGCTCTAAATATGTGCATGTCTTTCTATTAAAGCACAAAGAGATAAAATGGTATCATTAGAGGCTGGCTGCTTCTGCTACCCCTAGCAATGACCAGCTTTTAGAATCCATCTCCGTTTTTGCATCAGTTAATTTCTCTAAATAATCAGGCACTACATGAAAACAGCTCCTTTTTATCCACTCGGGTTAAAGTGGATAATGTTCAACGATCCCTCACTTGCACAATCTGAGGTGGTGAGAACCTCTCTCAGCCATTCATTACTGGATATAATGCCCATAGTTTTTCCGTATCCAAAGCGAACAGCTTTGCTTTTGCAAATTCCTAATCCCTATCATCACACCAAAGCTGTTTCCAGAACTAAACCTGAAATACCAGCAGGAGCTCAGCAAACCTTTATTCCACACAGTTGCTGGATTAGTTTTCCAATCAATTTATGTCATACTGAAAATTTATGTCGTGCCTTATCCTATATATCCTCCTCATATATGATTCCCGGTAAATATCCTGTTGGAGAGATGGGGAGGGATAACTTAAGACAATAATAATTAATAATAATAAATAAATAATACATAATAAATAAATAACAAATAACAAATAACAATAATAAAACTTTAAGCAGACTATAGGAGAATTTTGCTTCAAACTCTGACACGAAGGGACCAGAAACACCACCCTGACCCCGAGACTGAGCAGCCAAACCCTTGGGAATCTTTCCCAGAGCTGCGATCCTGCTGCACCAAGTCAGAGCACCAGAGCAAAGGGAAGAATCCAAACTCCAGGCTGGGAAAGGCAGATGCCACAGAGCTGTCCCTGTGACATATTCCTTGTCGAACAAAGCTGAGGAGAACTGTGAAGGTTATGTTGGATTACGAAGATGAGGTGGGAGATGGTCGTCACTCTGCCAGATAAATAAGTCGTAATTCCTCCAAGAGAAAGGAGTCTAAGAATAACTCAACCTAGGGCTTAGAAAGGGAAATGCTAATGAGTTTAAATCAAAGCTCATTTGCATGTGACAAGGCAGAGTCTTTAAGGAGCGGCTCTGTGAGGTGTACAATGACCCGGTGCTCTGTTTGGGGTCAGCCAGCCCCGGAGCCCCAAGGCTGCGTGCTCAGAGCTGAGACGCGGCCGCATCGGAAACGCTGCAAAATCATGGAATCCCTGAGGCTGGAAAAGTCCTCCAACATCACCAAGCCTAACTTTTCACCACAACCCCCCATTCCCACTGCCCCAGGCTGTGCAGTGACACATCTGCTCGTGGTTCCAGCGCTCCACCGGTGATCCCACCACAGCATCCCCAGGCTGGAGCAGGGAGGGGATTCCACCCTTGTCTCCTCAGGACTGGGCATCCCGAGTCACCTCATCCCTCCTCCTGCATTTATTGCAAACAAACCTGGGCTCTGCCATTTGTTTACCCTTGGACTCTGCCTCCCTGCCTCGGCATGCATTTTTAATTAGGTGCACTCCAGTTCCTTCCCTGCTTGCTCGCACTTTAATTTGGGAAGCGCAGTTTTCATTAGCTCTGCAAATATCCACTGCTCTTTGCAAAGTCAAATCTATTACTTGCAAAATAACCTTGCTTAGCCCTGGTTATCAGTTATCCCAATAATACTGGGCTCTCTAATTAGTCCAGCTGTTAACTGTTCAAATTCCCAGGGCTTAGCTGCATCAGGCAGCTCGGCACCAACACGATCAATGATGTCACTTGGCAGGTATTTTCTTGCAAAAAAAGCAGCTTTTCCAAGCTCCTGGAAAAGGGACAGGTTTGGGTTGGGTTTTTTTTAAATTTCAGAACGATTTTGTGGTGCAGTTTGCACTTTCCTTTGTAATCCCACTGTGATGCACTGTCTGTTCCTAAATCTTTCGCCCATGGCTGGGGATTTTCCTGGCTTCAGGATCTCTTCAGAACAACTCAGTTCCAATGAAAAACATGAGTGCTGTAATCTTCCCTTCCAGTCCTGGGCCACGTTCAGCTCCTGCCTCGGAAATTCAGGTGGCTTCATCTCCTGCCAGGGGTTTCCTTGCTCCCAGCACTCCATAATGACCAGCGGCTTGTGGGGCTCTTGGGGGCATCAGGAGGTTTAGGATTTCTGGCTCCAAGAGGTAGAACAGGAGAATGGATCCCTTTTCACTGGAAATTTGGGATACCACTGACGAAGGACTCAGTGCAGGTCTTCCACACTTAAAAGGCTTTATTGACCATTTTATATTTTTAAGAGCATTCTCAAAAAAGAGTTTTTTGTGTTAACTTCTCTACCCCGAGCATCAAAGATCAGTGTAACCTTTCTTATGGGCCATTGCAGAAAATCTTTGAATCTGAAACTTTTATTAAACTACTCATTTTTGCCAGGCTGATTCAGTCAAAAGAAACTGTGGGGAAAAAATTCCCCAAACAGTAAGCTCCAAACCCCAGGTATGTCCATATTTCCTGCCATAAAACCGACATGTTTTGTAATTCAGTGTTTACTTCCTAAATATATTTTCATCTCACTTGTAGATGTTTAAGCAAGTTTCCAAGTAGAAAAGAACATTTAATTTTGGATTTGAAAGGAACATTCTGTTCAACTCCAAGAGAAGCTTAATTATTATTTTTAAGTCTGCCAAAAGCTTAGACAAATTTTCATGTCATGTTGACAGAGTTTGGGGGCTTTTTTTTTTAAATAATTTGAAAATAAGCTACAAAATCTTTTCTCAGGCTGTAGCTCCACCTTCTTTTCAGTTGGAAATGAGATGCAGCATGAGAGGGGTTAATTCTCATCCCTTTTCCATCCTCGTGTGGGGTCACAGAGCCAGAACAGCCCCACTGGTCTGAGCAGAACTTGTTTGCAAAATCAAGTGACAGGGAGAACTCCCCTTTCCAGAGCTCCTTGTGTGAGTTAACTGGGGAAAAGTTAACCCACAACAGAAAACAAATGCACTGCAGCAAGGAGAAGTTTCAACTTTTTTGAAACAACCTGGGAGCATAGGGTGGTATTTTTGCACATTTTGCTCACTGAAGTTTTTCGGGTGATGTTCAGCAGCGCTGCAGATAAAGGTTTGCCTTGCCTTTGATGTAGCCAGGGGGCCTGGTAGAGTTCCCAGGTGATTCGAAAAATGGATCTGGTTTGCATTTAAAGGTGAGTCCAGCAGCATCCCCTGAGGATGGAGGCTTCACCCAGACTTATGGTGGAGACCAAGTCACCATTCACTGTCAGGTCCCCTCCAAAGCCCACGGGTCCATCAGGACAATTCAGGGCACATTATTAGCCATAATTTTTTAAGATTATAGTTTTTTCCATAGCAGTATCTCCCTATTTTAACTTTGATTTACTGTGACAAGCAAGAAAGGATGAAAGTTACTGCAGTAACTTCAATAAATACCCCAAAGCTCCAACACTCAGCAGAGACTGTGCAGGTCAGGGGGAATTCCTGCACTTTGGGAGAAGATAGGGAAAAGCTGTTTTGCAGGCCTTTCAGGTAAAAGCAGAGGGACTTTTGTGGAGGAACAGAGGCCTCTCCTCACCATTCTTTCCTTTCTCCCCAGTATGGAGCATCTCATGAAGGAGCAGCATCACCCTGGTGGGTGCCTTTATTTGGGAAAACCCAGATCTCCCGTGTTCCTCTTTCTGAAGGTCATCATTGTAGATGATTTAGACAAATCCACATCAGAATTTGGGCCAGATCAAAGCTCTACATGAGTAGAAATATTTTAAAAAATCAGTAAAATCACGCAGAAGTGCTCTGGAGAGAGCTGGATGGAAAATGTCAGTCAAGAAAGCAAATCATCATAATTCAACTACACTAGAGCCAGGTGAAAAATAAAAGGTTTGAAGATGAAGAATTTGAGAGAAATTTTTAGGTGGAAATATGGAGAGCTTAGGCAAGAGCAATCCCTGCCCAGAGAAAGCAGTGAGTGTGTCAATGAGTGCTGAACAGGAAGAACCACCCTAATATTCCAGATCATTTATTTATACCAAAACAGTTCAGGCAGCACAGAAGATGTACTATTCTTCCCTCAGTCTGGAGAAATATCTTCCAAAAGCTTTACTATACAGTATTAAATCTTCTGAATAATCCTGGCCAGTGGTTTCACATCCTTCTTAGCCCACAAAGAGACCTCGGTAGTCCACAGAGACCTCTCAAATTTATTCTGGACCAGGAAGGTCTCCAGCCCAAACTGTGTCAATAATTTGTGTCTATAGTCACTAATTGTCCTTCAGGCATTGCTGGAATAACCTCCCTGCTCCCAAGATCTAATCCAGCTCTGACAAATCTTCCTGAGGGATCTCTGCAGAGGGCAGAGAAATCAGGGAATGCCAGTGACAATTCCACAGGAACACAAAAATAAGAGCTTGGGCAATTTTAGAACTCCAGTGATCAGCTCAGCTTAAGTATCAAATTAGAAAATGTAAATATCTTTATCTCTTTCTTTGTTAAATTGGGTTAGACTTAACCCTTGGATAATAAATAATGCATTGAATTTACATTCCAGTCTCTCTTTTTGCATCAGCCCAGGTAGGGAGTAAAGCAATATTTGCTGCAACATTTTCCTGGAGCTTCCAGGAAGTTATCCCTGCAATAAATAAATAAATAAGGCAATGAATAAATGCATATTAATTGAGAAGGCTGATTTTCAGCAGGGACACACTGGCTTGGCAAACAGACATTGTACTCAATCCCAAGCACCATTTAAGAGGTGGTTTAGAATTCATTCTCACTTCACTTCATGGAACAAAACAAAAGAAGAAAGAATGAAAACATAACTTTCCAAGATGCAATTTCCATTACCTTGCAAGAACTATGACCCAGCTGGAGTTCAGATGGATAATTCCTTACCTGAAACCAGAGATGTATTTTTAAATCTTCTAATACTTCCACCTTAGGTAGGATTCTTAAGGAAAAATATCCCTGGACAACATCTCAAGAGCCCAGAGAATGTCTCCTCTCCAACAATTTCCATTTAATTCCCACTATTTCCCTGGGTCAAAGGTGTTTTATTCCCATTTCTTTAACACTGCAAAGGCCTCTGGTGTCATCTCCTGATATTTCCCACTGGACCAAGGCAAGAGAGAAGAGCGTGTGCTCCCTTCTTTGTTGTCCTTCAGGATCAGGAGTTTTCCTGGCTGTGGTTTGGATTGCTGAGCAGGACAGTGATTTATGCATCCAGAAAGCTGGAAATAGAATTTCAATTATTTGTAGGTAGTATATAGATTTTTTTTTTTTTTTAATGAGTGATCCTAATAAGACCTTTTAAGCATGGACAGGCAGAAGTGTGGGTGTTTTTATCAAGGAAATAAGCTGGAGGAAAGGAAAGGACTTTGATTACACTTGGGGGGAGGCAGGTGACTCACGGACACAGAAAGGACAAGATCAGGTACAAAATGCAGGTGCTAAATGGCAGATTCTGTTATTCCTACCTTCTCTGCCTTGGATGAGAGACTGCAGAACCACTGTTCTCCCTGGAATCATGGAATGGTTAAGGTTGGAAAAGCCCTCCAAGATCATCAAGTCCAACCATTGACCCAGCACTGCCAAAGCCACCAGTAAGCATCATCCCCAAGGGCCACCACAGAATTCTCACTGTACAAGAAGAAAAGAGTACCTGAAGGTCGGGGATTCAGTGCAGCTTTTAGGCAGGAATAACACAAGTGCACGTGCTTGCAGCTCAGAGGATCCTGCACCTGACTGCTGAGCAGGAAAATTCCTAAAAACACCAGGCTCAGCAGATCCACGGAGAAATCTGAGCGCACAAGCAACGTTTGAACTCCAGGCCCTGCGACAGCTCCTTCAGGGCTGCAGCAAAGAGGTGCTTAAAGGCAGCCTTAAAGGTCTTTTCCATCCCAAAAGATGCTGTGAAAGCACCTCTTTGGAATCAGGGGCTTCCTTTAAGCATCAGTTGGTGGGAGGAAAAACTTTTTAGCAGGGCCTGTTGCAACAGGCTGGGGGTTAATGGTTTTAACCTACAAAAGGGTTGATTTAGACCAGCTGTAAGGGCCAAGTGTTTGACCATGAGGGTGGGGAGACCTGGCACAGGGTGCCCAGAGAAGCTGGGGCTGCCCCTGGATCCCTGGAAGTGTCCAAGGCCAGGCTTGATGGGATTGGAGCAGCCTGGGCTGGTGGAAGCCATTCCCAGCGCTCCCAGGGCTCCTGCAACCCCAAGAGCTCAGGAGCGCCTGTAACAGACCCAAAGTTCTTCCCACCAATGCTGAACATTCACATGCTCCTGGGAAAACTTTTCCTTACAGAAATCAGGCTTCAGGCTGGAGAAAACACTTGGACACTTTCCAAAACTGATCTCTAGAGCTGGAGTGAGGAAGACACCTTGCTGTGGGATTTGGGGCAGCAGCTTTTGGGGCTGGTGCTGGAGCCACCCCACCATTAGGTAGAAGAAGGAGCTGTGCACAGCTAAGGGAGAGCTCCGAGGAGTGAGGGCAGAGATTTTTTTTTATTTTCAAGATATGTTTTTGCTCTTCATATCCACCCACACAGAAGCAAAATGCCAGCAGGGACAGGCTGTATTTCTCTTTTATGTAAGATAGATGCTCCTGTGGTCCTGTTACCTAAACGTCTCAGCACCTCCTAAATCTGCCATTTCCTTCACAGTACCATATTAAATGGATATTATGGACTGTGGATGTACCAAGAAACTGAGCAGCACAAACAAGTCTGCGCAGGGGGTCCAGAGTCCCTGGAGCAGGGAATTGGTCCTTCATTTTCTCCATTTCCTGACTATCCAAAGACACTCTCCTCTGCGTTTTCCTCCTTAGCCCAAGATCAGATCAGCTTCTGCAAAAACACAAATGCTTCAATTTATTTCTGCTGTTCTCTCTGAAAACTTCAGATTTCATCCATGAGCTTCACAAATTTGCTCTGGAGGGGCAAGATCAAAGGCACTTTTTTTTTTATGCACCTCGTGACATGAAAACAAAGCATTTTGCTTTGCCATTAATTTATCACATTGTTACCCAGAAATACATCAGTAAAAGGGAAAGCTGGGAAAAGGGTCATTCCCAAATGCCTTTGCAGACCCCAAGTGACAGGGTAGCCAGGGAATAAATCACCTTCACACCACACATTAGTGCCCACGATTCGGTGTTTTATTCGAGGTAGTGTGGAAATAGACCTTTCTCCTCAGAAGACGTGATCTTCACAATGGAGGAGATAGTGGGGACAGTGAGGGCAGTTTTTCTGTGCTGCTCTGTGGAGGATGTCACAAAGCTTTGGAAAAACCTCTCTGGCCAGCCCTGGTGGCAGATTTGTTTCATTAATGAGTTCATTAGTGAAACAAAGGAACCATTCCCACAGGTGTTACAAATCTCCAGTGTTGCACCGAGCTCCCCCTCCATCCCAGCCTTTGTGCCGTGGCTCTTTGTCAGTCACTCAGAACAAACCTGGCAGCATCATCGGGGGGCAGCTTAGGAGAAGCTGTCGGGTTTCCTCCAGCCAACTTGGGAGATATTTAATCACCTGATATATTTATTCCCTTCTGATGAGGACACAGATCCTTGTACCCAGCTTCAGACACGGAGAGGAGCAGTGGCAATGAACAGATGTGTTACAGTGGTGCAGCTAAAAGTGCTGAGGAGGTGGGTGAACAAAAAGAAGGATGCAGGAGCAGAGGGGCCCTGAGCATCCTGGGCACAGCTTTATTGCTGGGGGCAGACTCTGTTTGCCTCTAAAAGATGGGGCACAGGGCTGATCTGACAACCCTTTATGCAAATACTTCACCAAATATTTGAGGGCAAAAGCCACTTCCATCTGCAGAGTCCACAAGGCTGAAAGGAACTTGCCATGGGGCTTGTTCTTGTCTGGGTAATTTGCTTTTCACTCCCCTAAAGGCAGAACTATTAACCAGCCATGAGATCTTGATTGTTTTTGTGTCAGGGCTGGAGGAAAGGATCCTGCACAAAATGCTTGTTAAGAGGGAGCTGTTCTCGTGCTGCTGTGTAAGGGTTTCTATTTCTTTGTTGTTTCACTTTCACTGAGTTGTTTGTTGTTTATTTTTAATGTAGACTTTGCAGAACATGTTTCTGCAGCTACAGATCTACTTTTGTCTTGTGTAATTGAATTATTAACCTGCTCCAGGGTCAGCAGAATGGCTGATTTCTGTGCCAGTGCAGCCCAAATCCTGGTGTCATTACTCACGTTGAGAAGAACCATACTCAGCGTGAGGCCTCACTGAAGGAACTACCTGCAAAATCTGCTGCTGGGAATGAAATTGGTGCTCCCTAATAAATCGAATCATAGCACAGGCTGCAGAAAATCCAAAGGGGTAAAACAGGTCTGGGTGGATGGAAAAAAATCCAGGTGAAAATGACCTCAAGCTTTGCTTATTCCAAAAGAGGAAACAAAAAAGAAAACAAAACACCAAAAATCAGCAGTAGACTTTAGCAAAACCTCTAATGGACGGGGTGAATTTCTGAGCACTAATAGAATCCCTTTTCTGTTTCAAATAGCTGCTGCGAAACTTTTGCAACCCAGAATGAAACTGTTCCCTTCCTAAAACTGAATATTTTCAGTTTCCAGCACTGAAATCTCTCGAAACTTTGTGTGTGCTATAATAGAAGAAGATTCCCTGCAACACATCAATGTTATATCCTGATTCTTTATATATCCTGGCTCTTCTTTATGCTCTGTTCTGCACTGCTTGCCTTAGCAAAAGAAGAAAATTTCAGGTATGGCCTCTGCAGCCTTTTCTCCACAAATAAAAAAGAAATAATGATGAAGTAAATCATAGATGTCAGGTCATGCCATTGTGGCACTTTGAGAAGGGAAATGTGGTGTTAACCAGAGAGTTTACAAGTCATACAAGCTAGAGGGCAATTAAGCACGAGGAGTGCTAATCAGGCATTGAGTAATAAAGCAATGAATGAAGTAAAGGAAATGTGGGAACCCAAAGCACGTGGTGTACGCTCATCTGGAGCTCCCTGAGAACACAAATCTGCCCTTGATATCATTTGTCCCATGTGAACTAAACATCTGCATTGCTGGAACTAAAAAGCAGCACTGCATGCTGTGGGTAGGACTCATTCTAGGGAATATTTCCCAGAAAAATAGTGGAATTTGTCCTCCTGACTTGATTGCTCCGGTTTCCCTGGTAGTCCTTGGAAGCAAAGAGATCCTCCAAGGATACAGTGAAATATCCCTCTCCACCTAAGTGTCTGTATTTCAGGAAAGAAAACTTTTGGAGGGTTTTATTTCTTCCCTCTGACTTTGGCATGAATAATGCTCAGAGATAGGGAGCCTTTTCCTTACTCCCAGTTTACACCCTGGAATGGGAATTACACTCCGTGGTAGTCAGGCTGCCTAAGTCACCACTGAGGGCTCTTCAGCCCCTGCCAGGAGAAGGGTGGTGAACTTCCAGCTGGCTGGACTTTCCTGACAAACCTCTCCCACTGGGAAATGTTGAGATGTCTCAAATCCTCTCAAAATTACCATTATTATTAATTATTATTATTATTATTACCATTAGTAGTATTCACTGGGTTTGCTGCTGGTGGGTTTGTTCTCTATTACATCCCAAGGAGAAAGACTGATATTGAAATTTTGTTTTTAATTTAAAAATGTTTTCTGGATATGAAAACTCTTCTCTGCGGTGGTCTCTGTGGCTTGGAGCAGATGGTTGAGGAATATTTCCTGCCTAAATTTGGGATGGGTGTCCAGCAGTGTGGCCCCTCTGCTAGGGCCCACAGCACCTGTGAGGTGAGGGATGTAGCAGTGAGCTTGTAAAGAGCTCCATAACTTAATTTAAGGTCCAAGCTTTAAAGAGTTCTTAGATTCTTTTTGATATTCTCAGCAGGAATTTCGCTATACAGAAGGAATTCTCAAACAAAAAACCTGCCCAGTGACTTCCATGGAGTTTTCTGATTCCGGAATCTTGCTCTACCTTAAAAATAATTACAGCTTTTGGTGTCTCCTGCTGCATTTCCTCCCCATTCAGCTGAGGTACAGCCATGGAAGGAGCAATTAAAGCAAGCTGAGAGGAAGAGCAACGTGGGCTTTGTGTGTGGGATGGTTTCCAGGTGGGATAGCTTTCATAAGTGCCTCAAAAAACATTCTGCCACATGGTTCTTTAGAGGCCTCCCCACAGAAGCAGCTCAATTATTCATTCAGAGCAGAAACTGTTTTATTACATGTCTTGTAGTTCAAATGGTTCCACTGAAATGTGGGACACTCTGCTCTCAACAAGGTTCTGGTATTTGCATTTGTACTTGCACTTGTCCTGTGGAGCAGTAAAAGAGTTGCCAACACCAGCTGGGAGAGAGGAATATCATTAGCACATATTTTGTTTTGTATCTTCAAGGTTAGTACAAATCACAAAATCTCTGCAGCTGAAAGGGAGGTGGAAAAAAAAAAAAATTAAAGCACAGCTCTGGAATTAAACTTATTTTTCAAATCAGTCAGGGAAATTTGAAGATGTGATGGAACACTTGCCTTTGGCCCAGGGGAAGATCACTGTACTATGGAACTGTCTCACTCAGAGTTTGTTCTCATCCTTGCTGCAAAACTGCTTTTTCTGCCCCCAAACCTGTATTTTCCACTCTCAAGCTGTCAGAAAGGCAGATGCAAACCTGAGAAATGCACAGCCCATCCCTGGTGTCCCTCTGCCACCTCTCCCCACCTGGTGGGACATTGAGGACCTCCAGCAGGGTCCTGGGCTCCCCTCCACGTGGTACCAGGGGTGTATCCAGCTCTTATGTGGATATTCACCTCAGAGCTGAGGAGTTATACCCAATTTGGGTTAAAAAATGATATTTTAAAAAATAGGTGAAGAAAAATGAAGTTTCCCCCTTCATATCAAGCGGGAAGTTGTGTAAATCCCAATGAATTTTGTGCCACAAAGGTCCAGGGCTGGATGTAGGGCTGTGTGGTCCCACAATCTGGCACTGCACAAGCAGTGAATGCTTTCCAAAGGTTTTCCTTGAGCTAACATTGACTTAATTGTATACCACATTCTATATTACCATATGTACACATTACCCAGGCTCTTGATTATTTTCTAATTTGAATTTCTCCAGCGGTTCTCCAAGGGGCACTAATCCAGGATCACTGGAAAGATGGAAGTTACTGAGCGCCACGACTGCCTGGATGTCTCCCCATTTATCCACAACTGTGAAGAATGCCTTGCTAATTGTGCTCAGTGTTTACACAGGCAACGAGTGTGATCTCAAATTGCCCTGTTCTATTTTAAAATGGGATTAATTAGGTTATGAATCTTCATAAAGCCACTGCATCCATTTGTCGACAAACCAGCAAACGGATCATCTCATCAAACACATCCATTCATTTTGCCAGGCCATGCCCTGCAGAGAGGCTGAATCCTTCAAGGGCAAGGCTGAGCCTGGGAGTCCTTCCAGGGGGATGTGGTGGTCTCCAGGTGGGATAACACCCTGCAGCAGGGGTGGGCTTGCTGCTGTGCCACACCTCATTTTATATTCCTGGGAGAAATTATTCCAGCTCTGAGACAGCACAGCATCTCCCTTCTCCAATGTTTAGGAGGAAATGCATAATCTTAGTGGCCAGAAGGCTCAGAGTGGCCACTAACATAATTTCATTCCCTTCATGCTATCCCAAATCAAAGGAATTAGTGAGATTTGGGAAGCTGTGCCTATTCTGCTCCACTATTCTGGTTTCTTCTCCAGCGTTTGCCACGAGGATCAAAAGTTTCAGGGACTCTTGGCGCTGCCAAAGAATGAACAAACAGAACCCAGGATCCAGTGGAAGGAATTCTGCTGGATCCAGGCACACGGCGCTGCCTGGAGCTCAGCAGCTGTGGCTCCCCATGACCTGGGAATCCTATTTTCCTACCTGATCCTCCCGAAATCACCTTCCACTCCCTGATCTGCCATTGAGGAGATCAGCAGGATGTCCCTGCCTGTATTTAGGCTGCAGTTTTATTGGAAAAAGAGAGGTCCCTCGTTCTGCACATCACTTCCAGAGCAATGGGATCTCTGGCACAGCCACAACACAAAACAGCAGCAAATGCACCCAGGTTCACCCCAGTGAGAGCTGAACCTCCATGAATTTTTCAAGGCCCGAGGTTTTAATTTATAATCTAATCCAAGCTCAGCTGAACTGCAGCTCCACGATTTCCTGCCCAGCATGGGAGCACCACAGTCAGCACCTCCCAGTTAATGAAAATGCTTATTGGGGAGTTGGGGAAGGAAAGGAAGATGGGAAACCTCCGGCTAAGAGCGGCTCGGAATTGAGATGCCCTCTTCTCTGCCTGTGCTAACACAGCTTTCCTGCCACTCTTTCCATTCCTAGTCCAGACTGATCTCCTTGGAAAGTGAAATCATCATCATGAAATGAAATGAATGTGGATTTCAATATGGATAAAGAGCTGAACAGCTTCAAGAGAGTCCAGATCCTAATTCAGATTAAAGACATGAGAGTTCCTTACCTGGGGCTGGTTTCAGCTCCATCCTCCCAAATGAGACTGAACTCCAGCACTGAGCAATCCCTGCTCCTGCCTGGAGCTGCTGAGAATTGCAAAATAGGGAAGGGTCAGAGAATACATTTTAAATGAAGACATAAATATATGTACAACTGGTAATGTGATTATTTGGGGATGGCAGGTCTGACCTGAACTGATCTCAAAATACACAGAGGGAGAATGGCCCCTGGGTGAAATTCCAGGTACTGCTATTTTTTGGGGAAGAAAACACAGAAAATGGCCCATGGGTGAAATTCCAGGTACTGCTATTTTTTGGGGAAGAAAACACAGAAAATGGCCCATGGGTGAAATTCCAGGTACTGCTATCTTTTGGGGAAGAAAACACAATTAACACAGAACAACACGTGGATTTTTGCATGACCCAGACATTCCTCGGATGCAAACACACTTGTATATGTACAGCCACAGGAATTTTTTGTGCTTCATCACTTTCTTCTTGTCCTATTTTACTAAATTTCTAATGTATTGTGTACTGGGATGTTTTCCTGACTACTAAAACATTCCTAGACAGGACTGTCTCAGAAATACATTCAATTTTTAACCACTTTGCTTGCTTTCAGACAAGTGTTTTTAGATGCTGTTGAATATGAATTTAAATAATCCAAGTGATACATGAATGTTTGGTCTGAAGCACATTCATAGCCCTCAGTGTCTGAAGTGAGGATTTATCCAGAGGATTCTGTTCATACATGAGGAATTGTTCTGATCAATCACCACGTAGCCAGGGATCAGAAAAAACACTGGATTTCATTTTAACCTTCAGTGAAAGCAAGGGGACACTACAAGGGAGCTGCTGGATATTCTGTGATATCATTTTAGATATTCCCTCCCTTTTACATCCCCCAATTCCCTCGAAATCATGTAAAAACATCATGTTTGACTTATCATTTCCTTCAAATGAAGTATTTACCTTTCATGAATCTGTATTTTCAGCAGTTTTATTTAAAACCACATTGCAGGGACAAGTGTACTCAACCCCCCAGTCCCACATGGGGGTGTGGCCCTATAAATCTGTCCTGGGCACAGTGTGGGTGACAGAAAGACAGTGCTGGGGAGCAGAAGGCAGAGACCAAACCCAGCTCTGCTTTGCACCCATTGGGACAATTTAGGGAACTCAATTAATGCTGTAACTGTGAGGCAGGAGAGGCTCAGCCACATCCCCAGAGTGTGGGCACTGCATCACTCCAAAATTAAAATATTTTTAATTTGCAGCTCTGGAGGCCAAAAGGGAGGTTGTAATTAACCCCAAATGTCTCGTTTTACCTGATCCTTTTTGTCACAACAGCATCCAGCACCTCAGTCCTCCACAGAGAGATGCTCTTGCTATTACTCTGAGCTCAAAGCCTGATTTTACAGCTGGATATTCCAGAGAAACACATCCCAAAGAACAACTACAAAGACACAGAGGGAGGATCCTGGCTTTTTTTTTTTTTTTTTTTCCTGTAAAATATTTCAATTTTCCATGTAACAGGCAGCAATTCTCACGGAGGCCATAAAGCGGACAAGGAGAAAACAAGAGAAGGGAATTCTTTGCCACACTTATTTCGAGCTTCCTCCCATGGAGGGGAGGGAGGGAAATCCTGACCGTGGTATCCCTCCTTGTGGCAGTGCTGATATGGAAATGAAGACATTTCCCAGCAGAGGGATAGAGCATTAATAAGGATAATGCTGGAATTGTCTGGGAGAGGCCTCGGGAGGGGAAAGGCAGTAGGATTAACTGCTTTCTACTAGGGTTCTCTTTCTCCAGCTGGGTGATGGAATTGTGACCATAAGAGGGAATGTTTTGTGCAGATTAATTTGGTGTCCCAGGCTGGGGAAGAGTGCTTGGGACCAAGGAAACGTATGAACTGTCAGCTCCCCAAAAGTTTATGGCTGCCCTCTCCAGTGTGGGGTAATTAATCAGCCTGGATGGAGACCCTGGGATCCTCTTAGCACGAGGACAGGATTTGCACACAGAGGTACCAATGCAGCAGGGACAAACTCTGATACCTTGGAAAAATTGCTGGCACAATTCCCATAACAGGAGCTGGGATTTCTGTACAAAGAATCCCGTTAGCAATTTCTCCAAGGTATCAGCTTGACTGCCTATGCACAAATCCACCACGTTTAACCCATGGAATCCAGAATTCCCATTCATTCAGGGTTTTTACCTGTTCCTTGAATTGCAAATTCTCACTTTAGGATGTTTTCAACTTCTGATCTGTCAAGGCAGTCTCTGACTGAGATCCAGGGCTCCCTGATCTGCTCATCCCTTCCTGGAAAAGCAGCTCCAGACACAGCAGAGCACATCCAGGTGGATTTGCTGCTCCTATCCTCTCACTCACCACTCCAGTGACTGAGAAACTCAAAAATTTAAGCACAGACCAAAATATATTTGGAAAGAGTCCATTTTTTTCAGCACCCCTGCTTTGCCTCCTCTAGTGAGGAATTTAGAGGACACCCAGATTCAAACTGAGCCGTAGCTGTGAGGGCTTCCAAGAGCCAGTGGTCCTGGCCAAGCCCTTCCCAACCTTCCAGTGGTGCCCAAATTTTCAGCAGACTCAGAGATTTGAATATTGCCTGACTGTTCTGTGGTGCTCATCAATGATTCATGTAGCATGACTAAACAAGTGAGGTTTTACAGGAAAGAGAACCGCAACAAACAAAACCCAAACCCAGATTAACCCCGAAATGAGCTTTGTGATGTTGCTGGTTGTGTTTTTTAGCCCCCATCCTCTGGTGCTGTGGTGCAGGAAGTGGAGCCTGGAGAGCACACACAGACATGGACTTGTCAACCCCTGAAATGAAAAACCAGGGATTTGACGACCAGAGCAGCAGGAACCATCTGGGTCCTGAGCCAGGTCTGGGTCCATATGTGCTGCCTGCACATTCCCAGGCTCACTCCAGTGCTGGGGAGCAGTTGGATAATCTGAATTTCTGGCTGTGGGAGCAAGAGCTCTGCCCAAGGCTGTGATTACCCTGCCATGGGCAGTGCACTCCCCGCTCCTCTCCAGCCCTTTCCAAAGCTGGAAGCTGCCATTCCCACCGGCCCCTGAGCTGCTCAGAAAACCCCTCAGCACTCCAAGAGCTGTCACTGCACTTTGACCACCCCGAGATGCTCAGTCAGAGGCTCAGGAGCTGTAACTGGCTCTTTGCTGTCACCGAGGGCCTGGTGGCACATGAGGCTGGGAGCTGGAAGGAAAAGGTCAGGGAAACCGGAGTTTCACAGGGGATTTAATTCACCTGTCTCAGGCTCTTCAAAGGGGAAAAAACTGACCGCAAGTCGTAATTAATGTGCCATGAGCTGACTGCTAAACGAAACACTTTAGGATATTATCTGAACCTGATCACTTAATGGAGCACCAGGTGAAGAGCAGGGAGCTTTTGAAAGGGAAATCCAGGCTCTCCCTTTCCACAGGTGCTGGTGGCAGCAAGGTCAGGGTTATTTAGCAATTTGCTGGCTCCCGGTGAGATGCTGCATCACTAAACCTTCCTTTGTGGAAAACATCACTTGTAGGAATGAGTCCTGATGTCGTTGGTGCTACAAAAAGGAGGTTTTTGTACAGTCATAGCTCAAAATTTTCACAGTTTTATGCTTTTATTGGCTTTTATGGTCGTAGTTTTTGCTATTAAAATTCGTTATTTTTATACATACGAAGCACTTCTCTGCTGCACAATTCCACTTTTCCTTTACATCAAATGGTTTTCACACATATCCCTTCACTTAAACCCCCAAAAAATCCCAGTTTGAGTGTGTTCTCCTTCCTCCCACCCTGCCCTCCAGCTGGGACACCACTGTTGAATTTCAAGGTCCCGCCCAGGAATGCGTCCCTGGCCGCTGGATGCTGCACAAACAGAGATAACGAGACCACGTGCTCTGGAGAGATAAAATCCACCCTCGGGCCGGATTTGTGTTCTCCAGGTGAGCTGTGCTGCTGCAGGGCGGCCTTGCAGGGGTGAAGCTCCCACCGGCAGAGCCACTTGGATTTGGGAGGGGACGATCTGGCCTCGGGAGACTTCGTGGGGATAAGAAGCCATAGGTTTGCTTTGTTTATTATCCTCGTGTTCCGGGTTAACATCAGGCTCTCTTTGCAGGTGGAAGGAGACTTACACTTTACTCCATCTATTTTTACTAAATCAAGTAAAAAAGAAAACAAAAAAAACCCAAATGAACCAGCAAAAAAAAAAAAAAAAAAAAAACCAAACCAAACAAACAACCGACAAACCCCAAACATTTAAAATACTTTGTATTTAAGCAACAAAAGCAATAAAAAAATAAAGTAAAAATAAGCAAAAAGAAGGGAAAGGGTTGCTTTATGTGGGCAGATAGTGAAAGGACAAGGGCAATGGTTTTAAAGTGACAGAGGGGAGGTTTAGATCAGATATCAGGAAGAAAATCTTTGCTTAGAGGGTGGGCAGGCCCTGGCACAGGGTGCCCAGAGCAGCTGGGGCTGCCCCTGGATCCCTGGCAGTGTCCAAGGCCAGGTTGGACATTGGGGCTTGGAGCAGCCTGGGATAGTGGGAGGTGTCCCTGCCCATGGCAGGGGTGGGATGGGATGGGCTTTAAGGTTCCTTCCAACCCAAACTATTCTGGGATTCCATAAAAAGTGAAGTGTGGGCTTTGGGAGGGGTCAGAACTCAATGACTGAACAATTTCTGAGGGGTTCAGAGAATTAAAAAGTGTATCCGTAAATAGAAATGATGGCTGTTATAATAACACATAATAGAAAATAAATAGATATTTGAATACTTACACTCTTCAATACCAGCAACTCAGTATTTTACTGTGGGCACCAAGTCCTGCAGAGATTATGGCTAAATCCATCTCTGCTACCAGCTCGAGAGGTTCGTGTTGTGTCACCCACTCCAGCGCAGCCCCTGCAGGGACTGGAGCCTGAGCTGATTGTGTTCGATGCTCGTTCTCTGAAGGGCAGCACTTCAGAGGGGTTTATTTAACAAACAGCGCCTGCAAATCATCCTTAGCGAGGTTTAATGAGGGATCGACCATCCCTTTGCTGCTCCTTTGCTCAGGGTGGGGACAGCTCACAGGCGGGTCCTGCCTGCTCCCCGGCTGAATTCCTCAGTCTGAAGGTAATTCTGTTGGTAATCACAAAAAGGGCTCTAATTCCCATTAATTGCTTACATCCTGGCGGGAAAAACGAGTTCCCAATTTAAGGCTCGGTTATAGGAGTCCTGGATGGCCTTAGGCGGGACCCATCGCCTGCTAACAACCCCCGATCCATCCCCGATTGAAATGATCAGTAATCATAAAATCCCGCCAGGAAAAACTTTCCCCCTCATTATCGCCTTTGTTTCAGACACCGATTAAAACGGGGCAAACATTAATTAACACCATTAGGTTTCTACTTGCATAATTAAGTGTGAGGATTGGCCCAAAGCTGCCCAGGGAACTTTAAGAGGGATTTTTTCCCTCTTCCTCATTCCTTATTTCCCTCTGGGGATGCCCGACCTGACGGTGCGGTGATGGGTGCCCTCCTCTTCCAGTTCCTTTCCCATTGATGAGTTTAAATGCTCCAGATATTCCCCCCCCCCCCTTTCCTCAAAAAGTTGCAGCGCTGGAGTCAGGCAGTGGATGCTGGAGAACTTTGTTTAAGGAAAAATTACTCAAGAAAGACCAGCCTGGGAATTCGTGAACAACCGGCCGTGGAAAAAAAAGGCAATACTCAAAAATGCATCGAATCCCTTTGGAGTCTGCACTTTTAATTTGGTTTAAAGGGAAGTTTCCAGCTGAGGCTGCCTCGTTTCCTATTCTGGACCCGTCCTGCCCAAAGGTGTCGTCCCCAAGGGCCACCCTGCGCTCGCTGCTGCTGGGATTTCCCAGCTAATTCAGCTTTTCCTTGAGTGAAACATCCCTAAGGAACATTTGGTATTCCACGCGCTGTAATTACTCCGCCAGGTTCGCTGGATGTGACCTTTGTTTGTGCCAAATGTGTTTGTATCCCGAGATGGCGAACTGCAGCTGAATATTGCAATATAAAATCCTAATGGAGCGGGATACGAGCCCATGGCTGTGATTAAATCAATAATGCATCTGCCCCCTCTAATCTATTCAGCTGCGGAGGTTAAAAACAATCAGCGTTTTGTTTCACAAGAATTTTATGTTAAAATCTACTTAAAGACACTGCGAGGCTCCCGAAACATCTGGAGGAGCTTGGGTTCCTCTCGTGCACATCCCCCTGGGTTTATCTGTGTGTAAATCTGTTGGAGAAGCGGGCTGTGAGTTGTTGGGTTGCTTTTCTGGCTCCATTTCACCTGCGATTTGGGGGATGCTTAAGCGGCTGATTAAGTGCGAAACTTCTGGGGATGGAAGGTGTTTTAGAGCCAGAGCCACGCAGAATCTGCATTACAATAGAGTTAAACGCTGGGGGAAAGGAGCTGGAAATCTGGGTTTGAGTGTGTTCTGTAGAACAGTTCAAGAGCTTTGATAACTGAGGTGTTTATTAGAAAAGATGAGAGTAGATAGCACCACGTGCCTTTTTATTATCTTTATTTTTTTGAAGTTCCTTTCAGTGCGTTGTTTTGATTATTGAAGTTTTGTGACGCTGGTGATGGTGTGTGCAGAGCTTGCTTGCTTTAAAAGGTTTTAATACACGAAAATTGTCATCGTTGGCCCCAAAAGCACTTCTGGAGAGGGGCTGAGTCAGGGACAAGTCGGACGTTATCATCCCGTTCCCCCAAATTCCATCCTGTCTCCAGCACGTCCCAGGTACAGGTGAGGCAGCGAAGTCCTGCTTAATTCGGAGCTTAGGACAGACTTAAGGAACGCAGCAGCTCAGCGGTTCCCATCAGTTTTCAGGGTGAATGGCTCCGCAAGGTTCACCTGCGGTAGGTTCCTTGTTTTTTCCGCCCTGGAAGGAGCCGGGCAGAGCTTCCCTGGCCTCTGTGACATCCCAAATCCCTCTGCACAGCTCCTCGGATGGCACACGGCCCCAAACTCGGCTGTGCAAAACCCCCTCCGCTGCTCGCTCACGTTATTTTTAGCTGTATTTTGAGGTGCTGGCTGAATAAATCCCGCTTAAAAATATTTTAGCAAATTAAAACGTCATGTCTGTGTAAGCCTGTTAGGCTGGGCTGTCACTTGAGAGATTAATTATTGCATAAACAGGGGCTGGCCAGGGGGGCTCGCTGCTCCCCGGCTGCCTCGGGTGACCTGGGCCGAGTCAAACCTGAATCGCTAAGAAGGACAGTGACTCACACCATTAATCTAAAGTAAATAACCCTCGTTTTAATCTACGTAAAAGGGAATTTGCACCTTCTCCTGAGCTCTGACGTCACTGCTGGGATTCTAAAGCAAAGATGCTTTTGCCAGAACTTCGAGAAGTTGAGAGGTTTGGGGACAATTCATCACGCTCGCTTTTAACTTGTAATTTTTGTGTTTTCAGCTAAGTGTTGTGATTGGAATTCATTGGGATGGAAACAAAGTTTCTGCAGACAACCGTGTGATGCTTTTATAACCTGAGATATTTCGATAGGAGGTCTTACAATAGAGAGAATGTTGCAGTATTTTAATCGGTATTTCAACCCTTCATTTGGAAAAGTATCCAAGGAAAGACTCATTCCAGCAGCCCAAAACGTTATGCTGTAGGAGATGGCAAAGGGGCTGAACGCCCAGGATATTCCTGTCCTGTTGATTTCAGAGAATCTATACATATATATTTGTATATGTGCATCTTTGAACACATACTTTTGCAGCAAGGACACAGAAAAATCACGACTTTGATCACTCCAAATTAAAAACAAACAAAACATTAGACAATACATTGTTTTAAGGGTTTCTCCTCTGAAGCACAGATGCTACAGCAACAGAAAGGGACCAGAAGTGCAATCTTTGTCTTCAAAGTCATTAAATAAAAGATGTTGCATTGCTTCTTTTGTGCTCTCTCCCCATAATTACAGGAAAGAATTAAAATTACATCACCCCTGCATTTTCTTCTACTCAACTGCTCTGAGGTACAGTTGCAAATATGAGAAGGGTAGCACAATTTGTCCTTTTAATCTCGAGCCCAATCAAGTCCAGCTCTCTGTAGGCTCAGTTTAGTTGGCAATTTTGTTTGCAAACCATAAGAGGAGGCACAAAATGCATCACACAAAATGGGAATGGGGATCCCACAGGGCACTTTTGTTTAGGATACACTCCTCAGCCTGGCTGGAGGTGCCTGTGGCACGTTCCAGATGAGTCCAGGATTGATTCCTTGTGCCTCCTCCCGTTGGGAGGATGGAGGGAGGCTCCATCCGACACCACCAGCACCGAGAGCCACCCTCAGGCTGGGAATTCTGTGCCCGCAGAAAGGCAAGTTCCATGGAGGAACTGTGGTGGAAACTGGATTAATTTCTAATTAGGCTCTCCAGGGCCTTGTTTCTTAGGATGTGTTTGATATTGGAATAACTCAGGAAGGCCGTAGCTGATCACACCATATTAAAACATTATTGCCCACTAATAAAATCACTGAGTTCAGCTCACTGCTTTAGGCACAGCTGCTAAAATCAGCCATTGGCTTTTAGCTCAAACATGTCTTATTTTGATATTTCTCATGGAAATAGTTAATTTATTAAATGAGAGAAAAACCCCTCCTAGTGCAGTAGTCAGAGCTTTCCTTGAGCAACACTTTGGGGATCCTGAAAAGCTGTTCAGAAATAGATATTTTTGGAGCTAAGTGAATAATCGAATGATTACAAAATCCAGTTTAGCTCTTGGCAGCTGTGTTCAGTTGTTATCCTGCCTTCCTTTGTCACACACCCTGAGATCCTGGGAAAGCTCTGATGGGCTGCTTTATTTATTAAGCATTTATTGAAATGAAGCAGCTTGAAATTGCTGAAGTTCTGTCTAAAAGGAAGATGAGCAGTTTTCAGGAAGGGATGGCATAAAGCTGAGCAACAAAGAGGGAATAATCCAATGGAAAGATATTGGACAGAACTGCTTCTCTAATTACTGCATTGAGTGTTTACCGCTGCTTTTTTCAAATTATTATGCCCAACTGTTCCATTGCAATGCAGCTGAGAAGTGCAAACTTGGAAAGACTTCCAGAAAGTAGGAGCTGCCCCTTATTCATTTTTCTATTTAAATAAAAGCACTCCCACTAATCTGTGGCAAAAAACCAAGCAAACAAACACGAAACCAAGCAGAAAACCCCAAACGCGTTTTCAAACAATGTTTCTGTTGAATAAGAAAACATGATTGTGTCTAGCTTAAGTGAGCTCTTCCTGCTGCTACTTTGATGGCTGAGGCAGAATCTGCTCTACAAATAATGCATTTCCCACAAAAAGTTTACATTTTTGTAAATAATGCCATTATTTTCACGCTGGAGAAAACCCCCAGTAAGAGTGAAGCAACACAACACAGCAGGAGGGACAGGCAGGGAGGAGGTAATGGATGCTTTAACTGAAAGAAAACTTCCAACCTGTGATTCAAGGAATAAAAATAAATAGGAGGCCTTATTTTATCTCACACAGTTGTGGAGAACTGTTTTGATGGATTTAAAGCTGCACCTATCCTTATGCTAATACAGAATAATTCCCTTCCTGTAAAACGGCCCTGTGGAATTGTTCTCCAGGGAAGTGAGAGAAGGTTTTAACCAGGGGAATAAAGTCTTTCTCTGCAGTCCTAGCACTGAGTAAAGCAGTTTTTTCAATGCTATTTGCTTTTTTTTCTCAGGGCAGAATAGTGGAAGCACTGACAGATCTGAATCCTGGCAAAATTACAGCAGAACAGTGCTGGGAGACCGTGGGTTAGTGCTGGGGAGAGCCCCTGGGTCAGGGCTTTACTGTTGGCTCTTTGTAACTTCTCCAGCATCAACACTGATGTGATAATAATTACACAAAACTTCTAATTCCTTAAACTTCCAAAGCTCAGAGTGAGAAGAATAAGAACAACTGAGAAATTACTTATTTTATTTAAAAAAAAGAGAGAAATTCAACCCTCAGAAATGTCTTTGGTGACTGTGGCTGAGCCTGTGAGGTGCCAGCCTCCAACATATCCTAAAGGAATGACATCAGCAGGGATTGCAGAGCAGGAATTCCACAGGTTCTTTGTTTTTTTGGGCTTGCAGTGGTGTCTTGAAGAGTGAGAAGGGGCCACTTTTCCCACATAAACAAGATCTATTGTTGTACTAGAGAAATTTCCAGGGAAAGAGATTCCACTCTTGACTTCCTCAATCCCTTTTTGTAACATCAGGCACTGCCCTTATTTGTGTTAACTGCAAAAGCTGCCGAAGATTCAGGGTGGAATCTTGATCCAACATTCCAAGTGACTCCAGTGGTGCCATTATCTCATCCCTGCAGTCTTTATTTATCTCTGGATTTTTCAAGGCTCCTGATTATGGTATCCAATTTTGTGTCCCAGTGTTACAAACAGCTCCAAACTCCAGCCCAACATCCCGGGGAAGCAACTTGCACACTGGAAATTGAAACACTTACTGACATGCTTTGCTCCAGGGGGTTTAATTTACCACTCTCTCCATCATGGGATCACATTAGATCATGGAAATCCAGGAAAGGAATTACCACTGGAGCTGGGAGTGGCAGCAAATACACGAAACATCACTGTACAGTATTTCAGACAGGGGGAGTACAGTGGGCAGCTGGAGGAGGGAAATGTTCACCTTGGCTTTACTATGGCAGTTGGTTTTATTTTCTACTTCCTATTGGTTATTTTCTAGTGGTTGTTCAGACAAATATCTGTTCAAATGTTGACGCTGATGGCAGCAGACTTGTTAACAATAAAATTCAAGTCACAACTTCAGTTTAGTCCTCAAGATATTTGTATTAAAGTCAGATTTGCTTTGATTATCCAGATATTCATTGTCCACCTAGAACAGTGTGTTCTAGAAGCTGTCCATATCTACTGGTGCCAGAATTCAGCATTCATCCTATTTCTATAAAAATTGGTGTGCTGGAAACCACAGATTGATAAAGTAAGACATGAGAATCTCACCATCAGGGGTTCAAAGTGTCCTTTGCACTTGGAGGCCACAACCCAAATTTCTCCTAAATGTGGCCCCCTTCTCTGTCAAAATTCCATAAAATTTTTCAGTCCAGCTCTCTCTGGTGGTTTTGTTTCTGTGTGAGCTCTGAAGAACACAAAGAGGCTTTGGTGTCTGTTCTGGAGCTGCCCTTCGAGGAGGGCGTGGAATATTTGCTGAAAGCTCTGCTGGAATCCTCCTCTGCTGGGCTGGAGGGATTTCACACGAGGAAGTGCTGGAGTAGGATTGGGGTAGAGACACTCCTCAGGCTCTGGCAGTGACAGAGGAAACCATGGAATTGCTCAGGTTGGAAAAGCCCTCTAAGATTGAGTCCAGCTGTTCACCAGCACTCCCAAGACCACCACTAAGCCATGTCCCCAAGTGCCACACCTACACAGCTTTCAGTCCCTCCAGGGAGGAAAGAGGACAAAGAATTTTGCTCTGTATTAGGTGGTTTGGGCCACTTTTAGAGGTTTCTGAATCCCTTGGAGAGCTTTAGGTAGCTTCTGGTTACCCCAGTTCAAAAGTTGCTTTACCAGGAGCCTTGATCCCGAGCTTTATGGATTTCCTCTCAACTCTATTTACCCTCGGATATAGTTTTTGTAACATACCAGTGTTTCCTTCTCTAATTTAAAGACCCACTTGAGAATGCTTGTGAACCTTTTAATCTACGAGGAACAGCCCTGTTATCAAGTGCTATCTGGAGGTCTGTAAACTCACCATGATAAAAGCATTCCTGTCTGACTGGAATCTGAATTTGGTTTAAAAGATGCTGGGTTTATAATTTCAGTAAATGCAAAATAACAGACCACACTAATTAACAATTCCTCATGGCCCTTCACTCTAAGGAAGGACATTGACTCTGAAAGCTTCCCAGTATTTGAATATATTTCATGACAGAACACTGGCAGCATTTAAAAGGTCTGGGGTGCTTTGAATTCCTGATTGGTTTGACAGCTCGACAGTGATCTGTAAACTGAAGGTGTTGGCACAGCTTGCGCTGCTGGAGGAGCAGGGACAAAGTTCAGGCTCCAGACCAGTCCCTGCTGGAGCACAGAGATGAAAAATTGCTCTGATAAACGTTTGCACTGCGGGAGGAAAAGAGCTTCTGCTCCTGAAAATAAGAAGATCTGGTCCAAAAAGGATTCAAACCAATGGAAAGGTTTCTATTAATTCTGGTGGCCATTGAATCAATTGCTTTTTTCACATATATCCCATTTTATGCCCTATTGGGTTTGTGTCTGAGGTTTATCCAGAGCTAAAACCCCATGATCCACATGAAAAGGAAAGATTTCACCAACGTTAAAGAGGCAGCAATGCTTAACAAGATGAAGCAGGTAGACAGAGTGATTTATATTCTGTAATCATATAAAACAGGCTGAACATCAAACCTGAGTGTCCTTTTCCCCTCTTTCTCAATCTCATGAATTCATATTTTTCTCTTCATGCTAAAATCTCAAAGCAAATTATTTTAATTTTACCAGGATTTCTCTTTCACACACCTGAAGCACACACAATTCTACGTGCAACAGGGCCACTCCAGCTAGCCATATTTGCACTTTTAAAGCAAGGAATCTAATCTTCAAAGACGGTTGGTTTCATGATCTTCTGCTGGGATCCCACAAACCTAGAAATAATTAAATGGGGCAACCGAGCATGAATCACCACACCTGCAAAGTTTGTTAGCCATGAAAATTTACAGTTGTTTCCCTTGCAGTGCTGTATTTTACCCATTAAACCAAACCCACGTTCCATTATGAAACCATAAATTTTCATGGCTTGCAATCTTTGCAGGTGTGGTGTTCGCCACTCAATTGCGCCAGTTAATTATTCCTGGGATTTTTTTTCCCCCAGCCTTGCAGGACACTTGGAAGCTGCACGTGTGGGCAGTAAAAGCTCTTGCCCAGGAAAAAGGCTCTGAGGTGGAAATATTCCGATTAAAATCGCGGGTGTTTTCTACAGTGCTCTATTTTTAGCTAAACTCTGGGAATGCTGGCAAGGCACCGATGCTCTGCAGGGTATCAAGGAATCCTTTCCGTGGGAAGCACTGGAATGAAGAGGTGTTAAGAGCCACTCCACAAGCTGAGCTGCCTGCTTGGCTTCTGACTCGTTGAGAGGTGGCAGAACCATTCTCGGCAGCTTCAGGCACCTCTTGCTCTCCCTATTCTCTTCCTGAAGTGTTTTCTCAGCTTCTCCCTCTTCCAGGGCTGTCCCTGAGAGCTCCCCAGCAGTGAAAGCTGAGCTGGGAAGTGCTCCTGGAAGCTGCTGCCCAGCCCAAGCAGTTCTCAAGAGATGAACACAATCCTAAGATTTTGGCTCATGATCAACTGAATATCCTGGGGAAAACACCAGAAAATGGCCCAAAATCACCTGTTGAGGTCCCTCCCGGCCTCATTAATTTCTGACACTGTGTCAGAGGGACAGAGAATAAGTATTTTGAGTGCGTGAACCATCTGACACAGTCAAATGCTGACTCCTGTGTTTGCTGTGATTGCCAAAGCCTCAGTAACTTCATCTAGAACTGCATCATTTTGTTCTGTATTTTTTAAGCTAACAAAACTTAATTTGCTCTATTTTGGCAGCCTGGGAAGGAGATGCAAAAGGAGATCCATGCCTGTTCTCTTAGCATTAGCTGTAACTCCTCAATTTGTGTCAGTCATGTCCAATTTGATGTGATTTACCCATGGAAAAAGCCCCTGGTGCGACTAAAAATAGAATCAGCATCCTAAATCCCAGCCCTGCCCCTATCCCAAACGATTCAGACCTGGGGAGAGGGATGCTCAGCATTTAAGGGCATGGGAAAATCTCAACTGCAGCCCTGAAAAACATGGATTTTATGGTGAGGAAAATGGAGAAGGTCACTGGAAACGTGCCATATGTAGAATGATGTTTGTGTGCCGGGTTCTGCTGCCTCACACATCCCTCAGCTTTCCTTCAGGCTAATGCAGAACAATATTAATGAGGGAATCAAGGTGTAATGTTCTTGCAAGGATGCTGACAGGAGGGAGCCCGAGTTTTAAGCAGGGATTGCTTGCTTTAGCATTATCTCCATTGCTGTTAAACATGCTCTACGTTTTCTGGGCAAATATCATTTGGAATTAATTGAATGGAAAGGAGGATGTTCAGAAAATGCATCTTCAGAGCTGTTGAAGTATGACTTTTTAATCAAACTGAGTGATTGTAAACATAAATTAGTTCTTGTTCTTCCTGCTGACTTGGAAAGGGAGAAATGTGAACGCTTTGAGGTTAAAATCTTTTTCTCCTGAGTTTGCAGTTTCAAACCTTGTAGATGTTTTGCTGGTCTGCTTGAACCATTATGTAATGATTATTCCTGGAATGTTACTTGAAACACAGACTCTCTGTATATAAATTGATTTTTTTTTAAGCTTTTACTATATTCCATCATTCTCCATGTTCCCAAAATGTCATCTTGTGATAAAATTCTTCTTGTTCTTCTGTCTCCTTCCTCTGGGAGGACATTTCAGAGTGTCCTTTACAACAAAGGAAGGAATTCGGAAGGAAGGAATTCGGAAGGAAGGAATTCGGAAGGAAGGAAGGAAGGAATTCGGAAGGAAGGAATTCGGAAGGAAGGAAGGAATTCGGAAGGAAGGAAGGAAGGGAGGGAGGAAGGGAGGGAGGAAGGAAAGAAGGGAGGGAGGAAGGAAAGAAGGGAGGGAGGGAGGGAGGGAGGAAGGAAGGAAGGAAGGAAGGAAGGAATTCGGAAGGAAGGAAGGAAGGAATTCGGAAGGAATTCGGAAGGAAGGAAGGAAGGAATTCGGAAGGAAGGAAGGGAGGAAGGAAGGAAGGAAGGAAGGAAAGAAGGAATTCGGAAGGAAGGAAGGAAGGAATTCGGAAGGAATTCGGAAGGAAGGAAGGAAGGAATTCGGAAGGAAGGAAGGAAGGAAGGAAGGAAGGGAGGAAGGGAGGAAGGGAGGGAGGAAGGAAGGAAGGAAGGAAGGAAGGAAGGAAGGAGGGAAGGAAGGAAGGAAGGAATTCAGAAGGAAGGAATTCGGAAGGAATTCGGAAGGAAGGAAGGAAGGAATTCGGAAGGAAGGAACTCGGAAGGAAGGAATTCAGAAGGAAGGAAGGAAGGAATTCGGAAGGAAGGAAGGAAGGAAGGAAGGAAGGAAGGAAGGAAGGAAGGAAGGAAGGAACCAGGTGATTCCTTTCATTTGCAGAGTCACAGTTATAGGAAGGGGAATTAAAAGATCTTAAACCTGTCACTGCTGCCTCCACAGAACACTATAAACCCCTCTGCAAGGTGTTTAAAGCCCTTCAGCCTGCAACATGCAGGAGCAATGTGCGAAATGTTAGTGGGTAAAAATAATGGGAAAATTGGACATCATCCTTGGGCAGTTTCAGACACTTCCCCTGATGTGCCCTGAGTGCCTCTGCATGTGGTGACCACACTGAAGTGCCAGCTCAAAGGGATCAACAGCACACTTTGGTTTAATAGAAAATACTTCTGCTGGAGGTTCAGAAGACCACTCACGCTGAATTTTGATGGTGATTTCTGTCTGAAGTTTAAGGGTTTCTTTAAATGTGTAGTTTAGCGATAATTGTTATTCCCAAGCATAGAAAGACTGCAAAAATGTAGATGAACAAAAGAGAATGACTTTGAAGAACTGAGAGGGCTGTTTTCCATTTTTTTTTCTTTAAAAGGGAAAAAACCAGATCCCCTCTCCACCCTTCCTAATGGAGAAGTCAAATGAGAACGAGGTGGGCAGCAGCTGCAGTCCACGGAATTCTCTGTTCACTGCTGCAAAACCAGTTCATGCTCTGCTGGCCTGTGCTTGTTGTCTCTGTTTCTGTGCCTGGAGACATCTGGGGGCTCAGAGTGGGGACCATATTTTCATTCAGTGTCTGCAAGGTGTGTCTCAGTACTCATTAGCACTGATGTTCTTCACTTTGTTGCTGCTTTTTATTCAGAGTCTTAAAAGATGTGGTCCTCTTTTTGTTCTGGTTTTTAAGCCAATTGTAGAATTGGATCTTTTTAGGGAGTTTAAGTTGGTCTTAAAGGTGCTCCTGACTCATTATTTTGTTGCATATAGGCTCCTAGAGACATAAAAAAGGCTCAGGCTGTGGCAAGGGTTCATGTCAAAGACTGCTCACCAAAAGCCACTGAGAGAAAGTCTTCCACCCTCCTTTAGGAGTTTAGCAAGAACTGGTGTGACTATTACAGTACATGATGTCCTGGCTCTAATAATTCACTCCAGGGCTTTCCCTCTGCCCAGACAGGATCTGTGGGATGCTCTAGGCCATCCTTCTGTTTAAAGTGCTAAAAAACTCAGTCAGAAGAACCTAATTTTCTTCTGGTTTGAGAAATGTACTTAAAATGTGACTCCCTGGTAATTTGTGTTTGTTTAAAATCATTGAAATCTGTTTGTGCTTCAGTTTAGTCTTCTTTTTCCTGTTTTAGGAAGATCTTTGTCCCCAGACCCTATTGACCATGCAGAGCAGAACCTGATTATCCAGTAGCTGTGCCATTAAATGACAGGGGTGGCACTGCAGCACTGAGTTTTATTTATTTATTTTCATTATCTTAACGCTGGGCAACATCAGGGTCAGCAGGGACACGATGGGTTCGTTGCTTTTCTGAGACTGGGTGATAACCTGTGTCATTGGTGGGCTTGGCAGTGCTGGGATAACAGCTGGATTTGAGGGTCTTGGGAGGCTTTTCCAACCTAAATGACCCCGTGACTCTGTAATTGCCAAGCACTGCTGCACCAGGAATTGGGAAATTTGAAATAACAGAACTGTCTGAGAGCACAATCTGCCACTGTCCTTTGCCTCTCAGTCTCCCACAAAGATGATTCTCCCCTTTCAAACCATTTTCTCACCAGCTGGCAAATCCCAAAAGACCAATCCCAGTCCTTTCTGCCTCTGCCCCAGTGCAGGTCACCTTCCTGGAGCCTCTGGTGAGTCCTGGCTGGTGTTTGAAACACAAAGTGGCTGCTCTTTGTCTCGTTCTCATGCAACAAGCAGGATATCACTGCCATCTTTGGGACAGCCATCAAGTGGAGGCATTGTCTCTATCTCTTTGTGTCGTGGCACAGTGAAACAGAACAGCAGAATTTGCTGTTTACTAACAAGTCAAAACACCTCATTTTGTCTACAGCAAAATCAATGTCATCTCTTGGGCCCCGTTCCTGATAAGAGAACATCAATGTGAGAGAGACTCAAGCACTGCCTTCCACAGACACCTTTGATGGATGCAGTTTAGAAACTTTTCAGCTGAAAGCTGCTTTACCCTTTGCAAAGCACGGGTGTAGTTTGCCTGTTTTAGGACAGTCGATATTGTGGGTCCCCAACAATTTACGCTTAGTTCTCCTCCTCCCACCCTCCCTCCACACTGCTGTGGGATACCTGCAGATACTGACATGTGGCAAATGGTAATGGAAAAGCCCCAGCTTTACCCCTCCGAAAGAAATCCCTGTGTCTTTGCTCAGGAATGTGTTTAAATGCCTGGGTAAATGCTGCTATTTGACCCTCCAGCAGAGGAACTAAAATCCCATTAACTCTACCAAGGGCTGCAAGGCTAAAGGGCCCATCTAAAGCAAAGGTGATGTTGTTAACTCCTTTTCTCCCCTCATTTCAATGGACATGGACATAAAAGAAAATGAACCAGAGCTGGAAACTTAGAGAGGGCCTGTCCACAACAGGAATTGGTGTTAGAGGGTGAGAGGAGAGAGCAGAGTGTGGAGTAACCGGGGTAGGGGGGAGAGGGACAGCATGGCTCTCACAGGGGTGAAACATCTCTTAAAAATACCAAAGAATTTGGATATTTTGTGGGTGACAGCAGTACAAAAACATCCTGAAAAAAAATTGAGACGATTCACCATTCTCCTGCATTAAAATGAACAGGAATTGTAGTAATTTAGGAGTAAGAGGAGTAAAACAGGTTCAGAGGGATCCAGCCAGCTTTAGTTGGAGAACATGGAGACAAACTAAAGAAAATTCACCTGATAGTACAGAACCAATCCACCCCCTCATTCCTGCTTTCATTATTCCCAATAAATAATTCAGATTGTTTCAAATTCAGGTCGTGAGTTTACTTTCAACAATTCCCAGCTTTGCTTTTGGTAGGGGAGATCATAAATTTTCCCCTGGCCTGTTAATGTCACACAGAACTAATCAGACAGAGAATCATGTATGATATATTATAAGTTCCCTGTATTGAAATAATGTTAATGATGAGGATTTCATTCATTATTAGCGTGGCAATACGTAGTTCTACTGTATAACTGAAATTAATGGACTGTAAATTTTGACAGGTTGCTAACATCATCTTTAGTGGTTCTTAATTAGTGTTGTTTCTTTTTTGGCTGCTGTGTTTGTGTTACAGACTCTTTACTGCCATAAATCAGAGCTAGAAGATCAAACCCGAAGATTTAGGGACAGAATTGATTCTTTTGTGGGGAGCATCTTTCAAAGGCAAGAATTTCTCTGACTTCCACAGGGACTGAAGCTAACAAAAGTAAGAACAAATATATTACAATTTGTTTCAAAAAAAGCAATAATGTGATTATTGGTATTGAATGCAAATCCTGGGCAAATTCACTGCAAAGTAATAGCAAGGCTCAGCTGACAAATAAAGCTGGGTTAAGAGCAATGCAAGTTTCCATCCCTGGAAGTGTCCAAGTCCAGGTTGGACAGGGATTGAAGCAACCTGGGATAGGGGAAGGTGTCTCTGCCCGTGGCAGGGGTGGGAATGGATGAGTTTTAAGGTCCCTCCCAACCCAAACCTTCTGTGATTCCGTGAACATGGCCAACATCAAGGGCAAGCCCACATTAAACCCAAATATCTGAACATAATTCCCCTTGAAAGAGAAGCTGAGCACATTTATTAACAGCAAAATTGAAAACTGAAAAAAAAAAAGCTGAATTAATGCTGGAGCAGGAATTGCAGCCAGCCAGGACTCTGGTTCTGCCCTGGTGTTCCTGGTGTGCTCAACAAACTCTACAGGTTGTGCATGTTAGGTGCTGTGAGCAACTGGAAATGCAAGGCAAGAAGACAAACCTGGGTGAGAGGAAAGCACCAAGTTATGATTTTAAACCTTCAGTCCATCTGTCTCTTCCCTGCTGCTTGACCCAGTGCCAGGCACCGAGCTCCCCCAGAGTGGAATCAGAGTTGTACAGGAACAAAACTTCAAGAAATGCCAAAAAATAGAAACAAACTCCCACTGTTTAAAAGTCCTAAAAAGAGAAACATGGAACAAAGTGCTGTTCTTACCTTCCCTAAACTGTGTATTCAGCAATGGTGAATACTGAAGCTTCCCAGAGAGACCCTGAATGTGAATTTTAGTTTGAGACACACTGAGAAAGCAACAGCTCAAAAAAAACCCCAAATGCAGTGCTACGGAATTGGATTTCCTTAAAATGTCTTATCTGTTAGCGTGACTTTGGATGTTGAATAATGTGAAGCAGAATGCACAAGAGATTTATTTATTTATGGGCTAGTTTTTAGTTTTCCAGTAAAAAGCCAAAGACCAACTCTTTGTACAGGAATTCCTGATACCGGCCATTGTTAATTTGAGGAGCTGTGGGCAGGAGGTGTCAGAACTGGTGAGCACAGCACCAGCCCAGGCTTTTCAGATGTTCCTGGCCCTGAAACACCTTGTACACAGCAACTGCAGAGCAAAACCCTCCATGGAGGCTCAGTTGATTGCTCTGGAGGGCTGCAGTCAATTTCTCCATGACCTGGGTTTGCAAAACTGGTACCTATGGAAACTGGAGGTGGGATTGTGAGGAAACACCACCCTGTCCATATTCATGGCTTCCAGTTCAGACCCATTTCCAGCTCTGCCTTCCCACCCTTGCTCTGTGTAATGGAGCTGAAGAGATCCATTAAGCCCTGACTCAGGAAAAGTTTGGACTGTGATTGTGAGATGAGTTTAATTTCCTCTTTTGCAAATGCTCCTGATTTAAAAACTAATTTCTTCGAGGGCTCAGGCTCTGTGGTGATCTCTTGGGACTGGCAGCAGAATTCTGTTCTGTCCTAATATTCAGGACCATTCCCAAAACCACTCTCAGTATATTTTTGTAGCATTTTTGGCAAGGTTTACCTTCAGTGGTAGCCTCCAGAAGGGAATGGACACCCTTGGCTGTTCATATGAATGTGTTTCTTATGACAAAACTGTGGCTGAAGACTTTTAAAATGCTTTCATTCCAAATTAGATTTTTGTGATAGATCAGATTTTGACTAAATGATATTTGCAGAGAAATTGTGGTGGTAAAAATAGTATTTGAAAAATTGAAAAAAAATTATGTTCTTTTCAATTCCATGAGTGACTACTTCAAAGGAGTCTTGCAGTCCCCTGCAAGACACAGGGAACGTGGAAAAGTTATTTGCAAACAGCCATGGTACAGAGTAGAAAGCAAAATAAACCTGTCTGATTTAATTCCTGTTCGAAACACACTCTGATCTTCCATTTCTCCAGCCAACAATGAGAAAATATTTTATAAATTATATATATATTATTAGCTCACTGGAATGAGGTCCTTTCAAGCCCTGGGAAGATGGTTAGGGTTATAACCAGAGCTGCTGAATTCTCTGGGACTTGGCTTTGGTAGGGAACTACTAATCCTGGAAGAGCAAACTACTCTTTCTCTGCTGTGCTGGTTTTCCAGGGATATTTTGATTTCTTGAAGGAAAAAAACCAAAAACCAGCCAACTTAGCAAAACCCAACTCTGCTCTGCTCGGGAGCTGAAAGCTCTTTATTCCTGGAGCCTTTGGTCACAGAGGACACCTGTGCCTGTAGATTGCTCTGGGGTGGTGAGGGATGAAAATTCCTTCTGTCAAATGCCCCCCTGTGCAATTATAGAAAGAAATCAATCAGAGGAGAAATGCATCAAAAACTTTTGTGCAAAAGAACTGCGAGTGACAGATGGTCTGAGCCGGGAACATATGGATTTTGTCAGACAACAGGAAAAAAAATGCCTAAGATCATGTTGTGGAAAAGTAGGTGTAACCTCTGTGTGTGTCACCTAAGAGGGAAAGGAGGCGGCAGAGTGTTTCAAAACTTATCATTTTTTCTTTGACAGTGATTTAGAGAAAAGTGGAGGAGAAAATACTTGGTCCTCTACCTTTGTAACCTCCCAAGGAATGCTGGCGCCAGGAAAAACAGATGGCACTGGGGTCTCTCCTGAAATGATAGTTATTCCTCTCCTGCCAGCTCTCCGTAGTGTGCAAAATGTATGGTGTAAGTCACTATCAGAAAACAAGTCATTAATTAATAACATCTCAGTGCTCATGGATTGGGCAGGTGAGGGTGCCAGGCAGCTGCCTCCAAGAAACCTGGCTGGCAGAGCAGGAGGATGGGCACGGTGAGAGATCACTCTCCCATCCCTGCCTGCAATGCAGGCATCCATCATTACAAATAATCAAGCCTAAAAGTATTTGTCATCCCCAGGGCATGGAGCTGTTTGAGGTTCAGAGTATAAAGAGAACATCAGTGCAACAACAAAACGATCAGTCAAGTGGAAAAAGGAAAGAAAAAGGTGGAAAAAACAGATAGTAGAATAACAGAAACATTCTAATTAAATCCTTACTGTAATTAAATTCGGTGTGACGAGACAAACAGCACTTGCAGCGTGATTTTTGCTGTTGATGTGTATGCTGTACAATATTCATGTGTTCTTTTTTTCACGGGTATCACTCTTTTGGTGAGGTTCAAGCAGGAGCACAAATGCCACCTTCCTTTTACTCCAAGATTTTCAGTGGGTGCAGCTCTACAGGTGGTTTGAAACTGGGGCTTTCCAGGGAAACCAGGACATGCCCTTCACCAAAGTAGAGACCAAGACATTTCTCATCATCTTCCCCACTCTTCCACTGACACTCATCACTACAAGCAGAGCACAGTAGGCTTGGCTGCAAATCAGGAACTTACTAATAACAGCATAATTAAAACGAGAATTCCTTGAAGATCACTTTAAAGGTACCTTTGGCAGTAACTGTTCCTAATTAAACTGAACAAGTCTATTGAAAAAGAGCAGCTTTAGAGTGGATATCAGGAGGAAATTGTTCCCTGTGAGGGTGGGCAGGCCCTGGCACAGGGTGCCCAGAGCAGCTGGGGCTGCCCCTGGATCCCTGGCAGTGCCCAAGGCCAGGCTGGACATTGGGGCTTGGAGCAGCCTGGGACAGTGGGAGGTGTCCTTGGATGATCTTAAATCATCCAGGTAGCACTGGATGATCTTTAATGTCCCTTCCAACCCAAACCTTCTGTGGTTTTATGAACCTCAGGGTGGCTGTGGCAGGCAGAATGGGGTTAGAAGAATATTTGTTTCATGGGTAAACAACTTCATGAGTGTGCAGAAATTAATTTCCCTTCATTTTATTCAGACTTAACCAGAAATTAAAACAACGGCGAGCACTCAAGAAATATAAGCTCGTTATAATGAACAGATGGCAGCTCAGTGAAGATTGGTGTGAAGAAGATCACCAGTCCTTTTGTTTACAACACATACATGTCCTGTTTTGTTTTAATTATAGTGTTGTTTTTCCACCCAGGCTATTCACTTAACAAAGCAGCAAAAACACCCCCCCCCCCGCACCACGGTGTTTATGTCAGCAAAGCTAATAAGCAGTCCACAAACTGGAACGGGGCAAGCAAATGCTCATGAATATTGAGAACTCTCTGATAGATGTGGTGTCTGCCTGTGTTGTTCGGATCCATCTTGATGTCCCCTGTGAAGTCAAAAGAAGCAAGAAAGAAAATCATCTTCAATCGCTGCCTGGCCAGGAGCTCAAGGCTTTGCTACCTGTTAGGCTTTGTTAAATCCATTTAAGAGTCTTATGTTCATGAGATTGAAATGTATAAGGGAGGAAAACCCAAATGCTTTCCCTTTTGTCAGAGGCTGGAGGTTTAAGAGAGGATTTAAGCACTTTCCAACTCTTTTATTGTCTCGTATACTTTGCACTGTAAATGGCAACATTTAATTACAGGTAATAAACACAGAAGCCCTTAATAGGATTATCAACACCAGCTTGCAGTGCCTGGTGCTGCCTGGTAGAACAGGGAAAGGTGCAATATGTGACTGGAGCCTCAGCAGAGGGACACAGAACACGGAGAAATCACCACGGCTGGGTCTGAAGGGTGTGTGTTTGGCAAGAAGAAACTATTTCAGCTATTCATTGAGCTTGGTTTGAGCCTCGTTTGTAAGAACTTGTGCTGCTTCCCATGGCTGTGACACCCTCTAGTGACACAGAGTCTGTGATTCAAGGATTCTATCATTCCGTGCCACAGAGCTGCTGCGACACGGGCGGTCTGTGCCACTTCCCAGCCTGGTGCCCACCCTCCCAGAGCTGCCCAGTGCCACCAGCACCTGAGGCTGAGCAGAGTTTGACAGCTGAAAAATTAACCTACAAAAATACCATCAGCAGGCTAAAACCAGCAGTAAATTCGGGAGTAAATCAGGTGAAAGCCATACCTTCCCAGAACCTTGGCTTTCTTTTTTTTTTTTTTTATTATTTTTGCTTAATACAGTGCTCAGTTAAAAACAAACCAAACCAAACCTATCAATCTTCTACTTCATTTCTAACTTTTCTCAGTGTTTTATAATAAACCCCTGAGGTGTTGCAGTCTAGAAATACCCAAATTCTAATAGCCCTGCACCTCAGCTGTCAGCTGCTAATACTCTTCAGTCAGTCAGTATTAAGCAAGGTTTAACAACGTTCTCTCACATAAAAAAGCCCAAGCAAATTACTGGTTATGTTTGACTTAAACCACCATCCTCGCTGAAACAAAAATGTGGAGTCACCGGCGTTTTCACGATGATAAACTTCTGGTGGTACATTATATATTACTTAAATTAAAATAATTTAATGCTTCAGAGAAGCCCTGGGAGCCTGCAAAGTTTCAGGACTTGTCTCTGTCAGCATTACTGTCAGCACTATATACACAGCACCCTGTGCCTGCGCCGTATTTCACGCTGGGCTTCTGCTTCCCTCAGTGAACGTGAGGGACAGAGCCCATAAAATTAACAGCTACTTACTCTAATCTCTGCCTCCAGACCTTGTGCAGGTTGTAATCGAAGCCCAAGTGCAAAATTGTTTGGTTTTCATCACCTTCCTGCCTGCTTGGCAGCAGTTTGGGGGAGCACAAATGCTGACCTTGTTGGGGAAAGGTGCAGCGGGCGCAGGTTCAGAAACTGAGGCACAGGATTTTGACACTGGTGCCAAAAGCATGCTCTAATTCCAACTGCCAGTGTGGAAGGTCTGTGGAATGATTTTTTTTTTTTGAGTATTTAGCATTTCCCAGGGCTGTGGGAATAATTTTAGTGTGCTTCAGCTGCTCTGTTCTTCTGAAATATGACCTCAGACACGAAGCTGGGAACAATGCAAAATACAGGGTACATACTCAGAGGCCGTCTTTCAAAACTTACTTCCAGTGATTTACTTGTCATCACACAGTTAATCTGAGTTCCTTCAGCTGTCTCCCTCACAGAGGCAACCTTCCTTCTCCAAAAATCCCCTGCTTTTGGGATGTTTGCTCTAAGGCCTCATGGCCAAGCTCATGCATTTCTATGATTGAGTTTGGTCAAACACAACTCCCTGTTTTTGACAGTGATTTAAACTACTCTGGGGTACATGAGACCAGCTGTGCACCCACAGCTGTAGAGGAAAAGTGCTTTTACTTCTATACCCTATGGACCCTCAGGTGTCTGAGGTGTAGGACAGTGCAGCTCTAAGATGGGGTGAACTGATGAAGCTGAAGGCAAAGGTCCTCTTTTATCCATTTTGCCAACAGGTTCTTGCTGTAAGAAGCTTCCAAGATTAGCTCACTTGTAGATTACTCCAAAATACAAGAAATGGATCATTTACAGTGCTTAGTTGTGGTCAATGCTGAGGAAAAAAAACCCTCAGCGAGTTGCTCTTTATGTTGCAATATCCCTTAAAATTCTCATCAAATTGTGGGGGAAAAAAAAGTTCGGTTGCAGGTATTGGTGACATAAAGCTGAACTTTTCTATCAGTGACTTTCAGTGGAGAATGAGGGATGCACAGCTTTTTTTTCAGGGAACCATCAGCAAACCTTCCTCATCAAAAGCTCTGTTTTTCATCACAACTCAGCCAGTTACTTGTTTCAATCACCCTTTTGGCACTTCCCACAGAGAAGACTTGAAATGACCCTTCAGCTTTCTCTGTCTGGCTCTCAAAGCCTTTCTGCACTGCCAGGCTGCTGTTTGCAGTGTCAATGAAGAAAACAAGCTTTGGTGAGGTTGTCTCTCATTAAAGTGCTGGTTTTAGTGAAGGCAGAACACTTGACCTGCTTTATTCCCTCAGTTGCTGCCTTTACTCCCTTGCCTTGGTGAGCTGGTGTGAGGCCATCACGTGAGGCTTTACAAGAGCAAGCCAGCCTGGGAGATCTTTTATCAAAAATCCCAGGAACTCCTATTAAAAGCTTGCTTAGCTCTCTTTCTCCTCAACAGCACCATAGTCCAAGCCTGCTGCTGTTCCATATCGATTTTTGCCTCAAAATGTGAAAGCTCTCATTTCTCCTTGCCCACCTGCCTTTGTGGGCCCTCACACTCGTGTCTGACCCTACAGCATGACAGCACCGGGTGTCAGCTGAGACTCTGATAAACTTCTGCTTGCCTAGCCAGACACAGTAAATAACTTCAGCTTTCATACCCTGGGACCTCCAAAAATCCACATCAAAGTGGCCTTTGAGATTTCACTGAGGTCTCGCAACACTCCTGTGGTCATTACAGCTGTTGGGAGCAGGGGAAATACTATCCCAAATGGAACAAATGAGGAAAATGTCATTGTATTTGATGACATATCCCTGTTTTCACCTCAGGATGAAATAATATCTGGATGAAGCGTGAATTAGTAAATAAAGAAGATAAAATATTCAGTATTATTAAAGCTTTCATTAAAAAAGAAGACAAAAGCTCACCATTTTCCAAAGTGGCATGACAGCTGTAGGATTAAGTGTGATTTTTGATTTTTTTTGACATTTGCATAAAACCAACTGAACAGTTGGCTGGGTTAAGCCATGCAACTGCGGCAGTATTGCTGGAGACAACAATAATCACTCTGGAGATTAAACCATTTTGTTAGATGAGTGTTTAACCTGCTACAGTCCATTCTGAATTGGTGAATTGAAACAGACTGTATGAGGAGTCATTAGAAAATGAAAAAATAGGTATGGGAAGGCCTAAGGTGATGCTGCTGCATTGATCCCTGCTGCTGTTGGCATAACAATGTCACTAAAGCATTGAGTGTAGATCAGGCCTAAAAAATATTGCTGAACTTGAATGTTGATGTGGTAAAATGGTGCTAAATGCTATTTACAAAGCCAGAAGCTGCTGGGACCCAGAACCCCCCATGCCCTGGGCTGGTCCCAGCAGGAAAGGGGGGATTCTGCCCCTGCACCCCTGTGCTCAGGTGAGATCCCACCTGCAGAGCTGCCCCAGCCCTGGGGCCAGCACAGGGAGGACCTGGAGCTGCTGGAGAGAGCCCAGAGGAGGCACCAGGATGAGCAGAGGGATGGAGAGGAAGGAAAGGCTGGGAGAACTGGGATTGTTCAGCCTGGAGAGGAGAAGCTTTGGGGTGACCTCACTGTGGCTTCCAGGACCTGAAGGGGCTAAAAGATCAAGAGAGACTGTTCACAAGGGCCTGGAGTGACAGGACAGGGGGGACATGGCTTCAAACTGATAGGGACTAAGTTTAGATGGGATATTGGGAAGGAATTGTTCCCTGTGAGGGTGGGCAGGCCCTGGCACAGGGTGCCCAGAGCAGCTGTGGCTGCCCCTGGATCCCTGGCAGTGCCCAAGGCCAGGCTGGACACTGGGGCTTGGAGCAGCCTGGGACAGTGGGAGGTGTCCCTGCCCATGGCAGGGGTGGCGCTGGATGGGCTTTAAGGTCCCTTCCACCCCAAACCATTCCAGGATTCTGTGGTATCTTTTGAATTAACACCAGGCAGTGTAGCACCCTCATGGCTTGAGGGATTTCAACTCTGGCTTTTATTTATATTCTTATATTCTGGTGAAATTTCAAGCACAACAAGTGGTGAAGCCAAAGAGAGATTTTTTTACTTGGTTAAGATTGGATCAGCAGAGCTGATTTTGTTTTAATTTTGTTTTAAGCTACACCAACTACACAATTCTTCTGGCACTTCTGGAAAAATCAGTGTACAACAATGATGGGTTCTAGTAAGTGTAGTTATCTGCTTGTGTAGCAATATACCTTTGCATTCCTACCCATCTAGATGACATTAAAAGCATATTAATGCATTGTTTTTACCCTGTGAAAAACACAGAATGTCAAAGGAGACCCGAATGATTTATTTTCATAAGTGCACTTTTTTTGCTCTAGGAATGTAGCATTTCATAAACCTCAATTTTCTCCCCAGTCACAAGTAGTAAATAACTTAACTGTATCGCATTATAGCCATTTAACAAATATTCCCAGACCAGCAGCAACATTTAGCTGTGTGAAATAGATTTGTTCTGGATATAAAGCAAGGAGAGCAGGATACACATTCCTCGGCCCTTGTGGACCGACGTGATGGAGATGACTTGAATTAAGACAGAGCGTGTGCACAACGAGTATCCCTGGACAGGGATGTTCATACACATTTCCTCCCAACCTCCCCTTTTCCCTCCCTCCCAAATGCAGCTGATTATGCCTGTTTTGCCCCCCGATAAGTGGATTTTAAAGTTATGTCGCCGTTTCCTCACTGGCGGATAAATGTGTAGAATATATCTCTCATAAAATGTTACTACACAGATGGGGCTGAGAAAACTTTGTTTTTTTCCTTCCCCCAGTTTATGGAGCCATCGATGGTAATGCCTACCACTTATGAATAATAAAAGAAAACGGCCTTTGGCGAATTTTAGAGTTTTGTTTTGCTTTCTGTGGGAATCCTTGAAGGAAAGGAAAGCTCCGAAATCAACGGATCAAAGGCTGTGCTACACAATTTCCTCAGGTGCAGTCGCAGCCAGCCCTGATTCACGTGGGTGATATCTCTGGCACGTGCAGCAAATCCTTTTCTTGTCTCTCTTCTTTTTGCTACCACTCTTATACCAACAGCAAATCTCAGCTGCAGTCAGCTCTCAGTCTGTGTTTTTAATGAGTAAATAAAGATAAGCTTGGGTACTAGTTTTATTTGGTGTGATGAATGTGCCACAAATCCTTGTCTCTCTTTGGGGTGGCAAGTGAAAGAAGGTATTGGTAATAAATGGGAATCAACACAATCTGGAGTAAAGACTGACCAGAAGAAGAGATAATAAAAAGATAAACTTTCATTTTATTAGGAAATAAATGGTGAAGGGTAATTGCTTCCCATATAACTGGAGCTGTAAAAAAATGGGAAAATCTGACTGTTCTGGGTTATCAGTGCCTCAGGGAGCTGCCAGGGGCTGTTCCGAGTGTACTGTCCTGTTCAAACAGAATCATAAAATCCCCTGAGTTGGAAGGGACCCACAGGGATCATCCAGTCCCACCCCTGGCCCTGCACAGACCCCCCAACACTCCCACCCTGGGCATCCCTGGCAGCGCTGCCCAAACGCTCCTGGAGCTCTGGCAGCCTCGGGGCCGTGCCCATTCCCTGGGGAGCCTGGGCAGTGCCCAGCACCCTCTGGGGGAAGAACTTTGGAATGTGTGAAGGCTGAAAACATCCTTGGATATCTCATGCTGAGCACTAATGTTTCAGTAGGAGGGAAAATGCTAAAGTGACTGGGATTTGCATCATAATTCTCAAGAACTGGTAATTTTCGAGACCAGGTTGGATGGAGCTCTGGTCTAGTAAAAGGTGTCCCTGCCCATGGCAGGGGGTGGAACTGAAGGAACTTCAAGGTCAATTCCAACCCAAACCATTCCATCTTTCTGTCGTTCTCTGAACTGGAAAACAACGAATGGGAATTTTACAGAGTGCAAAGACACAGGAGCCAGACAGGAATTTCCTGCAGGCTCAGGAGACTCAAGCAAGTTTGAAATTTGGTCAGAAGTCTCCAGTTTCTAACAGAAAAATGAAATATTTACCTCATTGTGTCTTTGGCAGTGCTTAAAGTTGCTTTTGTTCATATTTTGATTTACGGAGTGAGTCTCTATCAGGCATCTGCTGCTGGATGGATTAACAACACCCAGTATTTATTTCTCAGCATGTGATGCAAACTTCTCAGCAAAACGAGAGAGAATAACAGTGACTATAAATTGGTGCAGTATTTCAAGTGAGAAAAAACTGAAGTTCACTAATCAAACAGTAAATTATTAAAACATTCCTTTCACTTATCATAACAACAAAGGACAAGAGGAAAGATGATATTTATTTCTGAAAAAAGAAATATACTTATGTCTATATTTATATTGGTATGTTCTGCTCCTAGTTTACTGAGCATTGTGATGGAAGCTGTGAGCAAATCCAAGGCATAATTCTGCAGAGACAGGATCTGTACCTGATTTTAAGCATATGAGTAACATGATTGACTCAAGTGGGCTTACCTGGAGATTGAAAATTGTCTTGCAAATTCTCGTCATTGCCGGAGCCTTATTTTCTTGCTAATCCACAAGTAGATCAAGTATCAAGCCTTCATCTAATTTGATTTAATTAGTAAGTGGTGAAATGAACGGTGTCAATATGTGAGGTAAGAGGAGGGAGAGTTAAAAATATGGCACTTGAGACAGAAACCTGAGTGCTCTGACTGAGAACTCAGAGGGATTTGAAAAAGTGCAGCATGATGCTACTGACTCCTGATTTATGTTTTGCTGGGGCTTGTCTGAAATGGACTTTCAGGACCAGGATTTACTCAGTTCTGTCCAAACAGTCAGGAAATCTTAAGCTGCCATTAATTGAATGCAAACAGATAAAATAAATACCACAGATGATATGACTTTTGCAAATTTGGATGGTTGCTGCTGAGAGCTGTCTGATCAGATAAATACAATCCAAGGCACTTGTTTATGTCATTTTTATTCCTACAGAGGGAAACTAAACCTAATAATATCTATAAAATGGCTGATGATGGAAAAATTCAGATATATGTGTATATACACAGGTGGGAGCAGGCAAATCTCAGTGCTTCATTCTGAGCTGGTTAAACTCTGACAGTTCCAGTCTGAAAACCATGCAATAATGGAAATGGAATGAATTAAATCCTCATCAGCCCAAGGACATTTGAACAAAAGACTTTCACACGAGGACTCAGGAGAAAAGGAGGCTCAGAGAGCACCTTATCCCTGAAGGAGGTTGTGGACAGGTAGGGATTGGGATCTTCTCCCAGGTAACAAGTGACAGGACAAGGGGAAACAGCCTCAGGTTGGATATCAGGAAATAATCTTCACTGGAAGTGTGGTTAAACATTGGAACAGGGAAGTGGTGGAATCGCTATCCCTGGAAATGTTAAAAAACCCAAGTGGATGTGGCACTTCATGATACGGTTTGGTGGCCACGGGGGTGTTTGGTCAAAGGTTGGACTTGATGATTTGGGGTCTCTTTTTGAGCCTTAATGATTCTGTGGTTCTCTGAAGGGAGTTGGGATGCCGGGCCACCTGTGTCAATCATCCTGAAAATTTCTGATTGTGAATGATACAAAAAAGGGGTTAAACCTTCTGTCCTGAGCTTCTGTGGGTTGTAACACTGAAGATCTTGGATGACAGCAAATGGCTTCATGGTGGAGGCACAGTCTGGCTCCTGAAGGGGTAATGGACATGGTTTTTTTTCATTCGACCTTTCAGTTGTCTACTCTGTTTTAAAAATCTTGATATGAAATTGGTGAAGTACAACCTGCCCTCTTCTTTACCAGCAAAGCTTTGACACAAATCCCTGCCAGTGACTTAGTAAATATAAATAACTTTATATTGAAGCTTCAGAACTGCAACCTGCTTTGTTGTTGCTTTACATATTTATAAACTTCAACCCCAGCCCTGTGTGTTGACCCTTTTTGAACCCTTCTCTGGTAGCCAGGGCATGAAGCTGTTTGATACAGAATCAAACTGGACATGCCTGGAACTATTGATCCATCAGGAATCCGAGGGGGATTCCACCATCAGCTGAACCAAAGGAGTTCAGGCACTCACAAGAGAACTAATTGTGCTGCTTGATCTGTATTCTCTCTGTTACAGAGGAGTGTGCAGAGCAGGGTGACTTTTCAGGACAGGATTTCTCCTAATCCACCTCCTCCATTCTGCTACAAATGATTTGTAGCAGAACAAAATTATTTTCAAGAAAGGCTCCTTACATTGTTTCTAGTCAGTCTTTAATCAGCCTCAGGTTTCCTGGATGCCTTGATTTAAATTTTCAGTCCTGAAAGAAAGAAGAAGATTTATCTACTAAAGGTTCAGAGTTACTTGTATAATGAATTCCCGTGTTCTTTAAAACTCCTAATCAATGAAGATACATTTCCAAAATGACTTCCCATAACATACCTTGTGTGCTGCTGGCTCCTGAGAGATCCTGGAGATTTATGACAAACATCATTTTCAGACTTCACAAACTTCCAAAGTTAAGGACTGCCTTTGGAGAGAGTTTCTGTTACCCCGTTGTGCTGCAGTCTCATGTCTTTCTTGTGGATAAACATAAGCAGGAGCCAGAGAATACTGCACCTGGCTTTGATAAATTCCATTCAAATTGAACAGTAGTGAAAATAACAGGAAATGATTGCTTGTTTTATTAATTTCTACTCCAGCTAATAGGAAACAAATCTTCATCCTAGAACCTGCATTATTTTGTTACCACAGTAGTGTTTCAACAGCTTTTCTCTGAAATATTAACCAGAAACTGAACACTCTATTGACACATTAGGTTTTAATTTCAGACCAATTTTAAATTCCAAATCACAGGGATTATGTTTTGAGACAAGTCCATTCCTCTGTGTGGGTACAAGTGACTGTAAGAGTGACAGGAAAAGAGGATATGCTTCTCATACCCCATAAGGGAGCTGACTTTTACTATGGAAGCTTTTCCTTGACCTTGTACGTCAGCAGTCTTTGTTTTAATGGAATTCATCATTACAGTGCCTCATTTTGCTGGTTCTAATTCAACTGAAAAGGCAATTTTCTTTGATGATGCATGTTATTTATTCACTGTAGAAAAGAAAGCAAACAACTATTTTGGGAAGCAGGTAGTTTTTCCAAGAAACTGGGCACAAGGGATTCATTTACATGAGCAAAACAAATCTACTTTTGAAAGAGAGGTAAGAGTAACTTTCTATCATTTTCTCAAAGCAATGTGGCTAAATTTAGTTCTGAAGACTTTCACATTTCTGGAGCTTTCAAAGCCAGGACTTTCATTTTATCACTAAGGGTCTTCAAGACCTGTTCAAAGCAGAGTTAACTGCATCCTGCTTTTGTTTGTCACTGTGGAGAAGAGGGTCTTTACAGGACATTTACAGGCCATTTAAAGTACATATTCTCCACCAGAGAGTAGAGATCAGTGCACCTTGAGTTAAAGATCTTTTTCTTCATCAAAGTTCAACTACTTTATCCAGACAGATTTTTATTAAAGCTCCTCTAAACTACATTAAAGCCCTGCAGGCTTCTGGCTCTTCTGCAGTTGGAATTCTTATCTCCCGTGCTCTCAGGACCAACACAGCCAGGGTTTCCAAGGATGCAGCCAGGGAGCCACTGGTGCAGCTCCTTTTGCAGAGAGCCAGGGTTTTGCTTTGAACTGGAAGCACCCCAGCACTGCAGTGTGGCAGCGTGGATCACCCGGCTCCAACGGGAGCAGAGCACAACAGAATCACTCTCCTGGCATAATAAAAGATATCGGCTGGAGAGGATGACCCTGCAGGATGGACTAGCTCTCACTCACTGCTTCTCGCTGCCACTTCTTTTCCTCACTCTTTCCATGTGGTTGGACAGCTCCTGCTCCATATGCTGGAGATAACACAGAGAACAATGTGGGGCTGTTTTTATCTTAGCCCACGAAAAACAACTTCAATGTGTAAAGCAAATCAACTTGAACTGCACAGGACTGCAATGCTGAAATCAGAGTGTGCTGGTTTGAAATGCTTCTCATGATTCCATAGAATCCCAGAATGTTTTGGGTTGGAAGGGACATTAAAAAATAATCCAGTGCCACTCCTGCCATGGGCAGGGACACCTTCCACTAGCCCAGGTTCTCCCAGCCCCATCCAAGCTTCCCTTGGACACTGCCAGGGATCCAGGGGCAGCCACAGCTTCTCTGGGCACCCTGTGCCAGGGCCTCCCCACCCTCACAGAGAAGGTTTTTTTTCCCGAATATCTCATCTAAACTCACTCTCTTTCAGTTTGAAGCAGATCTCAGAGAATCCTGCATTCAAGGAGTTGACAACACTGGAGATCCCTTAACCTTCCTTCATCCCTCCTCCCTCTGGTCTCCATCCAGGTCTAGCAGTAGAAGTAAAGGTCAAACAATGATTTTCTTCCCATCCTGGAAGGTACCTGCCTAGGGAAAGTTGCTGTCTTTTACCCTCCTGCATTACCTCAAAGATCCAGTTACATCCAACCTCATAATATCAATAATAAAAGATCCAATTTGAGCTCACAGGAGCTCCTTGCAGAGGAATTATCTGTGAATCCAGGTAGTAGAACTGGGCCCAGAGGAAAGGCTGTGATCAAACCCTTCTCGTGTCTCCATAAGCACGTTAAGTCTCACCACTGGTAACTACAGGTGGAGGCTTTGCTCCAAAATTCCCTCTCCCACTCCATGTGTGACTGACAGCTCTGAAGCGCAACAAGCCTTGGAAGGGTGAGTTGGAACACACAAGTGGAAGCAAGTAGGTCACGTTTCATTGAGAAAAGTAAGACTCTGAATAGTGTGAAAATATATTAGCAGTCAGGTCAGGCCAGGAGCTAAAGCCTGGGAAGTGAGAGGAAAGTGTGATGCTGAGAGCAGCAACAACCGTTCTTTCTCCGTTTGCTGGAGCCTAATGAATGTGTTAGCGGGAAAGGAATTTTATGCATGGAGAAACTGGTGCAAGAAGAATATTCCAGGGAAAAATACTTCTAGAAATACATCAGATGATGTAATGCTACAGAGGAATTTGCAGGTTAAGCCTGTGCGTCATAATTGGCATTCTGTGTCCAGTTTTACAGACTTAGGCACGGTCTCACTTCCTGATTCTCCCTACTGTTATCATTGTCTAAATGCCTTTAAAAATGTATTTATTATTTCTCTGTGAAACCGTTTTTGTTTTGTTTTGTTTTTTTTTTTTTTGGTCCAGTTTTCTTGGAATTTTGTCAATCCTATATGCTGTTCATTTTGCTGGAAGTGTTCAATCCCAGGCTGGATGGGGCTTTGAGTGGAAAGTGTCCCTGCCCATGGCAGGGGGTGGAACTGGATGAGCTTTAAAGTCCCATTTAACCCAAACCATTCTGGGATTCTATGGAAAACATATATAAAACCCTGTAGCAAAGCAATCCCTAAAAAGCATTGGAAAAGAGTGTCCTGATTACAGAGATCATCGAAACATTCCTCAGTGCAGCTTTGGAGAGTGGTTTATTGAGATTTAAAATTATTTATTGGTATCATTTTTCATCATCCCAGTTATTTCACATTTAGTCAGCCAAACACTGGTATTTATAATTAAAACTGTTAATTAATTTCTTAATAAAAAATGTGGCATATGTGGAAATATGCTGATGCTTCAGCAGTTTGTACTGGAATGTTAAAAAAATTAGCATTTCATAATTCCCTGCTGAACAGAAATTCTGATTTTCCGCTCTCATCAATATTTGTATTTTTTCAAAATCCTTCTTAAATTTATCTGAAAGAGTTGTGTAGGGATTTCTTTCCCAGGTAAAATGGTTAAATATTCAAGGTGTAAGTTTTTCAGCTTTCTTATGTTGGATTTGTTGCCTTTTGAGGTATTTTCCTTTTGGAAAAAAAAAAAAAAAAGAAAAAATAATCTATTCACTATAAAAATGTACCCAATTTTAGAAACTGGTTTTGTGTCAAGGATTTAAATGGGTTTAATCGAGATTTATGCCAATGAAGGGGAAAGAGAAACCAGGAGAATCTTTGTAGAAGGATGTAAAAGGCTGAATTCTCCAGATGGAGAGTTACACTCCAAACCCTGCTCTATTCAACAGAGAGTGAAACATTGAACAGATCAGATCATCCTAGGGTGGAACAAATCACTGGATGGCTTATTCCTGCCTCCATCCAGAACAAAAGACTTTCACACTGTGAGGAAGCGCACGAGGAGTTAAAGCTCCAAACTTGTAATTGAGTGAAGTCAAGTGAAACGAACCCAAGTCATCATCTTTAGCCCAAAATCTGCTATTGTCTTGTTCCAGCAATAGACTCTTGGAGTTTCAAAGGACCACAGGATCACCGAGGTTGGAAAAGAGGTCCAGGATCAACGAGTCCAAGCTGAGACCATCCCCTTTGGAGTTTCAAAGGATCACAGGATCATTGAGGTTGGAAAAGCCCTCCAGGATCATCGAGTCCAAGCTGTGCCTGATGCCCACCTTGTCCCCAGCCCAGACCACTGAGGGCCATGTCCAGCCCTTCCTTGGACACCTCCAGGGATGGGGACTCCCAGCAGGACGCTGCTGTTATTCCCTTGATTTTAGGGGTTTACTCCTTACCTACATCCAGACCCGCCAGAAGGAATCCAATTCCCCCAATGCCACCCTTCTAACAGACCTTTTATCTGCTAAATCTGACCTTTAACTTCAGTTTTTCCAGCTCCTCTTATCTCTGTGTTGAATGACAGGTTTATGATTAGAGAACAACAGAAATGTTCAGGGAAAGAGAAGCACTGGCTCTAACCTTTGTGTTCTGGTACCAAGAGGTTCTTAGATCTTCAGAAGTTCTTTGACCCATTTTAGAGGGAAAGTCCTACCTAAAATTCTTAATAAAGTTCGAATAAGCAGCAAGTTTGCTAAAAATCCTCAAAATGCCTGGACCCTGGGAAATCTTCCCATCCCTAATTGGGATTCAGCAGTTCCTTCACTGTCAAACATGTGATAAATGCCAAAGCAGCAAGAGCACGTTCTGCTCAGTGTGAAGTTAAAGGCATGTTTGCCTTTAGACCTCGGAATTTAATATACAAGTTTCTAAGCCAGCCCTATTCTTTCTGCCTTGGTCTGAGGGCAAAAATCTCAAGATTTTATTTTTTCCCTTTTTTTCTCCACATACTGTTAGCTTGTCTGCTGGGAACAAAAGCACAGCTTGTACACGAAGTGGAAAAAAAAATCTTTTTTTGCTCCCCTAAAGTGTGGGCTTTTAATAACACAGTATTGAAAGTTCAATATCAGCAGCATTTACTCTCCAGATGATCGAGAATTCAAACAATTCACTGCACCTATTTGCATATGTAACTGACAAAATGTCATTTCATCTGTCCCAACAAAGGAAAGGAAAGATTTGAACATTAATTTGTATTTTTTGAAAATGAAAAATCTTCTGTGGTGCTCCCATTAATACGCAGAAAATGAAGAACTGAAGTTTTCCAGCCTTTTATTCACCTTTTTTGCTTCTTTTTTTTTAAGTCAGAGAATATTGTGAAAATAAAATGAGAACATCAGAGGCTGATCTCCAGGTACTTTAAACTTTTGTTATCCCTTATTCACCTTGTTAGAGGCAGCAAGAAGTAAAAAGAAAGACACAGATTCTCTTGTGTGAGTGCCCTTTCTGAAGGCAGAGGACCCTTCCTGCATCTATTTTTCCGAGTATTCATGCTCCTGGAGGAGAACCTCTGGTCAAAGAGAGAGAGTCCTCCTCACATCCTCAGGAACAAAAGGTTACAGGAGAACCAGGTTCAGATCCAGGCTTTGGTAGCGGTGGAAGAGATTTGACCTTGAATATTCTCCATCTCAGGTGGGGAAAACATCAGGCTTTAGGAGTCCTCTGAGCATCCAGGCTGCGAGAGAGAAAAAAGCAAACAACTAAAAGCCAGGCCTTGCTGATAGAAACCTCCCTATTCCCTTTCCTCATCTTTGCCCCATATTTTAAGAATGTGTGCAAAAGAACTTCTCATTTTGTTGGAAAAAGGGGTGCACTTCAAAGCTCCCAACACTTTATAACCACAACCAATAACTCTTGCTTACCTTGAAACATCTGGTTTGAGAAACTCTGGGAAAAATGCTATTCTGAGTCTGAAAATTCTCACAGGAGCAGCGTCCTTAGGAGATGTTCTGTGGTTCTTGTGTTTAGTGTTGATCAGTCACTGTCAGCACTGCTGAGCAATTTGGGCCAGACAGGGCTGGGAAGCCTCAGCCAAGGTGTTCCCTCAGTGCAGGGTACCCAAAAAACCCCATTTTCATGCATATTAAGAATGAAGACTGATTTCTAAGGACTTGTAGCAATTAAAAACTTAATTGAGGTCTTGACTGGCCTAAGCCACAGGAGTTGTGAGTTATTAACCCTGGACATAAAATCACAGAATTGTTTGGGTGGAAGAGACTTTAAGGCTCACCCCATTTCCAGCCCCTGCCATGGGCAGGGCACCTTCCACTATCCCAGGTGGTTCCAATCCCCGTCCAGCCTGGCCTTGGACACTGCCAGGGATCCAGGGCCTCACCACCTCTGCATCATTCACCCTGTTCTCTTTCTTTGTCCTTGCTCCATCTCTAGCTTGCCAGAGGAAGCTTTTTTCACCTTGAATTGTGGCGTGATGTGGCACTTGGCAGCTGTTATCTCTACCTGGATTTCAACCTTGAAGCCCTTGGTGATTAGAGAACTTAGTGTTACAGACAGGTTTGGAGAGCGTTTTGAAGATAAGAATGAGATAAACTGCTAACTACCCAGCAGATTAATAACCTGAGCTCTTGGAAAAACACATATTCCACAAAGTGCCAGCTGATTTGCAGGCAATCTTGGTGCCATTCTCTGTTTTAAGATATTTAGGAAGTTTACTACTTAAGTGAGAGTTAAACTGCTCTAGTTTTTCTAGCGGACAAAGTTCTTATTCTTTTTTGATAGATTTTGTGAAGATTTAGGGGAAGAAATAATTTTATGTTTGTTTGTTTGGTTTTTTTCTCTCTTTTTGGGTTGCACTAGACATGTCACTTCCATCCTGACCCGTGGTGGTGTTGGGACTGAGGGTGATCACCAGACCTGTCCTTCTCAGGAAGCTCCAGCTGCAGAGATAAGCCCCGGGGTGAGCTGTGAGCCCCGACCCTGACTCAACACTCCACCCTCAAGTCTTCCCTCTGGGAATTTGTTTCTTTTTCCCTTCCAGAGAAATTTTCTTGCCTGTGTCAGCTGACTCCCTGGAAGTTTAACTCAGCTGCAGACCAAAATCAATTCAGAGATTCAATAACAACACGGACCACTCAGCAAACAGGCTGACACTTGAATGTGCACTTAGACGAGCCCAAAAACCCGATTTTCCTGTATTTTTTTCATCTGTCACAACAGTTAGCGTATGAAAGCCTAAAAAGGCAGATCAGATGAAGGAAAAGATGTTGAAAGTGAAGAGCTCAATAGGAAAAGAAATGCAACTTGTTAAGGACAGGGCAAGGCTGGTGCCAGCCTCCCCCAAAGGTGTCACCTCGGGCCCCACTGGGTCTCCGTGGGCTGAGCTGACTGATAAAAGCAGACACATGCTCTGCTCTTGCTGAAGGAAAAGCAAGGAATGGGAAAAGTTTGTCTCCTCTGATTACCTGAGAAACTGTACAGAGTAATGTTCATTTTCAGCACAGACTGCCAGGCTCAAGCTCAGAAATAATCCACAGAGAGGTGAAGCATCCTGGCTTGTGGGCAACGGGCATTTTCCTCGCCTGATCCTCTGACATTTCTGTTCTTTTCCACAAAGCAGAGCAGTTTCAACAACAGAGGAGTGAAAACACAACTAACACCACCTCCATAAACCTGTTAAATTGTTTATTGGAATCACAGAATCACAGAATGTGCAGGGTTGGAAGGGACCTCAAAACCCATCCAGTCCCACCCCATACTTCCCACCTTCCACTGTCTCAGGTTGGTCCAAGCCCTGTCCAAGCTGCTGTGAGCAGCCACTCCACTATCCCAGCTCTGCTCAAGGAACCAGATCTGAGCATTTCTAGCAGCTCTCTGCAGCTCAGCCCTCTGTGTTACCACCTCCCTTCCCAGCTCACACCTGCTGCTCAAGGAATCTGCCTCAGCATGGCCCCAAGACTTCATCAACAAACGAAAAAGGAGATCGTTTTATTTTATTTCCAAGCAGGAAAGAAACCTCCAAAACCTTCCACAGCTTGCTCTCTTACAGACAAAACTTCCTCAAGCAATGTGGAAAGTGGAGAGGGGAAGGGTCCTTGAACCTGTGCTTTTCCCTTGGCTCCAGCAGATAATGACGGTGATAGGAAAGCCCCTGCCCCTGTAATTGCCCAAGGGGGTTTGTACATTTGCAGGTTGGGATCTCTGTGGGGAAAGGCAGGATTACCCAGCTCCCTGGGCAGAGACCCCTGCTTCACCCCACAGCCTCGGTGCAGCTGCCAATTAAGGGTGAAAAAGAAGTTCAACCCCATTAGGAGGTGGGAAAGAGGGTGTGTGGTGAGGTGGGGTTCCTTAGGGATTTAATTGTCTGCATTTACAGCTTGAAGTGTCCCATGAAGGTGGGGTTTGGGCTCCCCTGCTGGGAACAGCGGTACTGAGGGTGAGTAGCTTGACTGGGGCTTTGTTCGGTTTTTGGGGGCCTGTTTCAAGAATGAAGTTTCAGTTTTGAACTCATAGACCTGGTGGCTGTGCGATGCTTTGTATTCCTGTGTGCTTTTCCTCTGCCGCTCTCAAAGCGATTGGGTAACAATTCTAATTCCCCCGAGGTTAAAAACTCTGCCAATTCCCCTTTATAAGGTAATGAGAAGAAATGTAGCCACAGGAAGCTTGTCCTGGTTATTTTCTTTTGGGATTAATGACCCCGATGACAATATCTGGGAAGACATGGAACACAGGAATTGGAATTATGTAAGCAATGAAGCCTTAGGTTACCTTTACCTCTGAATTCCTGCCTTCCCTGGAACCACCTCCTTGTGTATAATCTCTAAAACTTTCATTATCTACTCCAAGTTTTGTCAGTAGCACTTTCACAGCCACAAAATGCCACAGTTATGCAGATTCTGCACGGCCTTTACCAGTTGCATGCTTCAGGAGAATGCAGTAAGTTGTTTAAGCAGTCCCAGGAATCGGGGATAGTACCCCTTGACCCAGCTGGCGCAGGCATAAAAGACTATGGGAAGCATCTGCTGAAAAAAATGGGGCGCTTGCTAAAGAGCGTTCGCTTTGAATCCCAAAAGCCTGAAAGTAATTTTGTGTGTGTGTGGCTCCCTCAAAGCACTGCAAATCTTGGGGATTTGATTGCATTCAGGACTGTGTTCAGCCCTGTGCAGGAAAGGCAGCTGTGGTGCTTTAGGGCCCTTTTTTTTTGCCATGAGAACTTGCACTTCTTCCTTTCTGCTGCCGTATTGTTTCCTTCCCTGTGGTGCCTGCAATTGAGAAGCAGAAATGATCAGAAGGGATTTTACTCTTGTCTGTAGGAGAGCTCAGGGGCTCTGGTGATCCTGTGAGGAAATGATGATGCAAGAAGACAGGTCCCTGTTGCTCTGAAATGGTGAGCTCCTTGTGGAGCCTCTGCTGGGTGAAAGCGTTGGCAATGGAGCTGAGCCTGCAGCAGTTCACCCCCAGCACTGGGGTCGAGGGTTTCTGTTGTGATGCGTCACTGGGATAAATCCTAAATCCTCTCTGAGCTGTCAGGAGTTGCCCCAGTGCAGGGTTTGTAAGAGGGACTGAGCCCTGCTGCCTCCCACAGTCACCTGCTCTAAACTGGATCTCGATTTGTTTGAAACTCTGTGAAAAACTCCGTCCTCTTAGTGCCACTAAATCAAGTTTCAATTTGCAAAGGAACCTGACAGCAGCCGAATTTTATCTTGTTTTATATTTGATTTCATCTTAACTTCAAGATTCTGCTTGCTACATCGTTCAGTTTTGAAAGAACCATCAAACACCTCTTGCAAATAATTCAATAGAGCAGAGCCACATGCGAAAAGATCTCAGCAGACATATTTAACCTTGTGAATCAGTTTCATTTCCTACATGTTTAGCGCTTTATGAAAATTCATGTTTTTATCTGCATCTCGCAAATTCTTCATTGTATTGAGGCTTTTTCATTGAAAAAAGTTCAAAAAGCTTGACTGATATTCTAATGAGTTCTTCTGCTGAATGCTGATCAGCATTAATGGGCAGACATTCCTTGTAGCTGCTGTTTGACTTGAATGCTGTCAAAATAATCGAGGTTGTTACTCCTGCGCCTCCAATTTACTCTCGTTAATGGCGCTTTAGTTGTTTCTGAAATCATCCTTCAAAGATGATTTTAAGTGACATCTGTGTAGGCCTAAAGACCTGAATTGCCTTCTAAATCATATCCACTTGTGCCCAGGGATTTAATTAAAATATTTTGAAATACAGAAAGAGGAAAAAAGCTTTGGAAGAACTGGAAATAAGATTTCCCCCTACCCCCAGTCGGCAGCCGTGCTTGGAGAGACAGGGGACTGCTCATAGATACGCTCTAATTGCCTTGATGAAGTACATAATCACATGATATTGGAGGAACAGGATGGAGGTGATGTTTGATGGGATGAAAGAGTCTCTGCTAGTTCTAATTACAAGCTACAATTTTCAGGCTCTCATATCTGTCTTGAAACTTCTGAATTTTGGGTGTAGGACTGACATTTTGTACCTCTGGGTTTTGCTTTTTAATAAAACACGCAAGCAAGTTAGCAGGGTTTTACCCCTTTTAAACAATCCCAAACTCCGCTGCCAAAGCAGATTATTTGGATTTAGAGGGGAAATAAGGGACAATTAGACAAGTGCTGGCATGGGTTAGGAATTTAAAATAGCTCAGAATTTACTGCCCTATAAACTCAGGTAAAGCATGGACCAGAGTAGGGATTTTTGTTACTTAAAGGCTATTTAAAAGCTGTTTAAAGGGCATTTAAAAGGAGAACGATGCTGTTTAGTGGGAATGGTGCTATTGGTGGAAGGTTGGACTCGGTGATCTTGGAGGTCTTTTCAAACCTTACTGATTCCATGAAAATAGAAGGGGTCAAGATGCAGAACTGGGTTCTTAGTTAACCCATGCTGGGTTAGGGACAACAAATATTGAATTCATGTGACTGGGGAAACTCTGTTCTTCAAGTGACCAAGCTCAGAGTGGAACCTTTTTACTGCAGTTGTCCCAAATTGCCGAGAATTTGCATGATCAAGGAGGGAAAAGTCCTTAAGCTATTGTTGCCAGGGAACTGGCACCTTCCCATTTCCCTGGTGAGAACAAATGTGTGCCTTTTATTCTAAGCAAAGGGAAGCAATGAATCAATCGAAGCCCATGTTCTGCTTGGAACGTTACATTTTCCTTGCCGTCCTCCATAGCAGGAAATAATGGGAATGGCCTCACTGTGTTTTTAGAAGCAGAGAAGATGAATTTGAGGTAAACAACAAAAAAAGAATCTTTCTGTATTTACATTCCTTGAAGCTATTGTTCATCCTTCATCCCCAGGTGAAATATCTTTAGAAGTTTCCAAGGAAAATGTTGATATTGTGTACTGAGCTGGATCCACTGCAAAGGGTGTCCTTCTTCTCTGGGAAAGACCTTCCTGCTCCAGCATCTCATTTCATGTGCTTTGGTTTAAGCTCTAGTGAAGGTAGAAATTGCAGTTGAACTCTCTTGAAGTTCTTAAATTTCGAGTTGTTCCTTAGCAAAGTTCTGTATAACCTCAGTTACGTTTTCTTCCTATCCCTTTACTTGGTTTTTCTTTGGTTTTCATTTTTTGTGGGGTTTTTTTTTTGAGGCTGAAGAAGTTTTCATCAGGTTCTTCCTGGTCACAGGAGATGGAATGGATAGATCACAACCAGGAACAGCTGGACAATTTCTAAGTGAAACTTGTCAGGAAGTGACAAAAATCTTCAACTGTATTGGAAAGATTAAAAAACCCCTGAAAATTACAAACAAACATAAAAACACAACAAGGAAACCCAAACTAACAACAACCGAACCCCCCACAGTTCCTCCCTAAACATTTCCTTCATCCTTCCTTTCCTTAAGGAGCTATCTCATGGATATCCCTCTCTGTGCCGCAGCATCCACTGGTGGTTGTAGGCTGTAAAGGCTCTTTACTATTTGACAAAGAAATAAGAAGGAAAAATGCAAACGATTTTTCTTTGTGCTCTCATCACATTTCCAAGATTATATCTGACCCTATTTTTTCTTTCTCTAATGGTCTTGAGCACTAAAACTTCCACGATTGTGTTTTTCAGGCACTAACTATTGGTTTAACAGAAGTCCTCACAGGATATTATATTCCTGAAATATATATTTTAAGCCATATCCATATAACAACATTAATTTTTAAAGTTTGGATGTTCATCTTATCAGAGAAGTGCTTGAAATAAAATAGAATAAAAGATTTAAGCATAAGATAGAGAAAGTTTTTGTAGAATATGGGACAAAGGAGCATATTAATGTTAGAAGTGATTTTAGCTTTCCTGCACTCTTTGTGTGTCTTTAGCATTCTCTGCTCTCTCTAATCTCCACTGCATCACTCAGTTCTTTTAATCCTTTGTGCTGCACTTTCTGGGTATCGAATGTGCTTTTTGATGCTCAAAACCCTTCACTCTCAGACATTTGCTCTTCAACAGAACAGTTTTGATACATGGATGGAGAACAAGAAGAAAGAAGTGCAAACAGTGTAAGGAAAGTCAGGAGTGAAGACAGAAGAAAGCGGCTCTAATGAGAAAGATGGTGAAGGTACTGTGCCAGCATTGAGAGGAGATAAAAGTCCCTGTAAAGCTGAAATAACAAAGTATTTGTTATTCTAAGGAGCTCAGCATCTAATGGCAAGGAGTAGTCCTGGAGCTCTCCAAGGCCCACCCCCAGGATTTCAATTCCTTCTCAGCTCCTGCTCAAGGAGGGCAATGATTTATTTCCTTAGGCTTGAGCAAAACTGTGAAAGTGTGAACAGGGCCCACCATAATCTGCGGGGAGGCCAACGTAATCTCTGCATTTAAACTTGGCCACGGCCCTGGTCCTCAGCAGGGCTTTGCTGTGGGATGATGGGCTCTCACTTCAGTTACCCTGGAGTTCCCTTGGACTCTTCATGGAATCAAAGAGTGGTTTGGGTGGAAGGGACCTTCAGGACCATCTCATTCCACCCCCTGCCATGGTGTCATAGGTTAGCAAGCATAGTCCCAGAGGTGATGCCCTTGCAAAGGGGTGCTTACAGCTTCCTCTGTGACCTGACAGAACCTATCAGCGGCCAGTTTGAATATGGACAATTCTCTAAGCCACTTAAAGTTGTGACCGCCTCCGTGATCCACACTTAAGAATAGACAACTCCCCCCCAGCTCTCTCTCGTTTCCGGCGCTGGCACAGGTGGCTGCGGGGCCCGTGTGGGGCCAGCGGGCCCGGCCAGGCCCTGCTTGGGCCGGGCCGGGCCGGGCCACGGCCATCCTGGAGCCGACGGACCTGTTCCAGCCATGGAACCCCCCCCACTGCCTTGCCGTGGGCAGCCAGAGCGGCTCGGCTCTCCCCCCTCTCCACTGTGATAAGAAAAATTCAACATTCCAGCTGCAAAGCTGCAAGGCCGAGGTGAGATTAACCCTTTTACTACTGTGAAGAGCTGAAAACCTGAGGGAAGAGAGAGAGGAGATGCTTAAAGCTGAAATTCTGTTGTGAAGCTATAATATATCAGAGTACCCATTGTAATTTCATGAAGATATGGAGGGTGGAGTGTTCAACCCGTAAGCAAAAGCACCTGCGCTGAGATAGGCAGATGCTGACGCAGCTGTAATTTCATGAGAAGTTTGGACAGGGAGAGATGAACCAGATGAGGACTTTTGCTCCAAATGGGAAAGGAGAAACCTCAGTTCCTAGAGATGCTCCCAGAGATAGTTCTAAAGATGAAGAAGACCCTTTGCTCCCAGGGAAGGAGAAGGGCCTCTGTTTTTGTTTCTGAACGGCTCAACCTTAAAATTGTACCCCAAAAACTTCAAGAGTGGACCCTCGAAGGCAGTTGTGGGAAAAGCTGCAAGTCGGGGGAAGGGACTCACATGCGAGCAGAGAGACTCCTCTTCCTAAATGGACTGAACAATATTTGGAAGTGGTAAACAGACTGACCATCTCAAGGGTTGTCTTTTTACATTGTCAGGTGGAGAAGGGAGAAAGGTGGGGGGAGGAGAAGAGTTCTGAAGGTGTGGAATGATTTTTTTCTTCTTTTAGGTCTATTCATAAACTTCTTTATATTCTTTCAAGTTTGGTGCCTGCTTTGCATTTCTCCTAATTCTTATCTCACAGAAGATAAACAGTAATGAGTATTTTGGACCAAACCACTACACATGGGCAGGGACACCTTCCACTATCCCAGGGTGCTCAGCATCCCATCCAGCCTGGCCTTGGATGCTGACTGTCCAACTCTCTGACAAAGCTGAGCAGTTTTATGTCCTTGTCTTACTACAACTCCCTATACTGGAGGGAGTCTCATTATTAGGGCAGCAGCTGGTTTTAGCCAGAATTCCTTCCCTGGTAGTTTCTGAGGTGACTGTGCTGCTCTGCTCCAGGGATTCTTCCTTTAAAAAATGTCCTAAAATAGCTTTTTCATCTTTGGAGACTTAACATCTCAATAACTGAATAACTTTTCAGTAACTTTTCACTGCACAGCCCAGCAGTGCAAAGGTGTCTCACTGCAAGCTCCATGTGAGGTGTAAAACTCATGTAACCTCCAGACCAGGATAAAAGTGTAAATTCCAGAATATCCTGAGCTGGAATCATCCAGTCCAACCCCTGGCCCTGCACAGACACCCCAACACTCCCACCCTGGGCATCCCTGGCAGCGCTGTCCCAACGCTCCTGGAGCTCTGGCAGCCTCGGGGCCGTGCCCATTCCCTGGGGAGCCTGGGCAGTGCCCAGCACCCTCTGGGGGGAGAACATTTCCCTAAAATCCAACCTAACCCTCCTCAGGCACAGCTCCAGCCATCCACGATCTTGCCTCACAACTGAGTGTTCAAACGTGAGCACTTTTGCTCATTTACTCACTGAAACACAGCAGACTGTCAGGAGTTCTACCTTGAAAAGCCAACATCTCTCTTGCAAATAATCTTTTATAGAAGATGGACCTGAAATTAAGATCTTAGGGAACTTTTAGGGACCTAATTATGGGCCCCAGCAAAGGTCTATCACCTGGATTATAAAGCTGATCATGCTAGTGGCACAAGGAGAAAATCTGAATTAACTGAGGGAAATACAGTTTTTAAATGTACTTTTTATCACTGAGAAGACTCATTAAAGAAGTCATAAAGACTGTAGAAACCATTCCAGGAGATTTCACTTTTTAAAATTGAAAAAGAAGCAAGACGTGGAGAACAAAAAAAGGCAGTGAAGCTCTCTTTTTGTCTGAGCTTGTTATCTGCAGGTAAATTTTTTACTGGGTTCATTTTGCTTTTAATTCTTAATCTATATTCAAGCCTAAGTGTAATAGCAAGTGGAAAAGAGGGGAATCATGGAAGATGTGTCTTTGGATAAAAAAAAAAAGCCACTTGGTGAATTTTTTTCCCCTCATCTGGAGTGAGGATTTTCCATAAACCAAAGGAGCTTCTAACCATTTGCATTAACTTTGATGCCAGATTTTATAATACATATCAAATAATGATGATATAGGGAAGACGTTGTAATAACACACACATACATTATAGAAAATGAGAAGAACAGAGGAGTTTCTCCTCTTCTAGGAAAAAAAGAATGATCCTAAATTGGACAACTACTGAAAAAAGGGGCACTCAGTTGATTCCCAGAGTGAGGATGTTCCCCTGGGAGGGATTTCGTGGAGCAAGAAGGTTGGAGGAGCAGCTGCAGAAGGCAAGGGAGTCACAGCAGGAGAGACAAACATTCCTGCAAAAGGGGTTTGAGCATCTGAGTGCCTGCAGCTCCTGGTGATTCCAGTGGCAGCTGGAGGCACTTGGAGAGGCTTTCCAAAAATGCTGAGCATCATTCAAGGTGAGCAGTGTGCTTTTAATAGGCTTTAGATTAGGCTGAGAGCGTGAGGTGAGCTGCAAAGAGCCTTTCCCTTGAAAAGGTCATTTGTGGAGCTGGGTTTTAATGTGTGACGCTCCTGGTGAGTGCACGTTTGAACACCTTAATGCCAGCCCTACAGAACACGACTGGCTCTTCCCAAGAGTAGCAAACTGATTGTTCTGGATCATGTATCATCCTTCTGTTCTATCCATGGAGCTGCTGGAAGTGCAGGATGTGGGGTTTGGAATGAAATTATGCCCAGCATAATTCCCATCCTCGGAGAGTCGAGTACAGGAATATTATAGAGTGAATTTATTCTATAAACTCAGCCAGGAGATGCTTCTTTTCAAAGCATTCTGCTGTAATATGAAAGAGTTTTGTAGATGAGGATTCAATTAACCAGGGCCTTTCAAAAGTTAGCAAGGCTTGAAGTCAACCCAAATCGAAGTTCTTGGACTTGGTGCATTTTTAGTTGGCTCTGCTCAGAGTGGCTGGAAATAGAGAGGCTTGGGGGTGGTGAGGGAGCTTTGAGCTGCGAGATGGAACATGCAAGGATTTTGTGCAGATACCTCAGCCAGTGTAAATGAATGCTAGAAAATTACCTAGCACTGGACAAATGTGTGAATATCCTTATTCATGGTGTCGTCATGGAATCCTGGAGTGGTTTGGGTTGGAAGGGACCTTAAAAAACATCTCATTCCAATCCCCACCGTGGGAAGGGACACCTCTCACTAGACCAGGTTGCTCAGAAAAGCCAAAAAAGAAAGACTGTGTTGGTTCCTTGGGAATATCAACTTGAGTATTAAGTCACTAAAAACCTCTAGGTATTATCAGAAGTTAACAAAACTTTCTGGAAAACAGGGTACCGCTTTTATATTAATAAAAGCCAGGCCTAAGCGAAAATTCCTTTGATGTTTTACTTGCTGATCATTAAAATAAGACACTTCAGGAAAGACTATTCTGCTGAAACTTCAACCTGTTGCATAAACAAGGATGCTCCTGCTGTTTTCCAGACTCTGACATTCTCCATTCCTTCACATTTCTGCTTTTGTTCCCAGAACAGAAAGAAAATTGCAAGCTGATTCATAAAGGGCTGGGTTTTCTACCCGTGAGCAGCCGTGTGTTAATTGACTGCACTGGGATTCCTCCTGGTGCCAGAAGAGACTTTCTGTGTGTGCAGAGGAAATTGTTCAAGGAGGAAGTCATTCTTGACATATTTGCCTATATGCTGTGTTGCAGCATTTTGTCAACAGCTGGTAAAAAATACTTTAGGAATAAATATTTTAAATTAGTAAAATTGGTACCTTTTCAGTGTATGAACTCTATTGGAGGTAAATATAAAGATGTTTGGAGGAGCATGGATTGAGCCTTTCACTTCTGTAGGAGCTTCCACATTTAATCCAACTCAAATTTAATCCAAGAGTTTAGAAGCTCCTTTGGTTTATGGAAAATCCTCACTCCAGATGAGGGGGGAAAAAATCCACTAAGTGGCTTTTTTTTCCAAAGACATATCTTCTGTGATCAGAATGTTCATCATTAAAATGTATGAGAAATAAAAAGACAGTGCTTTAATTCTAGTTGAGATAGTTATTACTTAATTTCTAATTTACACCAATAATTTAATAGTGGTAATGGTTTTATATTTTTTATTTATTAGTGGTATACAGAGATATCACAGGATTTTCTAGAAATGTTCTTGAAGATTGATTCTCTGTAACCAATATCAGCTGTTCAGAGATAATCCCAAATGTCTATTACACCTATTTTTTGGATATTGCTTTTGCTACTCAGAGTCCTCCTTCCTCTCTCTGTTCATTATTCCAGTGTGTCTGAAACCAAAGCAGCAAAATAGTACCCAAAGTTTGTTCTTTCTGCATAAAGAAAAGGCAAAGGGCTGCAGATTTCAAAGGAAACTTCTCTACTTAACAATCTGGGAATATGCAGAAAGGTATTTGAAACTATAGCTCAAGGCAAGGAGGAACAGGATTTCAGTCTGCTTGCAATCCCTTCTGAGTGTCAGGCTGGGCTTGAGATGTGTTTTCATCCTGGCCTCTCAAAAGTGCAAAATCACCACCTTGTGGAGCAAAATAATGATGAATAAATAGAAATTAATGTACTGGAACTTAAAATCCTGTAGCTGCCTAAGCTGCCTATAATGAAGTGGCTGCTGTTGGTTTCTATACCTATAGGATAGCAATATTTGAGTCTTTAAAAAATAAAATTCAAAGCAGGGACGTAGCCAGAAAACTCCAGTGCAGAGTATAAATTAAGAATATGTTACGAGCTGGACATCTGAGGGGTAGATCAAGAAGTAAATCCTACTCATGGCCTACCAAGATGACCATTAATTCTGCTTGGAGGGATCAATGAATACTGGGAAAAACAGATGTTTTGTGTCTCCAAGTCTATCTTGGTGCTGTATTTGAGAGGAGATCCCAAACTTTGTCCTGTGGGGCTGGGTATGACTTAAAGTGCTTTTTGTGTGTTGCTAACAAAGGACTCTTCCTCCTTCTGCTGTGGAATAGAGCAGGTATTATGTTGACATGAATTGTATCTAACCCAGGCAGTGCAGTCCTCAGTGAAAACTGAATGTGTTATTGTGCACCTGAAGCTGCTGGATAAATGGGTATTTTTCAATTAATATGTGGCCCTCTGCTCTGTGATGTGGCCTTTGCACTGTGGACTTTATGCCTTGGGAAGGAAGGGCCCTAATGCTGAAGAATTCCCTATATAGAAGGGACTGTGTTATCCCCTTAATTTCTGCTTCTGATTATGCAGAATTAAAATTGCACAACCAGTGTCGTACGTACGGATGAGTTTGAGATGTTTCAGAACCATGTAAATATTTGCAGCTCGTTGGCAGTGTGATTTATCAGGCTTGTCCAAGCTGGGTTTGAGGGTGGTTCTCACTGTTCTAAAGAAGTGTTACGTTTTTATAGGATAGGCTTAAATATCTGAATGAATTTTTAGGTTAGGCAATCATTAAGGTTGGAAAAGCCTTTCAAGATTGAGTTCAACCATTAGGCCACAGCCCTGAGAACCACATCCACACTTTGAACACTTCCAGGGATGTGACTCCACACTGCCCTGGGCAGCCTGTTCCACTGCCTGGCACCCCTTCAGTGAAGAATTTTTCCCTAATACCCAATCTAAACCTCCCCTGGCTCAACTTTAGACCATTCCCTCTTGTCCCATTGTTTATGGAGTGGGATGTTTTACTTGAGGTTGTGGAAGGCTTTCTTTGCACTTTTAAGAATCAGCAGATCCAGACCAAGACCCTAAATTCAGATGCTCCCATTTCTTAGAGAACACGTTAAAAAAGCCAGTGGCTTTTTCAGTCACTGGACCACATGCACTGTGCTCATGGGAAGTGTGTTTTCACCAGCTCTGAGCCTGCTGAGGTGGTTAAATTTAGCTGATGGTAGACTGTTTGTTCTTCAGGGTTTTTTTTCCTTTCCACCCCCCTTGTTGTGTAGGCTCGTGGTACAAGATTGAACACGACTGTTTTATAGTGGCTTAACAAGTTCCCGCTCGCCAGCTGAGCTTCTCTTCCTGATTCTGCAAGTGCTGAGAGCTCCACTTCACTGAGCAATAAATGCACTCCCCTAAAGCCTCTCTGGCCATGCCACAGCGAATGTATTTCACCTCCCAGTTGCACTGGGCGAGTACTGGCCAAGGGATCAGTAAAGGCAGCTCAGCAGGCAGACAACTGTGTTGAATCCTTTTGTCTCCACTTTCATGGGCTGGAGCTCCTTGGTGGTTTGTTTTGTTTTTTTTTTTTTTCTGGTTGGGGAGAAAGTGTATTCTCTTTAGAAATTAGCATTTTGCTTTTAATTCTGAATCTGGAGCACTGAGAAATCCAGATGCAGTTGCTAGAAGAATGTAGGCAGCTGGCATCTGGGCTCTGACACCAACAGCTCTGCTCCATATGGCCCAGCTTCAGCACCAGAGAATTTTAACAAGTGAGGAGAACAAACAATCCATCAAGCCTAAGTACTGTTCATTTCTTATTTTTTAAGGGAAGCAATTTGTACGGCATCAAGACGCATTGTTGTTCCCAGTGACTTCTCTTTGGGAGCATTTCTTCCAGCCTGACTTACAGCAGAAGCACTGCTATGATTTTCTTTGCAAAACATTCAGAGTTCTGCTGGAGCAACAAATTCTGGAAGACTTCTTCATTTTGGATAAAATGCACAAGTTAACCCCGTGGCTGAATAAGCCCTGGGGGCTGCCTGGGGCTGTAGCAGCTTCAGCTCGGCAGCTGAGGTGCTCGAAGGACAAATGTCCTGGTGAGGGGCTCAAGCTGTGCCAGGGAAGGATCAGGAGGAATTTCTTCATGGAAGGGGCTGCCCAGGGATGTGGTGGCATCCCCATCCCTGGAGGTGTCCAAGGAAGGGCTGGACATGGCACTCAGTGCTCTGGGCTGGGGACAAGGTGGGCATTGGGCACAGATAATCATTTTTCTACCCCATCATAATAAAAACAGCCAGTGTGAAGTAGAACACCCAGTAAAGCTGTTGAGAGTCTGGAATTTGCCACAGGTAAAACACGACAAGTAATTTTCACTCCCCTGCCCCAATGTAAAGGCATTAAAAAACAAACAAAACATAAAAAATCCAACCAACAACAAAAAAAACTCCATCAACAAAGGCAAAAATCTCACAGCTAAGCCTGTGAAAATCCTTGGTTTGTTGAACCTTCCTTAAGCCAAAAGCACAAATTCCTTGCAAAGTTGAGATTAATGTTATTAAATCTAGAAGTCCTGTCATGATTTGTATGTGGGAGCTGTCATTGCTTGACTGATCTCTCTTCTGACTGGTTTTTGAAAGACACAGGTGCTGCTTTGGGCATTTCTTTTACCCATCTAGAACTCTGTTTGAACGTTATCTTAACTACTAAGGAGACAAACTCCACGATGCAAATTTGTCCTAAATTGACAGATGGAAAACAGAGTTTGAAGTTCCCAAATTAAGCAGCATCTCTTCAACAGCCATAGTACAAAGAAAGTGTTATTGTGAGAGAGAATCTATGTTCTGTAATTTACAATAACTGAGTAATGATGTGGTAAGGATGCAATTAGATCTCATTTGCTTATGTAAGTGAGCTGAATAAAAAAGATCAATATTCAGTGTACACCTAGTGTGAAAAACAATTAGTTTAATTGACAAAAAACCTTCTGCTTCAGCTAATTACATAAAAATGACCTAATACGCAAATTAAGATTATTAATAGTACATGAGTATTTTTAATTACATAAATCATCTTTACCTGTGAAGTGGTGTTTTCTCTGTAAGCTTAGGGATTTAAATTTTAGGAAAATTTCATTTATCCTTGTTTTCAAAAAGTTCTGTGTTGCTTCTAAACTAGAAACAAAGCCATTTCTCTCACACTGAGGTGCTGTGGAAACACTGGAGCATCAAAATTTACTGTTCTGATCATCCAACTAATAATTAATCCAGAAACAAAGAGAACAAGCAAATCTGATGTCCTGAGATGCTTGATGTGGATGACAGGGATAATTGCCCATAATGGCCAGAGCAGACAGTGATGGGAAGGGGGACAGGGCTCCTTCACAGAAAATTCAGAGCACAAAAATTCCGTTTCTGTTCTGAATTATCTCTGAAGGAAACTCTGCAGTCAACGAGCAGAGACACCTTAATTAGTGATTTTTATCAACAGTGAGGCTGTGCTAGCCCCACCATAGCATGAGGGAGTGTCAGAGCTGCAGCTTTAAATTATCTTCTCCTTTCAAGACAGCTGCCACACGTTGCCTGGCTGCATTTGGTGTTGAGGACACGGAGGTACAACCTTGCACCTCCTCGTGACAGGAGGACTCGGATCCAGGCAATGGCATCTTCAGGGCAGTAGGGCTCGAGCTCCTGGCCCAGCTCTCCCTTCCCACTTGAGGGTGTTGTGGGAGAAATACATTCCTCATCCAGAGCTGCTGCCATGGAATTTCCCAAGCTGCTGGAGCAGCCATTGCCTCACCAAAGCCTCCTCCCATCTCTGCTGATTGCACTTTTCTAGTGCAAGGAAGGTCTTCCCATGGAATCTTTGGGTTGGTAGAACCTTCAGGATCATCTGGTCCTGCCCCTTGACACCTTCCACTATCCCAGGTTGCTCCAAGCCTTGTCCAACCTGGCCTTGGACACTTCCAGGGATCCAGGGGCAGTCCCAGCTTCTCTGGGCAATCTGTCCCACTTCTTCCCAGCTTCTGGCCTTAAGGAATAGTCCTCTGGAGACCCCAGTGGTTGCCCTGTGGGTATTTGGGTCCCCATCATGAGCTGGGGAATGAATTAATTGGTGCTAGCACCCCTCCAGTGCCATCAGTGAAGGTCTGGGCAAACCTGAAACACAGCATGGGACTGACCTGTTCCATCCCTTTTCCATCCTCACTTCCTGAGGATGGGGGGTAGGGAGAGAGCACCAGGCTAAAGGCAGAGTGAATTAAAGGTGGTTGGGCTTGGGGGAATGTCCCTTTGTTGTGAGGGAAAAGCTATTGCTGCTCACACCGTTCTCCCGAGTGCTCAGGGCACAGATTGGATTGGGAAATGCTGCGCTTCTGAGGGGCAGGAAAAGTGAGGATTTAACCTTTTACAGGAGCCATTCATCAGTCCAGTGAGAACTGAAAAAATTCGTGCTGCTCTAAGGCCTTCCCAATCCCTGCTAAATGTGACTGTTGTGAGCAACGGAGGCTGAGAGAGGTGCAAAGTTTGGGAGGCATTGATTGAATCTCTGTGCAGAAGCAGGGCTCTGGGTGACCTCTGGAGTGGAGACTTCCCTTGGGATATAAAGGGGTTTGGAATAAGTCCCAGTCTCAAATTCCCACCTTCCCATCCTGTTCCATGGGCACATTCTGTACATTTCAGGAAGTGATGCTAATATAGAACAGTGCAAATTTTTGGGGTCATTATACAGATCTCCACACATTTCCAGGAGTTCTCAGACCTCTGCACCAATAAATACAGGAAAACAGGAATATATCTTAAATTTTGTTACATTTTCCCGTCCCCTTCTCAGCCCAGTTCCTGAGTACAGGTCACCTCTCCCTGGAATAAGAGACTTCATAAAACCCCTTTACCCTTTCCCAATCCACCATCATTCATTGATCCATGATATGCAGCTCCACATAGAGTTCAGCCTCCAAGCTCTCCCAATCCTACAATCCACCAGGTTTTTTTTTATAATATATATGCAGTTCTGAATGCAGTTAATAGATTTTTACCCTGCAGAGAACAAAATCCTCTGCAGAACAGTTGGTATTTTCTGGCTTTCAGCACTGTATGGTAATGTAAATGTCAGGACAGCATAAGGTAATAATTATGAAATCATATTTTGCTGCTTTAAGGAACTAAAAGGTTTCTAAAAAGTAAATAAAACTTGTCTTTTCCACTGCAAGCTCTCTCTCAGCCAGTGATTCTATTTTCGTGTGTTTGTGGACATTATTTAGTGCTGTCTGATGCAAATGGTATTTATTGGAATAATAAAAGCTGTTTCCTAGTTATCCTCTCATAAAAGCTTACAGTGTTCACTACCTACAGCATTCCAGCTTCCCAGCAGGACAAAAGAAGCAGCTTTGGATGCAATGTCTGGCTCGTAAAATCATCATAGCATCACAGAGTGGTTTGGGCTGGAAGAACCTGAAATCCCATCCCATTCCAGCCCCTGCCATGGGCAGGGACACCTTCCACTATCCCAGGGTGCTCCAAGCCCTATCCAGCCTGGCCTTGAATACTGCCAGGGCCTCACCACCCTCACCTGGAAAGATTTCATCTTAATATCTATGTGCCTAACACCTCAATATTAAATACAGATCTTAAATAGCTGAGTTTGCCAGATTAGTTAACTCACTCTTTATTCCAGAAGAGCTGAGCCAGGTTGTTAAGTTCTCCTCTGTCTTGCAGTGGAGTGAATGTTGTTTACAGCCTTTTCATCTTTTATTAAAGGTCAGCAGCACTACTTCCAGCTTCATGTCTCCCCAAAAAAAGGACAACAATGGGAAATCTCTTCCAATATTGTTTGTTTTTTTGTTTTATTAGCTTAGACCAAGCAATTCAGGTAGAAATGTTAGGTGGAAGGTAAGAGGTCACAGAAATCAGGTAAATCTGGTCTTTAAGTCTTATTTCTTGTAATTTATATGCTGGGGATCATTGTCATTGCCATACAAATGAGAAAACCTTGAAATTAGAGCCATCCCTGCAGAGTAACATGGGGTCTGTATTGGAGCAGAAGCTGCTGTTACCATTCACCAGCATTTCTGTGATCACAGGCAGGTGAAAGGATCTTCCCTTACATTTCTGCTCCTCATTTTTCCTCTTGATCATCCAAAAATATTTCACTTCATGCCATCCATCTCATCTGCATACCACATCATTAGCATGCAGGGGAGACGGGGAGCACATTCCCACAAATTGCAGGAAGGTGCTAAGCATGAATCCTCACAATGCCCAAGTGCCTTTCCTGCTGCTCCAGTGCCAGCGTGACCTGAGTCAGGTTCTCTTCTGGAGGGCTGTTCCTGGGAGAGGAGGGAGGAGGGGATGGGCTGTCAAAAAGCCTTGATGTGTTCCTAGCCAGAAATCTCACACTTGGAAAAACAGAGCGAGGTGTTTGCAGGGAGTGCTGTGACCTTGGACTGCGATAAAGGGGTGCCGAGGAGGAGTGGCCTGATGGTAAAACCCCTGGGTTCTGCAGAACCTTAAGGAGATGAGCAAAGCAGTGCCGCAGAGGTGTCTCACCAGCATTAAACACCTTCTCCCCAGCTCAGTAAGCTGTGGTACCGTTCCAGGCACCCCACTTAATTCCTCCTCCTGTTTATGGTAAATATTTTTCCTGTACCTGCCAGTCTCCCACATATTTACTTACTCTGAAGTGCATTTGAGTCATTGCCTTGTCAGTCTCACGTGGAGCTGTGACCTGCTGCACTCCCATGCAGGGCTGTCTCTGGGGAGGCTGCGTTTGTCTAATGAATCCAAGCACTTGTTCTGCTGCTTTGCAGGCTCCAGCCTCTGAAAATCCCTGGCTTCTCTTCCCACTGGGATTGTAAAGCTCTTCGCTTCCTCTTGACGTGGAGCCATGCAGGTTTTTGGGCGTTAAAGCTGGCACTGAGAGTTAAACACGTGCCCAGTTAATGGGGCAGACACCCATGTCCCGCCTTTCCCAACATGTGGCACACAGATTCCAGTAACACCTTCCCTGCAACTATCACTAAATGTGTTTATTTTGATTCTTCAATGTCTGCACCTCTAAAACACTTTCACCTGCCTAACCATTGATTCTTTGGGTCACTGGTGGGAAAACAAGGTCACAAGTATGTGACCTCTACAACTGCCTGACAGGAGGCTGGAGTGAGGTGGCAGCCAGTCCCTTTTCCCAAGTGACCAGACAAGAGAAGACTGTCTCAAGTTGTGCCAAGGGAGATTCAGATTGGATAGTAGGAAAAAAAAATTCTTCATGCAAAGTGTTGTCAAGCCCTGGAAAAGGCTGCCCAGGGAAGTGGTGGAGTCCCCAACCCTGGAAATGTTTAAAAAATGTCTCCTTATGCCGCTTGAGGACATGGTTTAGTGGTGAACATCCTGGTGGTGCTGGGTTGACATTTGGACTCGATAATCTTAGAGGTCTTTTCCGACCTGAATGATTTTTGATTGTCCTGTTTCACCTTTTCCTTCCTCATGCCATCTGTGTAGGATTGTGCTGGGTCAGGTGAGGAATTGGCAGCAGGGGGTTGTGGCTGTTCTTTGGAGCTGTGCCTTGAAGCAGAACAGTCACTTATCATTGATGATCATTAAAAATACCATAAAGCTCTTCACAAGCAATGGCTCATCCACATTCTGAGCCAGGGATATCCTGATTATCTCCCAAGCATGAAAAGAAATTCCCTCAGCTGTTTAAAAAGACAAAGTATTCACATGTTTCATACCCAGAGGGAGTTTCTGACACTTGGCATTTGGATTCAAGGCTGGAGATGAACTTGTGCAAGTGCTCTGGACAGTGAAATCTGCTTTGCTCTTCTGTGAACACTTTCAAGTTGCACCAAGCTGTATGTAATGGAGGAGCCATTAATCTGTGGTTTGAACCCCCTCAATTAATTGTGTACACAAAAAAACCACTTTAAAATGCAAAGCAGGCTGAATTCAAAGGCATAAACAGTATCTTCAGTTACTGAGGTGAAAATACCAGCAAGAAAATTTTGGCCAAGCTGCTTCTCCAACCAGAGTTGAAGGTTTTCTGAAACAATGACGGAGGGAGAGTTTGTGTGGATGGGGAGGGGTGGCCTCTGAAACATTTTCAGAGCCTGCAAAGAGTAAATCAGAATTAATGACTCTGCTTGTTGATGGGGAGCTGCATCTTTCTATGTCTGCAGATAAGAACAGGTGTGTTGTTGCTTGGAACAGTTTTGATGAGGGATTTCCCAAATATAATCTATGTTGGTGGGTATGTTGGTCTTGAGAAAAAAGCATTTTTTTGTCAAATCGAGAACTGTCAGATCTGTGTGCTGCCTTGCACATCACCGAAATGGAAAATGCAGATTTCACGTGCATTTAAAAAGAAAGCTAAATTATTCATAAAATACATTAGTCACTTAAAAAAGAGCAGGTCAGGGTAACACTTAATTGCTCTTACTCATTAAAAAGATGCTTGGTCAATGGAAATGTTTGATTGAACGATCTCCTTATCTTCCAGAGCTCCTATTCTTCCTTTATGGTTTTATTCGTCAGGGCTCTGTTCTGCCAAATAACTGTTCTCTGCTAAGAAATAGCCAAAACTCAGACTTTCTTTGTAAATTGTGGCCGAATTCCCAGTCAGTCAGCATAAAAGTATGAGCTGCTGGGTGCCTGGTTTTCCTGACTTAACCTCTGAAGTCACATTTGGACCTTTGGGATTTGTGGCATCTTTTGAGAACAGCCACCAGGCAATGAGATATTAATACAGTGAGTGTTAGTGAGATTAGTAATAGTGGATATTAAGAAAAAAATGCTTCCAAATGTCCTTTTTCATGCTGAAAGTTTTGCCTGGAAAAGGCAGGTTTTAAGACAGAAGGAAGTGGGACCTGCAGGACACTGTTCCCATGTTCCTGAGTCCGTCCGAATGCTCTCTGCAGTTCCTGGATCCCACTCCTGCTTCCCTTGCGCCTTAAAATTTCTTGAAATGCTCTTCCCTCTCTTTCCATGAATGTTTGGGCTGAATTTCAATGCTGGAGCTGCAGTGAGCTCTGCCTGTGTGGATCAGCATGCAGCTCACATCAGCCTTTCCACATGGAGGTGCAGGGAAGGCAGCCCTTAATGAGAATTGTCAAAGTGAGGAAAGAGAACGTTGTTGTGAGCAAATTCCAGGGCGAGCTGATTATAAAGAACTCAGCTCCTTCAGATGTTCTTGCAGGCTGGTAAGTGCTGAATACAAGCTTGTAAACTTGCTGCACAGATTATTGTTTTACAGTCAGCCTTTTTACTGGGGATAAATTGGCCAGTTTTCCATGTGATGTGTGGGTTTGGATTGTTCCACCACCCCGAGCTGGGTGGTTAAAAGATGTGGGGATGTGACACTTGGGGATGTGGTTTAATGGGGGGCTTGGCAGTGGTTGAACTTCATGATCTTAAAGGTCTTTTCCACCCTAAATGGTTCTGTGAATCCATGTGCAGGTTTAGGCTGGGAACAGGCACGTTTGGAGGGGATGGGGAGGGACTTTTACCTGGACTGATCCCTCTTTGAGACCACTTTCCATCCCCACTGCTCCTGGAAAGGCACCTGAGCTCGAGCTGTGTCACAGAAAACATTGACAAAGTTCCAATAAATGGGAAATTCAGGTTTGTTTGATCACGAGGAGTTCAGTGCAAACCAGTCCCCCAAAAACCTTGCATTTTCATGGCCTGTGTATTGTGTTTGATCTGGTGGAAACTTTGGAGGAGTGTGCACAGCCTGTAAATCCAATCTATAGAGGTGTGCATTCCTTAATGATGAAGATGATGGGTACATTTAGATGGGATAGCAGGAAGAAACTCTTCCCTGTGAGGGTGGTGAGGCCTTGGAACTCTTTCCATTCCCTTTCATAATGATCACCCTGAAAATACCAAGGAAACATTTCTTAATCCTTTATAAAAATAAAAAAATATGGTTCATTTTAGGCATATCTGCTTAGTAGAAATCCCCCCAAAAATTCTTAAAATTCACATTTTGGATTTTCATCAGAATATTTCTATTCCATGGTAATTTTTAAAGATTATTATTTTTTAACAGACAAAACCCCCCAAATGTTTTCTTTTCTATTAGTTTTGCATGCAAATTGGTCGAGCTCAGTGGAAATGGCTGTCACAGGGCACAAAGCTTTTGGCAGCAGTCACAAATAAAAGGCTTAAATTCATTTAAAATGGATACCTTTCAATGAAAGTAGATCTGTTCTTTTGAAATCTCCTGGCTGATGTGGCATGGGAACATGCAATGGCAATTCCCTTTATCCAGGAGGCATTCTGCTCATCCACTACAGTGTTATTTCCAGAGGATTTATGGTTTTTTCTTAATTTTTATTACTGAACTGATCTGCATGAGAACAGGGCCTTTGTTCCATAGGGATTCATTGGATCCAGATGTTTGTTTTCTATGGGAATTCACAATCTCATTTGTGCCATTGCATGGGGCTGTGGCAAAGCAGTGCTGATGACAAAGACAGGATTATCACTTCTGCCAGGGATCAGCAGCAGCCACTGAGAGATTCCAATAAAACAAAGGCCTGGATTCCATGCAAATTTGTTCTCTAATAGCAAATTTCGCATAAAGGGTGAAAGAAAGGAAACCAGAACTAAGAGTTTGTGTAGGGAGAGCAGAGCTGAGCAGGGTCTCTGCTGCTTGGTGGGTCCTTGCCACCCACTCAGCTTTTCCAGACTTCCTCATTCCAACCTCATCCTGCACTGGGAAGTTTGTCCCCAGAGCTGTGGACTCTCCCAGCACCCTTCCAAAGGCTCCCTTAATGTCCAGCTCAGCCCTTTTGCTTTTCATCCGGATCTGGGCAGGTTTTATGATTCAGTCCCATTCCTGTTATTCCAGGTCTGGATTCTCATCTCTGTTTTGGAGGAATTGATGTATGGACTTTTCTGTGAGACACACAGATGGTCTTCAAATGGTTGAGACTTGAGGGACCTTTGCCTGCTGCCTGAGGAGTTTTACCAGCAAGACCTTCCACTATTCCCTGGATTCCTTGCAGACAGCTCCAGGAATGCTGACCCAGAATTAGAGGGTTGCTCTCCCTCTCCTTGAGATATTGCCTGCTTCAGCTGGGACAAACTTTTTTGTCCCTAACAAAACAAACAAACTCCTCTTAAAATTTAGCAGAAAGTGGGAATTCTCTTCATATCCGTGTGGTCCTATATTACAGAAATCTGTTTTTTCATGGGTTCTTTTCAGGGCTTTTTGAGACACAGTATCTTAGTGAAAAATAAGACTCTGGATTCTTGAGTTATTCCAACTTATTTTGTTTTTCAATGCTGCGAGATTCCAGAATTAGTAAAAATATGAGTTCATGCAACTTTAATTAAATTTTAGCCTTTAAATGTGTTTGCAGTAGCTGTTAGTCTGGACACAAGACCCTGCTTAGAGCTGATAAAGGCAGCTTAGTTTAGTACCATTGTGCAGAAGATAAATCTTGGGGTGCATGGTATAATTTATAATCCTGGATATTTCATCTTTATTAGGTTTAATGATATCAGATATTTTGATTGTTTTAACAAGTTTGGTCAAATGTCAAATCTAGTCAGCATCATTTATCAATAAATTCAATTTTTTTGCCTCCAGCTTTGGACTGGCAATTTTATGTGTGTTCATGTCTGTGCTATAATCTAGAGAGATTCATTGGGAGCTGCAGAAGAACAGAGATTGAGGTTTTTACATATAAAATAAGAAATCACACTCTACAGAAGGCTCGAGGGAATGTTAGAAACAAGGAGTATTTGTCACTTGCAAGCTGAAGCAAAGTGGTTATAAATACATGGCTCACATTAACATCCCACTTCCTTGTGGGTACACTGTGCATAAAGGCTTGGAAATAATTGAAATAGAAACACCAAGCGACCAAGGACAGCAGAATTGCTGATCACAGGTGGGAAGGGAGTTTTTGGGGAGTGTCAGACTTTGGGTGATTGTCACTGCAGAAATATCAAGTCCTACTCAAGGAGGGGTCTGAGAGATTACATTCCATAAACAAGGTAAACAATGAAGTGAATAAAAACATCACCTTAACTGCGTATTTTTACAAGTATAAAAGACTGGGAGGATGATTTTTTTTTGTACTCAGCCACTTGTTGTTTCATAAAACTTTGAGATAATTATGGCAGGAAAAGGAAGCAATATGAATGGAATCTAATGAATGGAACCTAATGCTCGAGGGACATGAAATCACCCCCCACCCTCGTATTTTGCCTACACTATTGTCCCTGAAAAAGCTCATAACGTGCCTTAAAGGGAGCTTTCCAGTGCTGAATGACCCAAAATAAATCTGTAAATGGAGCTAAAATATCACCCATGATGCTGGAATGTGGAAAACCAAGGAAGAATGTGTTTCAGGAAGGGTTTAGGTATCTTAGAATCTCAGTTTCTTGGAGCACTGCAGCTGCTCTGGGCTGAGTGAATCCTGCCTCAAACTCCAGCACTCACTTGGCTCCTGCACAGATCAATCCCAGGGCATCCTCAGCCTTCCCCAACTTCAAACACAGAAGTAAGTCTGACTCTTTTAATCCTCCATCAGGTCCAGAATGATTAACATTTATTATGGAGCCACTTAATGGCCAGTGGCCATCCAGTCAGAGGAGATTTATATCTCCTTACAACAGCTTAATGTGGACTTATGCTCCCCCAGGGTCCCTTGTCCAGCTGAGTGGCCAAAACGAACATGTTCAGAACTCTCTTACTCTCAGCAAACTCCAGACCCAGTGGCTACTTGCACATTTTAATCTGATTTATCTTGTCAAGGATAACGCCAATGCCAAACTGAGCTGCACCAGCAAATCTTGTGCAGGGTCCTGCCTGCCAGAAACTCTGCTTTCAGAGGCTGCCCTGAGCTGTCAGCACTGGTGGCTGTGCTGTGCAGAGGTTTCTGTGACACTGGGTTAACATTTGGGTACAAAATGAAGCAGACCTCTGTCAGATTTTGGCTTTGGGGTATTACTGAGCAGCACTCACTGTTCTTGTTTAGGGTTAGGAAATATTTAATATAAAACCTCCAGGTGTCCTTGTGTGAAGTCCAGATTCAGAGCACTGAGCATTTGAGCTGAAGAAGAATGTTGGCATTGAGTGTAAGGACACGTAACTGTTGTTGTTTTATGCTAAGTATCATTTCACAATGTTTTGAGTGCAGAGGTAATAGCTGAGCATCACAGCTACATAGCATGGCAAATAATGCAGCTAAAATGAGCGTGCTTCAAGAAATCAGCTAGAGACAACATTTTCTTAAAGCTCTACTCTGAAAGTCTCTGTGTTTGCTTATTTTTACACTCTTTACAATGAAGGAATCATCCTTCTTTACGATGGAAACATTCTTCAGTCAAAGCTTCTGATTTTTTACATGCATGCAGCTGCTCCATCCTGGAAGAAGAGTCACTAAAAATGACTTTAGATTTCTTTTTCTGGATCTGAAGTTTGACAGAAGCAGTCAACCAATGTTTCCTCTTTTGCTCAGAAGACAGGGAAGCAATCTCTACTTCCATGGGCAAGGAAGCAGATGAAAGCTTCCTTCTTTTATGTTGCCTTTGGCTTGTGCTTCTAGAGCAGCAAAGGGTGAATCCAGTCCTTGCACAGGAGCTCTGTAACACGAGGAATGATTTCTAAATCATCCCCTTGCCCTGATTCACCTGTCTCAGCAGATGTGGTGACTGCTCTTGCATTTAGATTGTTATCCACAAGTGCTTATCTGCTCTTTGCCTGCACTCCTGCATGGAGCTGCAGAGGAGAATGCCTTGAAGTCCTTGCAGAATTTGCCTGGTCCATCAAGTCTTGTCTGCAGTCACATTCCTTGTAGAATCACTCAAATCCCAAGCCTTTCTAATTAGTGCAGCTTAATCAGCAGGGCTCCAAGGGCTTCCTGGCTCCCTCATTTCCATTCCCTGTTGTCCCATAAAGTGCCTTGGCTTTCCCAGCAGTCAGGGAAAGCTGTGGCAGTTCTACCTGAGATGTTTTTTTTTTCTGGGAAGTCGGCAGGCTCCCCAGATCACCTATTCCTGCGCCGCCTGGAGCGGAGCGATTTTGGTGTGAAGCACAAATGACATAAAGTTGTATTAAAAAAGGCAGGAGCTGTCCTGATTCCCCACATAAGTGAATGTGTTGAGCCTCAGCGCTCAGAAGGAAAACAGAGCGTACTTTGTGCCCATAATCAGCATGTTTCCAGCAGCCTGGCAAATGGTTTATGATATTATTCACAACCGTTGCGCCATCAGGAGCAGTCCTGCATTTCAACTTAATTGAGCCACTGCTATGACACAGCCAAGCTTTTCAAGTGGTGAAATTGTAATTATAGAGAGTGCTTCTCTGGCATTTTCCATGGGATAGCTGCTTGCAAAATACGAAGCCTTCAGAATGCATCTGTGAGGAAGAATTTCCTGGGGAAACTTGGCATTCGTGTTTCCTGTGCCATGCTCCTGACTCCTTAGGAGAGGTGGTTGGGGCTTGGATTTGATGATCTTGGAGTTCTTTCCCAGCTTCAGTGATTCTCTGTGCCTTGAACTGGGGCATTCTTACCCCATTTCCTCCCATTCCCACCACAAGGCCTCCCTTCAAGGGATGGGTTGTCCCAGGAGCTCAGAGCTGAGGTGACACCCCTTGTATTCCACATCCAGGCCCTGGAATTGCTCTAGTCCACAGGGAAAAATAGAAAAATTGTGGAAAATTTTGTCATGGGCTCACTTTTCTCTGATATAAGAGACCCTTGAGCAGCCAGTTATGGAGCGTGGCATTTTCTGAACCTTAGTGATGCACATACCACAGAGACAGAACAGCACGGAGCTGGCAGTGGGGTTGGAGCTGCAGTTAATCATAGATTTGTCCCAGGAAAGGTGTATTCAACCAAAGGTCGCAATTTCAAGCTGCCAGTGGTTGATTCTGCAGAATGTATACAACAGGTGTAGCTTTCAGGGGGAGGCAGAGTGGCTCAAGTGCCTGTTTGCATCAGGAAATATGGAATAAAAATTTAAATGAATGGTTTCTATCCCCTTGTGCTGCACTGAGGCAGGAGTAGAGCTGGGATAGCCATGCAGGCTGGGAGAGTGCAGAGGTAAATAATGAAAACAGGGAGAAGGGGCAGCATGTGTAACCAGGGACCTCCTTCCTTTGCTCCATGGGCTCGTGTTAGAGAACAGAACCACTGGGCAAGGCTGGATTTCCAGAGGTGCTGTGGGAACAGCAGGCTTTACCCGAGTTCCTCAGAGCAGAGGCACCATGGAGGCTGATAACAAATCAGCTGTGTCCTCTTTGCTCCCACATGACAAAACCGCTCTCTCCTGCTTCCAGACACACTCCAGTTTTTGTTGTTTGGGTCTGGATTTTGATGCTGGTTGGTATTTTTCCCTCTTTACCTTCAGCTGTTGCGTGCTCTGCTGTTCCTGTGCTGTGAAAAGCTCTGGGATGTCACCTGACACGCTCCACTCCTGGTGCTGCATCAATGCAAATCATCGCTGGCTCTCCCTGCCTTTCATCCCAGACAGTCTGGCACTATAATTGCTTGGTTCTAATATTTCCTCTCCCAAGGCTATCAATTTGTTTTCAATTTCTCCACCTGTTGGGTTGGCTCAGGTATCCCACAGGGTTTTGTCCTAGGCATCCACTACTTAATTTATTATGCTCCCAGCTCTGGAACACGGGCACCCTGAAGCATTTTTACAAGCAGGATTCTATTACGGGGTTGTTTTGTTTGCCAGAGATTTTGGCAGGAACCAAGGAGTGTTTTTGTCTTTATTTGCTCCGTGCAAGCCTTGCTGTGAAGCTGGTTATTATTGCACTGAATAAATCTGAATTCTTTGACCAATTTTCTGGTCAGGAGCGTGTTGTGAGTGTCCAGTACCACAGCACACGCTGAGCAAATGGCCAGGGTGGGGGGGAGCACCTGAAGAAGGGGCTTTGCAGGTGGTGGTTTCCACATAATTCACCTGCCTTTCCTGTGGTTAACCTTGAAAATTACTTTGAGAGGTGATGGAAAGAGGCCAGGTTTTGCTTTCTGCCATGTGGATTTCAAAAAGCAGAACTTAACTCAGGGGCAGGCGGTGGGAAATAAGCTGGAATCACATGGATAAAGAGAGTAGGAGAAAACCAGCCTGGCCTCAGGGGCTGCTGCTGTACTGTCTTAGTGGAGACCAGAATGGGAATAGTAGGAAAAGTAGCATGGAATCACTTCTGTGCTTGGCATTTGAGGCTTTTTAGCCATATATCTGAAATGTATATCTAAAATACTGTGTCAGTTAGTGTTCCAAAGGTTGGTACAGCAGTTTGCTGGCTGGAAAAGCCCTGAAAACTAGAAATGGATAAAATCCGGAGGCCTGAAAGCTACACTGTTGTTTTTCCACGCTGTCCCATGTGCTGAGTGAGATATCTTCCCTTTCTGTGGGATGTAAGATGTGCTTTGCATGGGGGCTTCTCTCAGGACAGTGTTTCCCAGGAGAGGGGCAGAAGCAGGTGGTGCCATCCTCGGACAATTTAAAGCATCCATAACTGGGTTCCAAACTTTCTTCTGAGCCCTGTGGAAGTATTTCCTTGTTTGTATGAGAAACTTTACTCCTTATGGGTTTAATAAGGACTGAAAAGAGGTTGTAGGGCAGCCTTTAATCCCCTAGTTGTGAGTGCAGGTAAGGGCAGCAGAAGGGTAAGCAGCAAAACCTGTGTTTATAGGAAAAACACTGAAAAAACCTCAAAATCCCCACTCTTTTCAGGGTCTGCTCCACAATCTCTTGATGAAAATGTTAAGAAAATAACTTCTATATAAGACAAATCTCGGCCACTGCTAAACTGCCCTCTGTATAACCTGCAATTTTTTACTCTTTCTACTCTGATACATTAATACTAAAATATTGATGAATACTTTGTCTTATCTCTCTTCCCTTTCTTCCTAGCAGACAGAGAAAGTAAAAATAGCTGGAGCAGTGGGTCTTCTGGTTCTGCTGCGGTTCAGGCAGTTTAGGCTTTGATTTGTGTGACCCAGCAATGTTTGGGGCAGGAGGGCTGAGTAAGAGAGGGAGTGAAAGCAAACCTTAAATCTCTTAGTAAAATGCTTGTTCTGCTCTTTCTGCTGAGGGGGATAAGGAAAAAAAAAAAAAGATAAACAGCAGAGCCATTACAAGTTGGCCTGAGTCCAATCCCTTAGTTACATCGATGCCTTTAACTCCGCCTGAGAAAGTCATTTTAAAGAAATACAGTTATTACATGCATTAGTCCTCGCATCCTGGGAGGTACATCTGTACTCTTCAATCTTTCTGGATTACCTCAAATGTTTCCTGAAGGCTTTTAAATCCAGGGAAGACCAATCGGAGAGAAGTCTCGCTGCAATCCTTTTCTTTTTCTGGCTCTGCAGGCAGAAAAAACCTGCAAGAGGCTCACAGACTATGTTTTAAAAAACAGGAAAACAGACAGAAAATTCAAAGTGGTCCATAAAAACACTGCAGACAGGGAATTTAACAGGAGCACAGCTTCCCCCCAGAACAAAGTGTGATTAACTTCTCAGACTGTGGTCTCTAATCTGTGTTTTCTGAGAATACAGGCCACGAGCTCAGCTGGGCAGAATTATTGTGGCTTCCCCCCTTTTGGTGGATATGTCCCAGTTTACTGCTGCTGAAAATGGGACCGAGCAGGATAAGTGTGCAGAGCCTTGGAAATACACACTGCATCAGCCACTTGGTTCTGATAATACCTTATTTGTCTTTCACTGATGAAACTCAGTGCTGCTGTTCCCACTTTACGTCAATAAGAACTGAGACAGAAGCGAGTCCAGCATCACTAATCACTTGGATTCTGGTTTTGGGCATAGGGCTGCAGTGAGATCAGAGATAATCACCCAGTGTTTGGTGTTCTGAGGTTCAAAATAAGCTAAAATTGAACTCGGTCCTAAAGCATTTCTCAGCAAATGCCTCTCTATTTGCTTGGACTCATAACAAGACCACAGTTATGTTCTGTAAAGTGATTAATCCAGAGGCCACTTGTCAGCTGATGCTGCTGGTCCTACTGGTGTCTCTCAGAATGTCTCTGGACCTGCTCCACATCTCTTCTCTGCTCCTGGTGTTGGAATTCCAGGTCCAGACCACGGTGAATGTGCCATATGTGTGTCCTCTGGTCTGGCTTCTCTCTTCTCCAGGAAGAGGCAGGGCTGGTGGTGGTCAGTTGGGCCCCTGAAGGAGGTGGTCAGGCCACCAGGTCCCCTGCATGGCCACAGAGCTGTGCCCTCACCCAAGGCAGTCTCCAAATGGCTCATCTGTTTTCCAGGCAGATGGTTTGCCTCAATTAGTGCAGAAATGTGAATTAAAGCACAGGCCTTGGTGCATTATAAATGAAAAGAACGAGGAGATCCATAAAAACTGCTTATTGTGGTAAATATTGTGTTTGCTTTTCTGTGCAGTATTCCCCCAAATGAGCAGTGAGGGACTGGAATCATAGAAAGGATATGGCTGGAAAAGGCTTTTAAGATCATCAAATTCAGCCATAAGCCCAGCACTAAAAAGTTCACCAGGAAGAAGTTCACCTGCAGGAGAAGAACTTCCCAAGAGTTCATTCCTGACTCTTCTTTCTTTCACTTAACACTAAATATTCATTGCAGTAAATGAAATTCTTACATCACAGATAGTGTTTTCATCTGGAGGAAAACCTTCAAAGCAGCATTGACCATTCCATGAAAAAAATCCTGTGGGATTGCACTGCAGTTCATCTGCATGGAATACACAGAAATTAAAATTGCAGGCAACAAAAGAATGATAGAATTTGTTTGAATATTGTGTGTGACTTCCCTGATATGAATTTCAACTTTTAGCTTTGCAGACAACTTTCCTGATGACTTCAGCATGAAGCTTTCCCCCCTTTGGCTCAGGTTACATGCAAGGCAAAAAGAGCCTGGCTTTTTCTCTTACAAATTGTCCAATTCAAAGATCAGTAGTGGTATCATGTCTCACAAGTCACTTGCCATGTCACCCAGAGCTTAAGGGCACATGTTTTAATGTGATCTGTCAGCCCTTCTGAACAGATTTAGGACGCACTTGTAATATATTAGTACTTTCCTTTTTAGACTCAGCTCTCAACCCAAATCACAGTGGGAAATTGATTGCCAGCTCCATGGCTCCTGAATGGAACCAGCTTGCTGGGCACGAGGACAGCCACAAAAATCACAGCCACATCCTGGATGGGACGTGATAAACCAGAGCTATTTCATCTGTGGCCATACCTGCTCTCATTAGGATAAAGTCTGCATTTCCAGGCTGAAGAAAAGCCCAGCTGGGCAGCCAGAATTCCACTCATTTGCAGTGCAGAGCCAGGCATTGTTTGCTTCCCTTTGTGCTGTGAGGCAAAGCTCAGTACACAGAGCTCAAGGCACAGCTCTGCAGCGTGCTGCAAGTCAGGATCAAAACTCCATTCACTTTCCAGAGACCAGAACACCCCTGCCTGTGCTTGCTTTAATAATTGCTCAAATTGAGAGGAACAGGAGGGATCTTTGCCATGACCTCGACGTCTCTGCTCACATTTGGGTGTGAAAGGATGGGTTATTTACTAATTGCTGTCATGGGATCTTAGTTGAAAGGGGGAACTTACTCTGCTGGGCTAACTGGTGTTGGAACTTGGTAGTAAAATCACCCCTTGTGGTAAATAAGTGCTAAACTCACCCACAGCTCTACCTGGGATGTGAGTTCTCTGTTGTGAATTCTGGAGGAATAATGGTTAGGAGTCCATGAGTCAGTCATTTCCCAATGATACTGAAACAGGAGGATCAAATTCTTCAGTAGTCCATCATTATATTCAGCTATTCCTGTTTCTTCAGGAAGAATTATTTTTTAGTTCTGACAGATCCCATTTGCTCCCTAAGTCACAGCTCAGATATTCAGCAACAGCACAGGAACAGGAATGTTTCCAGCAGATGTTGTTATATCGGCAGGAATTATCTGACACAACCAAAACAAAGTCACCATAAACTAACATTGACGTATATTTCTCCTAAAATTGTCTCAAAATAGCAATCATTTTATGGAGTATAAATAACTTCAGATTATCTCACCCTTTCTAATGGCAGCTGATGTCACCCTGCACAGAGTTTTGTGCAGATGTCTGTCTTAACTTACTATTTTTAAATGTTCCCTCGCTATTAAATGCATCTTTGTGTCCTTTCCCAATCGTTATTTGCTATTCATATTTAGTTTTCCACCACTTCATCATCTGAATTTCGCTACACAAAGGAACTGTTAAAAATAAACATCCTAAATTAATCCTGTTTGTGGAACTCATAAAATGATCTAAAAGGTGTTTGCAGGAATCGTTTTAGATTCTTGTCTGGATAGAATTTATTTTTTTTATAATCTTGGGGGTTTTAACCCACTCCAAAGCTTCTACTTTTGAGAGTATTTAAATAACAGCTCTTAGCTGTTTTTCTCATGAAGTGCTGTCTGCTTTTGTTGTGAACATGCTGTGATAAGAAAATAGGGTTTATTTTTTGGGTGGACCTTTCTTGTTTATCTGTTACACAAGACACAATTATAAATACAAGTGTAATTCTGTCTTGCCTACAGCCTTCCCACGGGAGTGCTGCAGCAGATCTAAGAAAACCTCACAGAATTATGTATTTCAAATGCTTTATTTAGCTCAGGTTATCAGCTGGGATAACAAGGCCCAGCCCTGTTTGTTTTGACTTTTTCTGGGAATATTTGCAATGTTCAGACAGAACAGGGTAAGAAATCTGTGAAAGTGCATAAACTTTGGTCCTACTACAACACTTCCAACAGAGGAGCTGTGGCTGCCCCTGGATCCCTGGTAGTGTCCAAGGCCAGGTTGGATGGGACAGGATGGCTTGGAGTGGAAGATGCCCCTGCCCATGGCAGGGGTGGCACTGGATGGGCTTCAAGGTTTCTTCCAGCCCAGACCATTCTGTGATTCCAAGATTCTCCAATGTGGCAGTGATGAATCCAACTTCTCTGCAGTGGGAACACATTTCCCTGGGGGACAGGTGTACCCATTTCAAGAGCCCAGCTGTTCTGTTCTCTGACCAAGCACAATTTGAGGCCTTGGGAACCTGGCAAAACCCTTTATCTACTCTGTGTGGGGTTGAGATCAGTGGGAGTTCCTGCACCGAGAATATTTTTCTTGGGATCTTTGGGTCTCTGTTGTGTCTGCAAAGCTTACACAAAACCCCAGTGTGGATCTCTCTTAAACCTCAGGATTCCTTATTTTATTGTAAAATGGCAAATCCTCCTGTTTACAAAACAAAATTACGTTTGTGGAACCAGTTAAACTGTAAGAAGAGATTTTTCTTGTTGTTTTGAGGGGCAAAATGATACATTACTGAGGAGAAAATAGAGATGGGCCCACTTTGCTGAAGTGAAAAGGCTCTTGGCTAAGTTTGCAGAAGAACGTTCCCTCACGGAGGAGATGCTTGTGCCAAACTCATCCACTGCTTCAAGCTCTGTTTTATCATTTATGCTCTGTTTTCTGCTGCTGCTGTGCCTTTGTACTGGCAGCTCAGCCTCTTCCAGGAGCTGACTGGAGGGCTCAGAAATCTTGATAGGAACATAAAATCCTGTATAAATTGTCAGCAAGGAAATATTATTTGTTTATTTAACCATGAAAGTCCTCTCACACAGCTACCCCAGCAGTTTCTAAAGCCCTTTACCCTCTGTCAGTTGTAGTGGTTGGACCTTTCTGGCCTTGCTTTGACTGCATGTCTGACGAGTTTGGAAATGAAAGATGAACATGTTCTTGATTGCAGGTGGTCAGATTGAGTTTCTAATTATTGTGGGGAATTTTGCTGCTCTGCCTTTGTTCTAAGAACACTTTTTCACTTCTGACTTTGCTGCTGAAAATGAGGTGGGACGGTTCAGCTGGAGCTGGTATGGATGAAGGCCAGCTTTGCTCTAAGTCAGCAATCAGAGCTGAGCACTAAAAACACTTTGCTGAGTGGACTGGCATTCCAAGTCCCCTCAGTGAGTGACTCAGATTATGTGTTTTTAAGAACCCTTGCTAATATCTCATGTTTGTTTTGCTTCTGGCTAAAGCACAGCCTTTCAAATCCCAGGGCTCTGCAAGGAAATTGGAGAAAACTGTTTTTTCTTGAGTGCCATAGGTCATTTGTTCTCCCCAGACAGGTCTATTCAGCAACTTGTAGTCCTTAACTATCAATTATTTAAGAGCTGACGTACCAAAACTATTCTCTGCTGTCCTTAGCACAAGAACCATAAGGCCCAATACAATAAAAGGGAGTCATAAGACAGCACGGATAGTCACAAGATGTAGGAGTACAGGTAGTTCATAAAAGCACGATGGAATTCATAAATCATGGTTAGACAAGTCCCCCCAATTCGTCACACAGCCAAACACTGCTAAATGAGTTTTTTATATTGGCTTGGGGAACTGAAGTGGGGAGCTTCAAAGGAGGTGGTGTTTTCTTCTGTTACTGCTGACCTGAATCCTTACTAATAATGAATACTGCATGAGGGCCTTGATGGCTCTGAAGTTGTTGTTGCTTTCCTTAGAAATAAACATTGATTTCAACCGAATTGGGTGTTTTCCTATGATAGGAGACAGGGCACAGCCTGAATTTGGGGAGACTGTGCTTCTCTGTCTTGGAATTAACTCAGGATTATCCCTGATGTAAAATGAGAGAAGTAGGAATAGAATACAGGTTCAAGGAATGAACTTGTCCAAAAATATTTAAATCTCTCTTTAAAGAGGTAGCCAAGCAGTTTGGTGCTCAGGAGAGAAGGTTATCTTGAAACACCAATAATTTCTTTTGAGTGGAGCCTCCAAAGAGAGCACGAACTTGCAGAACACAAGTGCCCTGCCCAGGGATCTTGCACGCGGAGCAGCCAGGCATCACCTGAGGCACTGAGGGTGGTACAGCCTTCCTGTGGGACTGGGAAAGGAAACAGGGCTGCTGAAAGGCTGGTAAAGAATCACCCCAAAACCAGCCAGACAAATCGTGTCTCCGAATGGAAGTGAGCCTGCATCATAATTTGAACTTGTTATCCCCAGACAGCCACGGCCAGAGCTCAGTGCCAGGCAGAATGAACTAAAAATGTGGAGAGAATGCAGCAGTGCCCTCAGCATCCTTTTGGCCAAAGAACGGGAGCTGCTGCTTTGGGATGAGGCAGAAGAGGAGGAGCATGGGCAGAGAAATGGGGGAAATGCAGCTCTGCAGAGCTCTGTGTTAGAAGGGACTAAAGGCAGGACACTTCCACCTTTTGCTGTTTACCCCCTTTACCTGGGGTTACCTTCTTGCAGACCAGTTCCTTCAGTTAACTCAGAAACCAAACAAGTTTATTGAATGTGCTCTGAGATGCTTTTGGAACTGGGAAGGAAGCTGTTGCAGAGATTTTTTCCTTGGAAAGTGACAGTTCCTCTTCACCAACATGGAGCTGGTACCCCAGGAGAGACTGGGCTACAAGGAGTGTGTCTGATTGCAAATTTCCTTCTCCTTCAGCAGCACTTCTCTCTTATCCAGTACTGTCTCCACATTCAGTCAGTGTTATTGGCACTTGGCTGTGGAATTGCTTTGGTTTCTTCTTTTTATTGTCATCTGTCTGCCATAGGGAGCAGAGGGCTGTGAGGCCATCCCTGAGCTTGAAGGCTTTGAAAGCTCACTTGAGTTTGCGTTGCATGATGTGCTTTCACAACTGAGAGATTAAATCCATCAGACTTCCCAGAGGAGCGTGCAGAGAAAGGGGAGAATGGCACGTTAAATCTGGGGGGAGTGGAGGTCTCACCTCAAGGGATCCTCCCATTACTAAACCTGTGATTTAAAATGTGCCATGTATGGGGTATCAGGTGTTACCTGTCAGTAGTGCTGCGAAAAAACCCTGAAATAATTAAAAAATGCAACATACCAGCATGGCCAAAAGCCTTCTCTGTCATTTATTTTGGGAGCATGTTAACCTGAAGTGTGCATTGGTAGCATTTCCTTCAACTTCCTTCATCCTGAGCCTGACCCCTAAGCTAAAGGCCAAGTTTTCAACCTCATGCAAATGGACAAAATTCCATTTTCCTGAGGTGGCTACTGAAATTGGGAGTTGGGTTGGCCTTTCTTCCAGTCATGCCTGGCTTCAGCATGTGCCACAAGCCTTGTCACAGCAAACCTGGTGCTGCTGCTTTTGTTGTGCTTGCCTTGCACAGACAAGTTTTCAGGGGGATTTTGGAGGATGGAAAAACACCCAGAATGTGGGGGGAAACACCCTGAATATGGGGCAGGCCCAAAATTTGAGGGGTTTTGGGGGAGTCCTGAGGGGGTTATGGGGAACTTTGGAGGGATTTGGGGGAGGCTTTAGGAGATTTGGGGACTTCAGAGGGGAAAGGATTGAGCAGGTTCTTGTTGCTTGGTTTGTGTCAGGTTTGGTTTCCTGTGTTTTTGCTGCACCAGGGCTGTCCTGTCCCTGTGACCGTGGTAAGAATGATTCTGCTGCTGACCTGGGCAGGGTAATTCATAAATCCACCCTCAGGCCTGGTCTCCTCTTATAAATAATAACCTGCTTCATAATGATCGAGTGTTTTCCTCAAGGAAACTTGAAAGAGGGAGGGAAATGAAAATCCTGGCTTTAAGTTATGATTCCTTAAAGAGCAGTGGGTGCAGAATGTGCAGTTAAGCTGAAGATATGATATAGGGATAATGTTGCTTTTTTTTTTTTTCAAGCAGCAAAATTAACTACCAAATGCCATCATTTTAAGACTATAAACCAGTGTAACCTATAAAAGATTTACTGGGAATCTAACTCTTCTTTTCGATATCCTAGTGAAAGAAATAAACATAAAACTGAAATCAGATGCTTTAGGATTTATGAGGTTGATTCAATTTTTTTTTCCTAGAGACTGTTTTAACAGCCTATTAACATCTCCCCCACAGCAAATATATAACAAAATTGATATTACAGAATCAAGTTGGGATGGGTCCCATGAGTGTACTTAAATATACCATAAACATCTAGAGCTATTCATCTGTATTATGGACTGGGTGTATAAAGTACATCTCTATAAATTCTCCTAAAGCAAATTCTTCCGAGTTCCTGTTGCAGAATAAAAAATTAAAGCTCTGAATCTGCAGAGGGTTGAGTGCTCCTGCTAAATTCCCAGCTCCCTTGTAAAAGGATGGTTTTCGCTCAGTGCTCTCAGGGCTGCTCATAAAAGACTAATTTTCTCCCTTGCAAGCTGAAATCAGTTGTCACCGTGTTAAAAAGCCTTTTACAGATGATTTGTGTCATGCTAATTTCTTAAGTGTCAGACATGAGCGCCTGTAATTCATGGCAAAAGGTGGAAAGGCCATTAAATGTTTCTAATAAAAGGAACATGAAGAGCGTTGTGCCCAGTGTTGCTTTGCCATTTATCTGCATCCTGCCAGCTCTGTTGTGTGACAGCGTGGGCTCACCAGGGTGGAGAAAGTTTTAATCATGTGTGTTGGGTTTGAGCCTCATCCCTCAAAAAGGAAGGAGCAAACTTTTTAACTAGATAACCCAGGACCTAGAAAACTGCCTTTTTTTTTTTTTTTTAAAGTTCTTACTCAATTTGAAGAGGTTAAGCTTAGGGACAGTGTGTTAAAATAATGCCAAGATGTTGTTTGCATCAGCGGATGATTCAGCGCCCACCTCACTGCTCTCTTTACTGGCTCTGTTTGTTCTGGTACCTTTTACTGAGCTAAAGAGAAAACAATCAGAGAGCACCAGAGCTGTTTGGAATAGAAATAGCTGTGCTGCATCCAAAGTGGCGTAGAGGAGGGTGTGGAGGAGAGGATTTGTGCAAAGGATTTAGCTTTGGCTTAGCTAATTCTGGCATTTCCAAACAGTATCTTGATTTCTGTACAATTAAGACAGGATAACTTTTGAATCATTTGTGTTATGATGTCTCAGTTCCATTTTATAATTAAAACTAAACTGCATGACTGAAGGTTTCTAAACTTGGGATGTTTGTGTAGTAAAGCTGAAAAACTCCAGTCCTTTCTCTGAAAGTAAATTCTGACTGGCAATCTTCCCCTGTGGCCAAAGTAATTCTATTAATTTCTTCAAGTGTTTTTCTGTAATACACTGTTTAATCTGAGCATGGCCTTCCAGTGAATTCCTTGCAGTTCATCTCTGATCCATTGACCATAACAGAGTGAGTTTTGAGGCAAGATTAATTTGATTTGACAGTGTAAATTAGTGACTCAGTTGGCACCAAAGTCTATAAAGCACCCAATGAGGTGATTTTTTTTCTGTGTAGAGTAAGTGTAACTATTCTTGCAGCTTCAAACAGCGAGAGAAAGACACTACTACTTAAATAGAAATTGATTTATTCACTTAGGGCAAAAATTGGAGCCTAAAAGCTCCACAGTCAAGAATAAATTGAGATTTATTCTGGGTTTTGAAGTGAAAACACATGGTATTTAAAACCTGGGGAATTCAGGGAAGTGTTTATAACGAATAGGGTAGAGTAAAGTGTATTGACAGCAAAGAATGCATCCCGTGGGGAAAGGCTTCCGGCCATGGATCTTTCATCAGTTGTATCCTCATGCCTGATCCCGTGTGGAGTTTTCTCATGATGTTCAGCCAGCTGTGAAAAGGTCAAGCAAACCAGAGGGGAAAAAAAAAAATAAAGCTGAAAAGCTCCAGCTGTTTGTTGTTGTGTCATTTTTTTTGGGTTTTAAGCAAAGTTGTAGAGAGAGCTGAGTAGTGGGACTTGACTGGCAGCTCCTCACATCCTTCTGGTGACGCAAGGGGGCCTTTGCACCACGAATATTCAGGGATATTTTGGCAAAATTATCGTAGGAGGCTTTGTGAATTTAGTTTAAATCACAGGATTTACCTCAGTAAGGTTTGGATTAAGCACAGTACCTTGGAAAAGGACTTTTCTGAGACTCCTCAACAAGGAAAAGTTACAACGAGCCAGGTCTAGCAAAACCTGGTCTAGCAAAACACTTTAAAGTATTTCTCCAGGTATTGCTGCCACAATTTTTTCTGCCTGCAGCTGATGCTTTAGCTGCACCTGTCCTATTTTCCAAATGCAAATGTTCATGCCATTGCCTGAGAGTGATGTTATTTTTCAGAGTCTAAAAATATTGTAATATCTCAGTATTCACTGCAGCACAAAACACCCCAAATTAAAATAGCAGTAAAATTGAGATAATAGCTCAGGTTTGACTAGTCTTAGTGCTTGAGAATGCCAGAATAAATGAAAATTCAGGTGACAGACACTGCCTGTGATTAGATTGAATTTCTCCTATTCAAAATATTCAGGTGTTTTATTTTGGCTGTGATCACATTCACACATCATTGCTCTCTGGTTATGACAAGATGCTTTCGTTTCAGAGCATTTTCATAGAATCACAGACCATTAAAGTTGGAAAAGACCTCGAAGATCACTGAGTCCAACCACGAACCCAACAGCACCGTGTTCACCCCTAAACCATGGCCCCAAGTGCCACATTCAGGGATGGTGACTCCAGCACTTCCCTCAAGCCTGTTCCAGTGCCTGACCACCCCTTCAGTGGGAAAATCTTTCCTCATATCTAATCTAGGAGAGAAAAGCTCCTCACTGAAAGGGTGGTCAGGCCTTTAAGACTTTGAGATCGTTCCAGGAAGCAGTGGCAGGTAGGGTGGGGAATCCCAGGCCGTTGACATGAGGTTTTGAGAGATGCAGAAGCTCTAGAGAGACCACATAAATTCATATCCACCACTCCTGCTCTACAGCAAACACAGAATCACTCCCAAAGCACTTGAGTTTGCCCTTCACTCCTTCCCGTGGATCCTTTCTCAAAAGCCTGTGAGATCCCTCACCCTGTAAAATCGACTGGGACCAGGGTGATGTTAGTGTCACACTCGAGCAGCCTGCCCTGGCCACTTCCTTTCCCCTCAAACAATAGAGGGTTTGTAATTTGGGATTACAAGTTGAGACTCAAAAATAGATTGCTGCTGGGAAAACTAATCTATTTGCGACATGCACTGCAATCATTCTAGCAGGGAAGGCCGCGATGAATTGCAGCAGATGGCTCTGAGCATGGTCCTCATTTCACCCTGGATTGCAAAACAAGGTTGTGTAACCACTCCAAGGTCACCAAATGAGTTACTCCCGAAAGGTGATGAAGGATTTGCTCCTTCCACCCTACAACATTTATTTACAGGAGCTGCTGCCGAACCAGCCCTTGGTGATTTGAGGCTGGAGGGGGAGGCAGAGGGGGATTTAAGCCTCGGGAAGGCAAACATCCAGAGGGATTAATCCTTCATAACCATCATTTCTGTTATCCCTAATCTCTCATTTTCTCTCTCAAAGCAAGGCCTGTGGGAAATCTGGGGGGGATCCAAGGTGTGGTACTGGTTTGCCCTTGTTGCAAAGACCTTGACATCTTCAGTTCATGCTCTTGTGGTCAACAGAGACTTGGAAAAGTGTTTGTAGTCTCACTTGGAAAATACAAGAGGGCAGAGCTGCTCCATCAGCTGGAGCTGGGTCAGCAGTGTAGTGGAGGAAGGACACAAGTGGTCAAAATAATGATTTTACTGATACTAGGAGAAGAAAGGGCCTGACTGAAATCAATTTCATTAAAAAAAAAAATCTTGTTTAGATTTAAATATTCTACCCTGCAATATGCTAGATTTGGTGGAGGAACAGAACTATTCTCTTCCCATTCAGAAAAACGTTCCAGTTCTTCCCAGTTTTCTGAAGTCTGTGATGTATCAGTTCTTAAATTCCTAAAAATACATATTTAAGTGTTCATTTCTGGTGTCTTGTTTCTGATCCCTTCAGAACACCCTTTTTACTCTGCTGTCTGAGCATGGCACAGTCTTTAAATGTATTAATTCTTACAATAGTCAGGGATTATCTTTCTTTTGCAGAGAAGTCCATGAAAACACCTTAGAGCAACATTTTCAAAATTATCATTGACCTAAACATGAAGAGCTGTCAGCTGGAAATTTCAAAGGAGCTCTGGTTCATGACACCTGTCTAGAGCCCTGCAATGACATTTATTTCCATGTGTGGTTGCCTGTGTATCTTTAATTATTTAAGTTTTATTACTTATATAAAAGCCCTGATGCTAAAATGAGTTACTCAGGGAGCTCCTTTGAAAGTCCTTTTTGCATTTCTAGTGCCAGGATTCCTTGGAAGATTAAGCTCAGATGATTATTTTGAATAGAGGTGACAGAATCAAGCTTGTTGTAATACGTGGAAGGAATTCAACTTCCATGCAGAGCTGTGTTTGAATGTTTGATGTGCTTTATGTTAAAATTAAGGCTCAGGTTTATTTTTCCTGCCCAAAGTTCTAAATGATTTCAGACAAAAAGAAATAGCTAATGGAAAATGGAAAGGTGCAGTGATGTTAACGGGAATGTTCCTACACTGTGGATTAAGGGGTTATTTGTTGTTTATCTCACGGAATTGTAGAATCCCAGAATGGTTTAGGTTGGAAGGACCTTAAAGCTCATCCAGTGCCAGCCCTGCCATGGGCAGGGACACCTTCCACTGTCCCAAATTTCTCCAAGCCCCATCCAGCCTGGCCTTGAGGCCGTGTCCTACAGCCATGGTTGTTTTAGCAGCACATTGATAGATAAAGCATATTCCAAAGGTACTTTGGTAAATTCAAGTTAAATTCATAGCAGTTCTTGTTAGGTTTTTTTGAAAAAACAAACCCCAAAACTTTTTCATTGTTTCTCATAGGATTTACCATTGACTCTGTTGAAAAAATAAAATCTGCTGCTCTTAATAAGCTTCAGTACATTCTTTGAAATTATATCACCATCAAATGGGCTTAATTTCTTCCAAGTAAATGAGAGTGCTTTCTGTAAGGAATTATAAATCCCACAGGCACGTTCCTGGTTTCCAGAACGGCTGTATTGTGAGTCCAGGACAACATGTTAAATCTTTAATCACTGACTGGTTTATATGGCTCTAACTGCCTCACTTTATTGTGAGTGCTTCCTGAAATTGTTGTTTTGGAGTGTCATAAGATGCTTCATCCTAATTTCAATAAATAAATCCTGGGAGTTCTCTTCTGTTTGGATATTTGTCATGGTACAACCTGAATGGAGCCTTGGAACAGCACAAAACTCTGGTTTAGATCACTTTGAAGCACATATTGAGATTATTTCTGAAGGAAAAGCCTCACAGCTGGAAATCAGGAAAGATTTCTTTACAGAAAGGTCAAGCATAGGAACAGGGTGCCCGGGAAAGTGGTGGAGTCACCATCCCTGGAAGTGTTCAAAATCTGAGTAGATGTGGCACCTCATGCTATGGTTGAGTGAGTGTGGTGGTGTTTGGTCAAAGGTTGGGCTTGGTGATCTTGGAGGTTTTTCCCAACCTGAACAATTCTAAGATCTTGTGCATAAAACCTTTTAGCCAAGGTTAAACTGAGCAGCCTCAGGAGCAGAAGCAGGTCTTTAATTTGATGTTTATTTTCAATGAAATTGAGTTTAGCAAATGTGACTTTATTTTTATCCCTGTAAACAGAGATGGGCCATAACCCCATGTCCCAGGCTCTCCTATCCTAAGGTTGTTCCTTATCCTCTCCCAGCTCTTTGGGTTGCTTCCCCTGCCTTTTGATGGAAGTTATTCCTACAATTGGGGCATGCTTTTGTTGTAGTAGCAGTGAGATGGGCATGACAAACCATTCCTTGGTGCTGGAGGTTGTTTTGAGGTGGTGGATGCATGAGCAAAAGTGGAAGCTTTGGATCAGTTCAGTTAAAAGACCAAGGGGAAAATTTTGGGGGTGATTTGCAGGAATATTAAAAGAGTAGCCAGATGAAACTGGTAATCATTTTCAAGGGGTTTCTTCACTTGCAAAAAAATAAACCCTGTAAATGCAGCATGTGAGGAGAGTTATGATTCATCTGCCTAAAACATGGTAATGAATTTTGCTGCTGTAGTGAGCCAGCCCTACTTCATTAATCTGCCATAATCCTCGTATCAGTTATCACCATGTCCATCACTTTGTCAGGCATCAGATTTTTCTGAGAACATAACTGTCCATCATCTTCCCAATCTATCAGACAAGTTGCCCTTTGAAATGACAAAGATTGCTTCATGTCGAGTTTTTCGTAAGACTCCAATTCCATGAGGGACTTGGGGCAAATTCCACAACTAATCCACAACAAATTCCACAACTAAAGACTCCTCGGAGCAACTCTTCCATGTTTTGCCAGTTACTGGGACACTCCCTGTCTGCTGCTACGGAGGGCTCCCACTGCAAATAATCAACGCAATTACCAAATGCATCATTGACCAGAGAAGCTGTGGCTGCCCCATCTCTGGAAGCATCCAAGGCCAGGTTGGACAGGGCTGGGAGCAACCTGGGATAGTGGAAGGTGTCCCATGACAGGGGTTTGGGATTGTAAGGTCCCATCCAACCCCCAAAATTCTCTGATTCTATGGGAAATGCGTGGGCAGCAATGAAAAGTTTGGTGTTACCCCCCAGAACAAACCAATCGGCCAAAGCTCCTGGTAGCAAAAATTATTCTAGTTCAGCTTGTAAAGTCAGAGCTATTCCAGTTTATGGGAGCTGAGGGTGTGGTACATAAAGAGTGACAATTGGGAGACTGAAGGCAATTATAAAATATTTTCTTTTCTATTGGAAAGTGCCCCTGCCCATGGCAAGGGCATTGAAACTCGATGATCTTTAAGGTTCCTTCCGACTCAAACCACGCTGTGGTTCCTCTGGAAAGGACAGGAAAATGGGCCTGAGACATTTCGATATAAAACCTGTAACAGCCACTGTAGTCACAGTTCATTTGTAAAGAGCTGAAAGACTGAGCACACCCTCCAACAGATAAAACACTTAATTTTATTTATGAGTTAAGCTTTTGATCAGTAAAACAGCCATGTTAAAACCACATTTTATGTGACTGAAATACAGAAACACAGCCACTGCTGTTTGGAATGCAGTTGCCTTTATCTGAATAAAGAACAAGATTGCTGACAAATCCCCATGTAGTTAGGGTGGTAATTAGCAAAAATACATGTAATTTAGTTACCTTTATTTACCCAAATGATTGGTCTGAGTGCTTCTAACATATTTTGCTTTTTAATCTGCATCCACTTAGACAGAAAACAACGTATGAACCACATCTAAACATGAAAGAATGGTGTTAAGTTATCTTTTCCTTTCCAATCTCCCTTCTCTCCTGCAGAATGTGTAAGAATTTGGGATTTTGCCTTGCTTTTTTGTATTTTTTTTGTGCCAGATTCACCTAAATCATTCTGAAATTCATTGTAAAGTTAAAATTATAAAATGATAGAATAATTGGGGGTGGATGTGACCTTAAAGCCCATCCAGTGCCACCCCTGCCATGGGCAGGGACACCTCCCACTGTCCCAGGCTGCTCCAAGCCCCAATGTCCAGCCTGGCCTTGGGCACTGCCAGGGATCCAGGGGCAGCCACAACTAAAACTGCTGCCACTGCAGAGTATCAGAAATGTGATTTTTGGGCCAGGCAATAGGTTCAGGATGAAACCAGCCTCAAAATTAATTTGTGGATGCCAATCCCTGAAACACCAGGGACTGGATAAATACCAAACTTGGAAATAACTTCTCTTCTCTTTGCTATGTGGGAGCAGTTGCAGGTCATGGGGTTTGTACAGAATCTGTGGAGGAATTAGTCAGGTCTTCTTCCAGATCAGACCCATCTTCTAAGCATAGAAATCAATACTTTTAAATTTGATGAAAATCTTCTCTCTTTCCCCAATATTTTCAACAAAACACCTTAGAAAATGGCATGAAAAATCACAAACTTGCCATTTCCCCTCCAAATTATAAATATCTTACTTCCATTAAGTTGAAGGGGTTCAGGGCAGAATTCATTCCTTGCCAGTTGCTACTTTTGTTTGTTTGTTTGTTTGTTTTAAATCCAACAAAATGACCCAAAGCTACACTCAGTGGTTAATTTGTTTATTTTTTTCCTAGCTAAATCAATGAGAAGGAGTTTAACAAGTAAAATTAAAAAGTTTTATCATCTCATATGTGCCTTGGATGTAGACAGCTGCATTTCTCCTTGCTGAGCACAACTTTCTAATTTAATTTATCCTTATGTTGTTAAAAAAGTACTCCAGCTGTTTAGGGTGAAATGCTCCTGGAGGAAACGAGTCCCTTTTTCCAAGGACAAGGAGAACAGAGAGCAGTAATCTGTAAATGCACACACTGTGGGTCTTATCTCTGCTGTGGGAAATTGGCCAAAGAATCAGGTGGAAAAACTAATTTCCTCAAATAATTTTTTGGGAATGGGGGCAGCTCTCTGAGTATCCATAAAGAAAGGAGACAAGTATTGCTCCTGGAGTGGCTCCAAGGCTCCTGGATTGTTTTATTTACACCCTATATGAAGGTGCTTTCCTGTGAAGAGCTCTCAGCTCCGCTGAAATCTCTGTAATTAATTCCTTCCACCTTAGCACATGAATGGGAAGTTCAAGCAGCGAGAAGAAAAGACATTTAGAGGTGTCCTGATCTTGTGGGAAAAGCAGGATCCTCCACCAGGCTGCTGCTGCCTCCCTGTGCCCTGTTTGTGGGACAAAGTGTGGTCAAACACAAATTTTCAAATGATTTATGACAGGACGTAACCCATGACTCTGAACTGGAGGCTCTCTCTATTCAGGCAGCCAAAGTGAAGCTTCCCAAATTTTAAGACTCCCTTATTCTCTTATGACATAGGATTATGCATCGTGTTTCTCTCCCTTGGGTATTATAGCTGGGAATTTTATCCCAATAGGATAGAGCTAAATATGGTTATTTAGAAAGTCACAGAAGGTCACAGAATAATACCCTGAGCTGGAAGTGACCCACAAGGATAATCGAGCTCAACTCCTGGCCCTGTTTATTGCTCTGCATTTCATGAGGTGATGCCTTAAATTTAAAAGCCCTTAAACTCGTGGGTTTTTTTTTTTCCCTTCAGTGCTAAATAGTAGAAAGGTGAGGTGAGAGCCAGTGTGTTCCCTGGAACAGGAGCTAAAATCTGCATCCCAGTGGAAGATGCAGGTACCTGAGAACACACTTGTGATGGCAGGGCTGGGGCTGTGAAGACACTGACTCAGCTCAGGGGCCAAACCCACGGTGTGTGCACAGCTCTTTGTCCAATCCTGTCTGCAGAGGAACTGGGATACGATCTAAAATATTAATTACAACAATATCTCTTACATGGAGCTCGAGCACTCACACCAAAGCACAATTCTGTGTTATGTCCACCCCATTTAACAAAGTTACTGAATGTGTGTCAGTAGCTTTATACTCCCTAAAAGGTTGGGAGTGAGAAAGAGCCTCCTGGGAGGGTGACCATGTCATTTTTTGGGTGGCTGTGACCCACCCACGTGAACTCCTGTGACCTGCACCAGCCCTTTCTGGGTGACTTTGTGGATTTTCAGTCAGTGTGCTGGTAAATCTGAGGTCTGTGACAAGTCCCTCACCAGCTGGGAGTCCCCACACACCCAGCACAGCTGCAGGTCCCACTGGATATTCTGAGTCTTTAGACAGATGAAATGTTTTGTTACAACACTTACTAATGACAATCCTGATCTTTCTTTTCCCCATTTCACAGAGTGGCCAAGTCATAATAATGCTTTTAGGCTCAGAAACAGAATTTGTAAAACCATTTGTGAAGCTTGCAGAGTGCTGTAGGGTAACTGCATGATCAGCATCATATAAATGTTGGTCATTAAGCAAAAGAATCATAATAATGATCAGCAGTATAATAACAATTAGCTGTTCCCTGGCTCCCTGAACGCTGTGGTACCTACAGACCACTCATCTTCAATAAGCTGGGCATGGGACGATGGCTGAGGCTTTGTCTAAGCACCACGACTGATCAATAATGGGAGCAAAGCAATCACTTTCATTGACTCCAGCAGGTAATTTGTGTTCATCGTGCAGCGCTGCTGCATCTGAACACGGCGAGCAGCAAACAGATAAAAGTGGCAGCACATCAATTCCTGCTGCTGGCCGGGGCCAATTACTGGAATTAAAATAACCTCTCCAGACTGCAGCAAGATCAGCTGCTGACCCTACCGGCCTAATGCAGTTACTGTTATCCTTATTAGCATCAGTCCCTTTCCTCCCTGCGCTGGGAGTCTGTCATTGAAGGCACAAGCTCCTGGATGTGTTATTTGTGCTGCAGCCACATTCCAGGCATTTGAAAAGTGCCAGGAACTCTTTGTTAACAGAGCTGGAGGATGTTAGTGCAAAAAACAAAGGGATCAGCTCAAGATTTAGTGATAAGGGATAAAGGAGGAAGGCCACTGTAAGGCTGCACTCATTGGGCAACTTCAGTGAGTGTAGGAAGTACAAGAATAATCTCTGTGTTATCTGAGGCTTAATTAATCTCTCCGAGTGGGTATAATTTTCCTCAGTTAATAACACTTTCTCTTCCTGCTCCATGCCTAATGATGTGCATGTAACTGCTGAAATGTAACACCAATCATTTGAAACCCTGCAGAACCAGTGTTAATCCGTGTTCCATCTGGGGAGTCCGTAATGAGGAAATCCCTGTTAATGAGGCCCCTCAGAGACTTCCCGGCTCAGCCAGCCCTGTTCAGAGCCCTGCCTTGTACCTACTGACTTCAGATGGATATTCTAGAGTGAGCTAAGCCTCCTAGGAATACCTTTATCTTGGAAGTGTTTACTGTGCTATCTATTCATTATTATTCTTCATTTGCAGGGAACTTCTGTCCAAGGTGTGCATCAGGCCTGGCACAGGGTCACAGTGTGATTGTCATCACCGTGGCAGGCACAGCCAGAGCAATGCTAATCCCCAAAAACTTCTGAATTTCCATAGTTGGCTGACCCAGTGACATGTTTATTGTATGGTTTCAGTGAGGATGAGCCACCTCAACTGCCTTTATGGAGAAAATCAAATGTGTATTCTCATTCCTACAATGTGCTTTGTAGCTGAACTGAAGAAGCTTAAGTCTTTAAATAAGATTTCCACAACCACTACACAGAAACTCTAGGATTATTTGCCTTGTGGAGATTGTTCCATAGAAACAGAGCTCATCCCAAAGGCTTTAAAAGGGTGAAGAGCAAATGTGATCACCAGAAACATTCTGAGAGCCTCTGTTTGCTTTGTCTCCTGTCCCCACATCACAGATTGTCTGTTTTAAGCACGTGTCTGTAACTAGAAGGTCAAGTGGCAGCTGTCAGGTCTGGGGGAGTTTCCATAATAATCTGTTTTCCTTTGTGCAGAGGCATGGGGAAAATAAATTCCTGGAGGAAACAGAGCATCAAAAGGGTGTTTAGGAATATTCCTCATCAGTTCATCTCTCTGCCTTTCAAAGGAGCTGAGCAATGCCTTTCCCTTTGATACTGTGGAAGATTCCGACTCTACAGCTGCATCTCTCATCCCCTGGAAGAATCTGAGACACTGAAATTGTTGTTGGGGGGGACACAGCAATAGTTAGACCCAACATCATGTGGATGATGAGTTTTCCCTCCAGAGGGAGCGATGCCAGCTGGGACTGGAGCATATGCAGAGGGCACCAGGAGCCACCTGTCAGGCTCTGCAGTGCCCGTGGCATGAGGCACCTCTGGGAAATGTGGGAGTACAAGTGCCAGAGAGGCTGGGAGCACAAGCAGGGGCTGGAAACACTTCCCCAAAGGGTGCTCCAGCATGACACAATCCTGCAGGAGGGATAAATTCACCATGCAAACCAGCCAGCTGTAGGGAACAGCCAGCTACTGTGTCATTAGGCTGGAATGGAATGTCTGCTTTGCTCTTGGGGGATTGGAAGTGGAATGGCACTGACAGGAAATATGAAACATTGTTTTTTTTTTCCTTTCCTTTTTCCCCTGCAAGAATGGATTTCTGCAGAGATGTTTTCCCAGCAGGAGTGTAAAAGCCTTTTAGGAAAAAAAAATCATAGTAAATAATAACTATTTTTTTTCTGACTTGCATGTAACTCTTGCTGTTTCCAACCTCTTAAAAAAATTGCACTTGGTTGAAAATGGAAGTTGTAATTAATTCTAACACAGAGTTACCATTGTGATTTGTAAAAGAGGGTCATGCACTTCTAGCAAATTTATCCTGGAGTATTATTTCTTGAGCCAGATTCCCTGAGAAGATGAAATGGGGATGTTGGGGCTACAGTCATGTAAATCCACCCTGAGTCAGGGCTGGCACTGCAGCCTGGGATGCCGTGGCTACGCGGACTGTTTGAAAGAACAGCTAGTGAGGAAAATGAAGAAGATGAACTATGCAGAACAAGTAGATGAGATTAAGAATACAAGGTCAAATTTCATGAAATAACTCAAGTCAGGCATGATAAAAAGGAAAGACAGAGAGCATAAAATGCTTTGGAGGGACAGGATGTTGGAGAGGACTGGATGTGTGCTAAGCAGAAACCCAATAAACCCAATTACTCTGGTTATTACTGCCGTCACTGCTGCTACAGAGGCAGCTCAGCTCCTCATTAGTCATTCCTTGCAGAATTATCATCTATCATGGCCTCATCTTTTCCTTGCTCCCTTGGGAATGCAGAAAGGGAAACAAATCCATAAGCTGTCCCCTCCCCATGTCCCCCAACGAGCATTAGAAAAGCTTCCTCATCCTTCACAAGAACAATCAATATTAAGCATCTTTTACTTTGCCAACAATTGATTCTGCCTCATTTCCCATTACTCATAAAAAAAGGGGCATTTGGGCTCGATTTTATTTGTATTTAAGAGATGACAGAGATGCAGGTAGCTGAAAAACTCATGGAGACTTCCCTGGTGTTCCTTGTAGAGCTTTGGCAGCAACCTTGAGGGACAGGGCTGCCCCAAGAATGAAAACTTCTCTCCTGGGTCATCCTCTACAGCCCATGAAACACAAATAAATATGGCAAGAGCTTAAAACTCTTAGGGAAATGCTGCTTTTACAGAATTTTGCAGTTATTCTACCTGTAGAATTTGTGGGTTGAAATCTTAGATACCTTTAAAAGTATTGCTCAAAAAACAAACCTTTTGGTTAAAAATATATAAGAAGCCTTGTCTTTTTATTCAGGATTTTTATTTTAATCAATACTGAAGTATGGCTGGAAGCAGATCTAAACTGGCTCCTGAAATTAGTGGGATTTTCAGATGGTTGTTGTGTTGGTGTGAGTACCAACCCCACGAACACAGGCTAAAAAAAGTCCCTCAATTCGAATTAATCTGATTTTGAAATCCCTACCCCCTGGAAGGGTCAGGACCACAGACTTGAACAGACCACCCATGTGCAGCTCCTGGATAATTTCAGGTGTCTGACAAAAGATATTTAGTTCAGAACTTGTCCAGAGTCAGCAGAATCCACTTCAACATTGTTGAGTAATGTCAAAACCTTTAGGAAATGCTGACAAATGCCACCATAATTTGTCACAGGAACAAGAGAACTCCACAATATCAGAATTCCCTGTACAGCCAAGAAAAAAAGTTCCCATAAATTCTAAGGAGTAAACTGTACCTTGCTATTGAAAAGAAAACAAAGAGCTTTGAGACAGACTCTGCTTTTCTGTCTTGAGAGGAAATTCTCTTTTCATCTTCGAGCAGCAATAATAAAGATAATAAAGTGGGATAAGCAGCCTGCTTTTATTGAACCGCTTCAGAACGGAGTCCTTAACAACATGTTTCCTTCTATCCTGTGATTTCTTCTGACTGTAATAAAGTTAAATCAGAAAGTCTGGAATATTGTGCTGGGGATGTTCAATTAGCTCCGCAGAGTGTCCGTGTGAGTTAATGCCATTTGAGGGAAGCAGCACTTGAGCGCTCACAGAAGATTTGTGTTCGGTTCTGTTAATTCAGACACATCCTCGCAGATGTCTGATTAGACTAATTTAAAATTAAATGGCAAGAAAGAAGAAGAAGAAGAAAGTTTGCATTCATTGAAAATGATTGAACAAAAGATGAAAACTCTGTCTCTCTTTGTTTGCTGAGCATGGAGTGTGTCTGGAATAGCTGAGCTCGGCTTCCTCCCGTCCCCTGCTCTCCATTCAGCACAACCCACCCAGACACCACGCTGCACGTTCCCACTGCAGAGATTGCTTTAAATAAGCAAACACTCCAAGTTAAACAAACATTTGGTGAACGCAGCACTCTTGGATAATCAGAGGAATTGAAAATAAGGAGGCAAAGATACTTTGCTCATCCTCCACAGGCTGGAATTCCAGCTGCCATGGTGGGCTTGGGTTTTTAGCAACAGCAGAAGTCCTGGGTCAGAAGTCCTTCCATCAGTTTTGAAGGAAATAAGGATCTGTATTTCCTGTTGTTGTATCTAATCCTTTTCTGGAAGATGTTTGCATGAATTGGAACTGTTTGTGCATTACTCGGGGTTTTATTCTTCTTTAGTGTTGAGCAGGGCTGGGTTTGGACAAGTTCTATCCTACGGAGGGTGTCAAAATGAGGTGTGGAAGATGTTTGGAGTGCTTCTCTCTGGATTTCCTGTTAAAACATGAGGGAAAAGCACAGGAAGTAACATTCTAACCAGGGTAGAAATTCTGGATAATTTAAAAAATACCTCAAGAGTTGAAGTTGGGTTGGATGATGATGATGATGATTATAATTTCTTTAAAGGGATTCACGTATGTATTTTAAAAAAGGGTATTAACAAAAGTTCCTAAGCAATTTAGTAAATTAATTGTATCATTAAGGACTAAGGAATTGGTTTTAGGAGGATAATTCTCACTGAAAGTCAAATGCTCCTGGTACTGGGTGACGTGGTGAGGATGGAAAGGTGAAATTCTTTGTGGGGAGATCCAGATCATTTGTGTGGCACTCCAGCAGCAGCTGGTGTGAGAAGAATTTGGGCTGGAGAAATGCCACCAGCTTGTCTGCGTGCAGAAATCCTCGGTGTGTGTCAGTGGGAAGGAGGAGTGGATTGGATTTTGCTACAATTTCCGTGACTGCTCATTTCCCACCTCAGCTCTCTGACCCCCCTTGTCCCCCGGGAGCAGGGTTAGGATGGGTACAAAGGTGCTCCCCTGCCTGAGTGAGACCCAAAAATGCATTTACGGAGGGAGCCAAGGGGATCACAGCCCCCAGAGTGGAACTGAGGAATGTGGCGTGGTTTCTGGGATATAGGGAGCATGGTTCTGCCTCTACACAGCTCCTTAGCACTGGGGAACTTTGGCCTCTTGAAACCCTGGTTTTGAATCCCTTGGTGTTGGCAGAAAGGCAGGTGCATAGGAAACTAAGGGGAGTTGTTGCTCCCCACCAAATTTCCAGCTCTTTTGGCACAGGACTGGAATTCTGATTATTTTTAGCCTAATTTTACAATTTTTCTTCTTAATCCCACCAAAGGCTGGAGGTGCTCACACAACCAACCTCCTCCACCACGTGAGATAGAGGGGAAGTGCTGTTCCATTTAAATGCTTGGACACATTTGATATATCTTTTTTTTAATATATTTGAAGGAAAATATCTGATATGGTTCCAAGCACCGATGTTGCAGCTTGAAAATCCTTCTATTTTTAACGTGGTGTCTGTCAAGGGTGGACTCAATAATGTTTTCATGACAGCCCATATGCTTCCAATGTACTTCCTACAGCGAAAACTTTGGAAATTCCCTGTCAACCAGCCCAAACCCATTGGAGTTTCACTCAACAGCCGAAAGTTTGGAGTTTTCTAATCTGCTTTCCCATAATTACCTCTGGAAGTTTCTTGGAGCAGAATTAAATGGTTGCTCCACACTCTCAATATATTTCAGGGAATATTAAAGATCTACCTGCAGTACCTAAGGCTACAAACATAATGTATGCAATTAAACCCTAGGTAATAACTTTTTAAACTTGCCTTTAATACCCAGCGAGTTTCAAATTAAAATGGAATTTTAGCCAGTATAGCCTAATTTGATATATTAACAAGTTCTGCTGTATTTTTTTTTTACTGCAACAGATGCACATCCCAGCTCTTATTCTGTACCAAAGGTGCTGTGATTCTGTGAGAAAGAGGTTTTTAGGAAAAGCAGATGTTTACTTTGATTGCTTCATGGGCTGCTGGAGGGATTAGGGGTGATCCAGCAGCTCCAATTCTTGTGTTGTGGATGCAGAGGGGTGAACTGCTCTTTGTATTTTCTCTCCTTTGCTACCTGTTTTATCCAAAAAAAGTGGATTTCAGAGTCCTTATTCTGCAGCTCTGGTGGTGAACTGGGGTCATTCTACATGAAGGATTGGAGGAAAAATAGGAATGTTGTCATAGGAAGCATTCCCTGGCTTTCTGTAAGACTTGGGGAGGTGAAGCTCTATTGGCAGATAACTTCCAAGAGAAGTGGACGGCAGGATTTGTATTTTAAATAGGTTCATTTCCTCGTGGTTAATTCTGGGCTGTGACTCTTGGGGCTGAGCTGCTTCTCCTGATCCAGAATATGGGAGCAGGCTCCTGGTTTCCCATTGTGCAGCGCAGCCAGCTCTGATGCCAGGGTTTAGTAGGGGGTTTTCCCTAATGGAGAGTAATGGGACAGCTAAAATCCACTAACCCACATGTTCCTTCATCAAGCAGAGCAGATCCTGCTCCCTGTGTGGCAAGCTCGGTTAATGTTAGCACGCAACCCAGACGGCATTTTCTGGGAGAGACAGAGTTTATGTATCAACTCTGCAAAGTCCTCACCCTCTTCCATCGGGTTTATGGGGCCTGGAGGAGAGGAGCTGCTGGATTAGGAACAGCTGGCACAGGCTGAATTTGGGAAAGATGGAAGTGATGATGTTGAGGGAGGCCAAGTGCTTTAAGGAATCAGCCAAAACAGCAATGCCCAGGCTCTGCTCCTCAGGGGCTCTGAAGGATTCTGGAGAATTAGGTGGCACCAGGTTGGATAAACGCACTCCAGAAGAGTTCTACCTCTTCTTTCAGCTGAGATCTCTGCACAACCACCCCCAAATCTGTCATCTTCAGCCTTCACCCAACACTTTTGGATCACCAGGTGTAATTTGCTCTTGGTTCCTGCAGCCCCAGCTCCACACAGAGGGCCCACGCACACGTCTGAGGAGAAACGGAGCTTTTCAATCAGGCCTTCCATGAAGCTCTGAGTTGATTCTGTGGGATGTGGGACACAGTTTGGAAATCCCTCCTTGGGCACATTGGAGCAACAACAGAATAATAAACTGGACAGGAAGCATAAACAGAGAAATAGAGCTGGTTGCACAGCAGTTTGAGAGGAAACAAGAGCACTGCTCCACTCTGTCCTGGGAGAATCTGTGCTTATGGGTTTGAGGGCTCCTGCAAAGCCAGGAATAGGATTTTAAGCTTGAATGGCTAAATGGAAATAGGGGTAAATGTTCCTCCAGCTGCTTTCCCCCTGCTCTCCTCTCCTGTAAAACCAAGGCATCAAAGCTGAAATGATGCCCCAGGTCCCCAGTTTTTAGTGCTGTAGGACAACTCATACCCAAAGAAGATAAATCTCTATGGCAGCAACAGTAATGATTTTTAATTTGCATTTCAGTACTCGGGTTATTGCATATATAAAACTTCAATTGTAACTTTAAAAGGCTATTTGGATGTGATCCAGTGTGTGCTGTAGGAGAGGGAACAGCCCTTGCCCCAAACCTGTTTGTGCTGCAGCTGCTGCTCTCCCTCGGGAACCAACAGGAGACAAATTTTGATGTTATTGGGATTTGGGGATCAGATGTTGATAACATGTATGTTTTACAGAAAAAAGAAATGTTGTTAGCTAGAGGAGGAGGAGATTGCCACTTTCCAGTTAAATGCAGGATGTGCTTTTCCAAGGTGGCCTCAGCAGAGATAAAGTCGTTTTTCTTTCCTTTATTCCCCAATGTCATTTGTTACCGTGTGGTCTGGTTTTGATATTATAAACACCCCTATCTCCCCTTACCTTCACTGGGATTGGATTCTAATTTGAGATAAGTGGATAACAGTGAGACCTTCTTAAAGCCTTAGGGAATCCATACGTGGGTATCTCAGCTTTCCAGCACATCCTCCAACATTTCTGATGGACAGCAGAGTGTGCAGTGCTATTTTCCAGAGAAACTCGGGGAGCAGGGAGGTGGAAACGCCCAGTGGTGCTTGTGGCACTGAGCACTGGCACTCACTAAAATAATGGTGTTTGTAATTGAAATATTTTTATTAAAGGGAGGAACATCACAAGGTTTATGTGGGTTTAAACCCTAAAATATTTTCTTAAAAAGACTTTTTATTCCAGTTTTCTATTTCGGCAGAGGCCCACTATCCATCCTGCCAGGTGGTTCTCAGATTTCATCATTTTATACAGCAGTAAAATCAAAACAAAACTGCATTGTGAGTATTCCCACATTGGTGAAACCACCACCCTAAATAACTAACTCATGGGGTAATTGATACAATTAGGACTTTTCACAAGGCAAAGCAAGAATAAAGCTTGATGCTAAAGAAGGTGAAGAAATCTTTATTTAAAGTACAGCTGCTGAACCTGAACTCTCAAACTCCCAAAACTTAGGAAAAGAAACTAGTAAAATTTAATAATATTAAAAAAAAAGGAGGAGGAGGGGATTAAGATGGTAATTTAATTTTTATGTTTGATTAGCAGGAAGACCTGAAGGGATTTATATTCTGGTTGAAACTCATTTTGTGAGCTGACCATGAGAAGTTCATGGAGTTGTTTCTATCATTATCATCACTAAACTTTGACTGTTCTTCAGAATGTGAGGCAGGATTGAGTTGGGATTTTCCCCCTTTTATATAGAATATGGCCTTTTATTTGTCATTTAAAAATCATATGAAATAAAGCTGAGATGACCAAAACATCATGGCCAGATGCAAGTTGCATTTAAAGTTTAATACTCCAGGTGTATCTGCTACATCCATTACATCCCTGAGTTCATCTCTTTGAACAGGGAGGGTGTAAAATACCTGATTTTTGTGCTGAGAGTAATTATTGGCTTGAAACTTCAACATAATTATCACACAAACAGTTCATGTTGTGTGATTAGTTCGACAGAGAAGCAGGGTGGAGATGTGTTAAGTAGGAGTGAGCTTAAAACACATTATTCATTAAGAAAAAGTCCATTCCAGGCTATTCCATTATGTAACTGGAACCAAAAAAGAGCAGATTTCTTAAAGATTTTATTTTCAGATTTTATACTGAGCTAGTCCATGAAGAAATTTATTAATTGAACATTATTATGAAGGACAGGTAAAGGCTGAAAATACTGGGAATTAGAGCAATGACACACAGTGTCTATTTTAAAAATATCCTTTAAAATGAATTTCTGGTTAATAGTGGCATATTCCCCTCTCAGAAGATGTTTGTGTACTCGAAGTCTGTGACACACAAGTGGAGGTTGATGTGTCAATATGATTCATTAATCAAGATGATCTCGTCCGTGTGTACAAATTCAGGCTTTTTGCAGGCATCTATAAACAATCCCCATCTGCCTGAATGGCTGCAAACTGTGCCTGTGAACAGAACTTAAACCTTTACACCCAAATCACAGGCTTGAAAATTCCACATTTTCGCATTTAATGGACTTGTAGCAGATGGGAAGCTTTTCCAAGTTGTGCTGTTGAAGACATCCCTGTGGAATGCACTTTTTCTGTGTTTTCTCCGACAGATAAACGGCAAAATTGGCTTTTGAGAAGCCCAACTCAGCAACACTTCTGTTTATCAATATAACAGCGAGCCTGAAAGTGAGCACGATGGGAGTTCTCACAGCTGCTTTTCCTGAAGGGCAATAATAATGGTAGACTTTGAGCAACTTCCATACCTGGGAGCTTCAAATATCCTTCCAGAAAATCTCCTCAGCAGTGCCACAAACGCTGTGGCACCTCTGCCAAAAGATAAGCATAAAAAGAAAAGAAAGGAACACAAAGCAGGGAGTTTCTCAGTGAATTCTGAGGCAAATTCAACATTTGAGGCTTATTCCATCCCCTGCCCAACTGGATCCCTGACCTTTGGTTTGTGTAGGGGCTGTGCTGATGGAAAACAGGGAATCTGATCCCTTAGTTTACCCTTTCCCAGCCTTTTTCCCCAGTGCTTCCTAGATTTCCACCCTCTGCCCAGCTTAATTAAAACCAGGTGAGGTTTTTTGAGGGTGAGTGAGATAAGGATTTGTTCCATGCCTCCTCTGCAGACTTCCCAAAGGATGCTCCTTCTCCAGGCAGCCACAACAAAAAACAAGTGGCTCACAGAGAGCTTTGAAGGCTCACGTGGTGGGGATGAGGCGCTTGGCACCTGGAATAATTCCCTCTGTTTGCTGGAAAGGAGCGAGCCAGCAATATCCAGGTTTTTTCTAGATTATCCACTGCTGTGGTAATTTCTGAGGCAATCCAGTTCCTAATAAATACCACAACACAGAGCAGTTTGGGGCTGCAGTGGCTGCTCTCGCCCACCCCCAGGCTGAGCCGCTGTGCTCTTCACTCTTCCAAAAGTGAGGGCTCTGGCACCGAAGTTGTTTTTGCTGAAATTAGACAAATGCAGGTGGCAAGGAGTGTTAATTATGGAACAGTGGCAATGCAAGATCTCCTAAAGGATTTGAGCATTTTCCAGTGATCCTAATCTGCTTGGGAGCAAGTGGCACCTGTGAGGGAACGTTTCACAGGAAAATGGGAGTTTGGAGATGCACATGGCCTTGTCCCAGGATTCTTTTTTTATGCAGAATTTGAGCATAAAAAGGGGGAGAAAACAGCTGGACAAGGACTACAAAAAGTGATATCACAGAGAAAAGCATAGAAGCCTTTATGTCTACAGGAAAATAATCTAAAGCATATCCCTGGAAGTGTCCAAGGCCAGGTTGGATGGGGCTTCGTGCAGCCTGGGACAGTGGAAGGTGTCCCTGTCTGTGGCAGAGGTGGCCTGGGTGGGCTTTAAGGTCCCTTCCAACCCAAACCATTCTGGGATTCACCTCATCGGCTACAGAATCAGTGCTCCAAGAGCTGCTATGAAATCATTCAGGCTAAAGCAGTAAAAATTTCTTTTCAGTTGTGTAACTTTGATAAGCAAGAGCCAAAGGTGACCAGGAGCTGGCTTTTGGTGCAGGTGACAGAAGGCTGGTTCCACCTCTGGAAATGGAAAACACCTGGAAGTTTGTAACACTGACAGGAAAATCTCTTGTGCCAGTGCTGGCTGTCGATGTCCCGCGGGATCACTGGAGTGCCCTCGCCTTCAGCCTTCCTGAATTTTGTGCTGTGCACACCCAGTGTTTCATGGTCGCCAGCTCTCCCCTGGCAGTGGCTGTATATATTTGAGGAATATTTAGAGCTCTGGGAAGTCTGCTTTAGCAGCTGATAAATGGGTGCCAGCAGGACCCTCTGCAGGCTCGGGGTCAGCGCTGGTTGAAGGCAGTCCCTGAATGAACCTCCATTTCAGCAGCTTTAGGACATTTTGCGGCAGCCCTGGTTACTCCATCTGGCAGATCTCAACCCTTCCATTCTTGCTGCTGCTTCTGACAAAGCAGCTCCACGAGGTTTTAAAACCCCAGTGAGAGGAATGCAGTGGGGTCCTGGATGCTGGGCAGGGCTGGCTCACGGGCTGTGGGCTGTGTGAACATGTGGGCTCAGTGCTTCCATCACCTGCCAGTGTAGGGCTGCCCCCGTTTGGGGGAAGGTGCTGATATTTCTCATGGGATAATTGGCTGATTTCTGCTTTGCCAGTACATAATAATGAGGGGAAAGTTACTTTTTTGGATTATTTTTTGTTCTGGGAAGCAGGTGAAGGACTGCTTCTGTTCCCTCAGTCTGTAAATGAGCAGTGTGGTGCATAAATCAGTTTTTGACTTTCAGGAAAGAAGCATCTTGGGGTGCAGAGATAGTAATTCAGAATTAGACCTTTTCAACCCTTTTATTATAGAAATACACTTTTTCTTTTAATGCTTAATAATTTTTTTTTTTTAAATATCCTCTCATTGGCAACTTTCTCTTGTGCTGGAAGGAAGAGTGGTGCCAGCTGAAGGGGAGTGTAAAGACACAGGTAAAAAATGGTTTTGAACTGATTGTCAAAAGTCTTCCCTGCATGAGAGCTCTCCCTGTTTTTAAAACACTTTTTTGAAAAGCTGTTGAAACCCACAGCGTTTTTTCCTTTGACAACCCTCTGTCATATCCACTGGGGAGATGGAGCAGGCCCTTAATGGTGTTAATTTTATTACCAGGACTCAAAATGCATTAAAATCACGGAATCATTACAGTTGGAAAATACCTCCAAGATCATTAAGTCCAACCTTCAGCCAAATACCATCATTCCCATGCAGAGGTTGGGAGCACAGGAACTCCAGGGTGAGTTTTGCCAGCAAATTTGTTGTTACCTCTTCTGAACTGCCATTTTTTGAGGTTCACAAAAAAAAGACAAAGGTTAGCAGCGCTTAAAAAGCACTGCCTGTGATCAGCCTTCTCCTGCGGGTACCTCACACTCTGTTAGGTCTTTTATATATTCACACTTTCCTCAAAACTTGAGCTTATTTTTTTTATCAAAATGTGTAATTTGCTTCTCCTGGAAGTTCTTGGAAAGCTCTTGATGACTGCAGCCCTTTGGGAAGCCAAAACCTCCACGCAGTCTCTGCTGAGGCAATTCCAGCACCACTCTGCCCTCATTCATGAGATTTCTTCCAGTTGGATTGTTCTCCCATTTTCACTGTGAAAGAATATCCTTCATCTGCTTTCCCAACTGTCTTACAATAAAAAAAAAAAGAACTTTATGTTGGTGTTTCTAAAAGTCTGAGAGTGGGAAACTCCCAAACAGACATAGTAGTTTTAAATGAGGTAAAATAAATATTCCTCCAGCACCATTTAGTGGTGGCACATTGTGAGGTCAGGACCCCAGAAGGTCACAGATAAGAAGCAGTGGACACCCTCCCTGCATCCACAGAGCCAAGTGTGCAGTAATAAATATTAAATGATGTTTCTAGCTAGAAGATGATTTGTATTCCACAGCTGCATTTCTTGGATTCGAGACAGAGAAGGGAATTTGCATTCCATGGAGATGTTTTATTTATATTTTCTTATTTCCAAACTTGATAAACACAGACATCAAACTCAGAAACTTAGAACTCCTCTTAGTTAATCCAGCTTTTAATGTAATTTTGCTAGAATTTAATAATTTAAGATGAAAATAGAAAAAAAACTCCAAATCCTTGAACTTACCCTGGTTTGGGACTGGAAATCTGTGGGGTTTTTTAGCATCCACTAAAGAACACACAACTGGAAAGGCCAGGAGAATTTTTTAAATTTCATATTGCAGAGAAATGGGGAAAACCTTTGTTAGGAATCGGTCTCCTCACAGATTTTGGGTTCACTGCAGCCCAACTAAAAATCTCAGTGGGCTTAATCCTGCTTCACCATATTGCAATGAAGAGCAAAATATGAAAACAACTGGGCCTGGCATCCATCCCTGGACGTGCTCTTATTTTAAAGGACTGTCTCTATTGTATATTCACATTGACAAAATGCTCATCCCTGGTTTTCAGGGAGATCCTGGGGAATGTTATTGCCAGTCCAGCCTGAGCACAACATCTGGCCTGATCTTTGGAGCGCTGTGGTGCTCCAGTTACTCCAAGTGGTTTTGCAAATAATTTTGCTCAGCTGGGTGTTTGGGGAGGGGAGTTTTGATTGCTTGTTTGTATTTTTGGTGTTTAAACCATCTGTGGGCAACGCCCACAACAGGACAGGGACATCACTGGTCCCAGTGATTAGATTTTAATCTATCCCACTGGTTCTGTCCGTTGGGAGAAGTGTTGAAGGCTGGACCTGGTGTAGTGGAAGGTGTCCCTGTCCCTGGCAGGGAGTTGGAATTAGATGATCTTCCAACCCCAACCGTTCTGTGGTTCTTTGATATGGAGAGTATTTAAGGGATTTCTTCCTGTTATAAAGCTGTTCCTCGTGTTTGGGGGTGAATAATGTCACTGGAAAAGAGGCTGGGAGCTTAGGGAAGGAATGCTAGCAGAGGCTGGAGCAGGAAAACATGGTGCTTTTTTTTTTTTTTAGGACCTTACATTTAGAGATCTGGCACCCATCAGCTGCTGGAGACAAACAGAAGCAGCTCTTCCACATTGCAATTCTCCTGCAAAGTGCACCAGGCATGGGCTGTGTGTGCCCCCAGGTTCCATGGGCTGGCTGGGAGAGTTCCCTTGGCTGCAGGGAAAAGGCATGGCTGGGACTCAGCTGGCCCCTGATTGCCTGCAGGTGCCTGGTTTTCCAAAATATCATTGGAACTGGAGCCTGCACTCATCTGCCTGATGCTTGCCCATAACAGCTTCCTGGTTCCAGTGATGCTCTTTGGATTCACAGTCCAAGGTGAGGATGTGGACAATTGTCGGGAGGCTGGCCCAGCATTGAATGGAGATTACTTGGAAAATGTTGAGCCGTTGGTCATCTGGAATCCATCTCATTCCTGCCAGGGAAAGGCAGAACAGAGAGCTCCAATTAGCTGCTGCTCGTTTGTAACCATGTCAGTTAATTAGCTGAAGACCGACCAGATGGGGAAGGATTTCTCACTGAGCTTTCAGAGGCACTTCTTGTTGCCCAGTTTCAAGCACTTGGGATTTTAATTTTTTTTTCCTTTTTCCAGGAGGCTGAACACAGGAAGGGAAACTGGACTCCCAATCCTTTGTTCCTTTATGAGGAGGGTTGGATTCTCCTTAGGCTGCAGTTTGTAGGACACTGGTGGAACCCAGGTGAATTTGTGTCTCACCAAAGATCCAGCTCTGCTCTTTGTCATCATGGCTGGGAGCTGGGAATGAAGCCCTGGTGATCTCAGAGCCAGAGGGGACAGGCACAAGGAGACAAATCCTTTCTCCCAAGGTGTCCATGGTGCTCTCCAGGGCACCTCTCTCATACAGGTGGACACAGCTGCAGAGCTGACCAGCAGCACGGAGGAGTTGGGGCTTGCAGAAGGAGCTGCAGATCTAAGTCTCCTCTTTCCTATTCCAGCACAGCTACAAGGATCTTGGAGAAATGGTTATCTTGGACTGCTGACACACACAGGTGAGTCCATGTCCTAAATTATGATTATACATGAATCAAATGTCACATTTGGCAGTGTCACCCATTCTGCTACGAGCATCTGTCTCCAAGAGCACTGATCAGGCCTTGGCCCCATGGCAGAGACTCCTCTGCACCTTCCTTCCCCCATATTTACATTTTTTACAGAGCTCTGTTTTCCACAGTCTGTGCCCTGCTTCCCAGACTCATTTGTGCCTCCCTCAGTTCAGGCTCCACCACGATTTCTCGCTTCCTTTGACATTTCTTTCATTGCTCTCCCGTGCGCCAGCTCACATTAACACCTGTTAGAACAGCAGCATCTTTTTGTAGCACTGGTTTTAATTAGTCTGCACCTTCCCCTGGGATGGCTGTGTGCTCCACAGCTTTCTGCAGGTGCTGTTCTGTGCTCTGTGACTGCATTACCTGGAGGTGACACAATGCACGAGCTCCTGGTGGCTGTTGTGGTTTAGGTGACTCCAAAAGTCCTCCCCAGCGTGTAGAATTCTCTGATCTCGGCTGAGGAAAGTCGCTGGCAGTGTGGGAGAATATTTTCAGTGCTGAGGGAAGGGAAAGATGAAGGTGGGCATTTTCAAAGCTGCTTCTGTGAGTTTGGTGTTCAAAGCCCACTTGTTTGAAGAGGAACCTGTGTCTGAGTGCCATCAATGGCTTTCCAGAATTCTTTGTTTCAAAATGTGTTAAGAACAGGAATGGAGGAGCAGTTTGTAGGATCAATAAAGCAGCAGCTGATACAGTGCAAACAGGCTGTTTTATCCATGCTTTGCTGTGCTCACAATGACTAATCCCAAGAGGAACTGTGATGAAGTTGTGATTAGTTGTGCTACGAGGGCCTGCACTTCTCTCTCTGAATCTGCCACACCACATTCTCCTGTTATCATACCCTGTACAGAGCCTTTGATAACTTCACAGCTCCCTGTGTTTCGCTGGAAGGCTCCATAAACCCTGACTAATTATTTTTACATCCTACATCTCCTCATTACAACGTTTGCCTGACTCTCTGTGCTGTGTGCTCACAGCAAGTCTTGTGAAACACATCAGATCATCAGCAGTTCTGCTTCTCCAAGCCATGGGAAATATAAAACTTGGCAGTTCTGTCTCAGTTTGCTTTCTAACACCTGGGATCTTGACTTTGCCTCTGAGAGCTGCATCTTGGCCCACTGAATTACTCTTCTGTTTGTGTGGAGCTGATAATCAGCTGTACTCAAAGTGTTTATTGTAACTGACCATTTATCCCAGTTCTGTGCAGAATCCCACAATGGTTTGGGTGGGAAGGGACCTTGAATCTCTTCCAGTGCCACCCCTCTGCCATGGGCAGGTTCCACTGTCCCAGGCTGCTCCAAGCCCCAATGTCCAGCCTGGCCTTGGGCACTGCCAGGGATCCAGGGGCAGCCCCAGCTGCTCTGGGCACCCTGTGCCAGGGTCTCCCCACCCTCCCAGGGAACAATTCCTGCCCAATATCCCATCTAAACGTGATGATGTGAGATGCTGTAGTATTTCCTTATGCCAAATTCCTGTTGATTTTAGCAGGGTTTTCCAGCAGATTAGATGAGGATACCCTTTCTGTAGGGAATGTCTGCAGTGAGGATGTGGGGAGAGTGTAGCTGAATTGTCTCTAACAGAGCTTGAGTTGTTTGTAAAACAGCCACAGTGGCCAGTATTCCACGTTCCACTGACTCGTTACCTTCATGAAGATTAATGGTGGTTTGAGGCAAGAGTGCAATCCTGGTTTATTTCTGGTTTAATTCATAATTTACTGTTCCTTTCTTGCCTGGTGGTGCCTGCTCTGTTCTCTTGTTGCTGCCATGAAAAACAGATGTGAAACCAAAACCTGAGACTGGAATTTGAGCCCTCACTGCTGCTCCTCTCAGCATTATGGATCACTTCAGTTAATGCCCTTCCAGGAATGAGACCTGCAAAGGCACAGAGCAGTGGCAGCAACAGGCAAGAGGCAGAAATGCCTGTCCCCAATCCAGGAGCAGGGCTTTTGTCCTGCCCTCCTCCAGGAGGAGGAAACGACCCCACATGGGATGGTCCCATGTGAAGCATCCCTCAAAAATGCGTTTTCTCAAACGCCTTCTCATTTCCTTGGGATTTACTGCATTTCTGCTTGTCCCATGACCTGGGAATGTGGATTGAGCTGTTCCCTGCAGACACTCAAAGACTCAGGAAAATCTGCATGTTAAGACACTGTGATCTCTGAACCTACACTCTCTAACAGATTGTTAACTTCGGATTTATAAATTACCCTTTTTAACTACTGATAAACCACCAGAGGAAAGACCGTGCTTCAGGCTGGATTGGGGTGCAGGAAGATCCTGAGATTTGTTATAAAATATAAGCAACACCAATTTTCCTACATGCTGCTGTGTGAAAGTGCATTCTGGCAGAAATCCCGTGCCTGATTCCAGTGGGCTGGCTCTCCTGGCTGGCAGGAAGGTGGCTTAGCTAAAGCTGCATTGTGTGTCCCCTTCGACAGAGCTGGAAAGACAACAGGCTGCGAGAAGACAAAGAATTCAACAAAGAATAAAATGGTTGTGTCATTAAGCCTTCAACATTTGCAGACAGGGCTTTGGCACAGCCTGACTTCCCAGTGCTAAGCACTTCGTCTGGATTTGGTCGTTTACTGACTGATTAAAGCCCTCAAAGCTTTTCAGGATTTCTTCCTTTGTTAACTTCTGTCACACAAAGTGCTTTTAATGCTTTCTCTCTTTTCCCATATTAGAACCCTGCAATATTCAAATTAGGCAAGTGGAAAGAGCAGTGATTTCATTATGAATGTGGAAAAAAAGTTTGCAGAACTTCCCTCTGACTCACAGACAGTAATTTTCATGACACGAGTCGAACACGAGTGAATGTGCCATGCTATTTAGAGGTAACCAAACCTTTGCAGCTCAGGGAACCTTTTTAGCTCAGGGAACCTCTTCAGCTCAGCTCCACAGTCGTTTTTGTGGGAGATAATCTGTCATTTGAAAGTGGAAATTAGTCCACAATAACCCACCCACAGTCCAAAGCAGCTCTGTGGCTTTTTAAAATACACTGAACAGGCTCCTGTGTGGAAATAAACAGTTTTAATTCCTTCTGTGATGGGAATTGATGGGGTTTCATCTTTGGGACAGTGTCCACCCAATTTTTTTTTTCATTCAGACAATTAAACAGCGATTTGCTGGGACAAAAGTGTAGCTAAAAGACTTAGCTCGTGCTTCAGTGATTCTTCATTAATAAATGCAGCTGGAATTGGCCTGTGAGGGAGGTGAGGAGCTGAGAGCTCTTCACAGAGCAGGAACTTTGCCTTTCCAAGTTCAGTGGGAGCAAAGCCACGTCATAGGAGGGCTGCAGTTCATGGAGAAACTCTCTCTGATTGTGAGATTTCCACCAAAAAAGCTTTGCTCCACCAGCTCAGCTGCTCTGCAGGTGAGGAGGGATGGTCCCAGGGTTGGATGTGTCAGGCTGGGTTATTCCTGCTCAGGGTGTGGTACTGCCTCGATCCTGGTCCTCCCTGGTTTTTCCTTTGCTGGGATGTTGCAGCCACATCCCTGCCCTACCTCCAGAGAAGGGATTGTGGCCACCACCACCAGACCAGGTGACATCTTTGGAGCATCGCCCTGCTGGTTTGATAAGGGTATTTTACAGATCTTATTCTGTGGTCTACAGCAAGCAGGAAAAATAGTATACATAATAAGAAATACTATATACTAGGTGTTTTAATTAAAATTCTTATTTATGATATTTCAGTCCATTTGAAATGTTGAGAATAGCTCTGGGTTTAATACAGGAAGGATGTTTTTAAAGTCTACATATTAAAAGAAAAAGGAAAAGGAGTATGGCTGTTGTAACATTTTAAGCGCATTTATACCAAGTATAAACTGGAATCTTGAATTTTATTTTTTAATGAAACTTAATTCAGCCTAGTTAGAAAACCAATAACCATATTTCCTAATTCAGTTTATTAAAGTAATAAACATAGCTATTCCAGGAAATGAAATCATTTCAGGGGATGAAATACAGAGTTCTCTGAGGAAGACATTCAGGCCTGGGCACCAGGCATTTCACAACTCTTTTGGTACTAATCAGAGTTCTTTGTTTCTAAGGATGCTGGGTATCACCTGGTCTCACTGAGGCTGTGGATGTTACAGATTCTCAGCATTTTGAGAACTTCTCTGGCTTCTTTGGATGTGTAAGGTGGATTTAGCTGTCTGATTTTAAGCAGTGAGACATTCATCTGCTTGTCTTGGGCCCTGACTTTCAAAGACAGAATCAGCTGTGTTAAGCCTGGCACGAGAGAGCTGGAATTATGTTTAATAATGGACTAAACTCTTCCCAGGCTACAGTTCAGGAATACCAAATACAGCAGAGTTGGTATCTGAGAGGCCATCAGCCTCTGCAGCAGTGTTTGTTCTTCATCCTCACCACTGGAGGAAAGACCAAAACGGAAAACACAAGAATTGGTCTTTTGCCATCAAACTGGAATAGGAATGTTGGGTTTGTACTCAGCTCATGGACTTAGAGAATGGTTTGGGTGGGAAGGACCTTAAAAAACATCCAGTTCCTGCCATGACAGGGACACTTCCATACCCCAGGCTGCTCCAAGCCCTGTCCAGCCTGGCCTTGGACACTGCCAGGGATCCAGGGGCAGCCACAGCTGCTCTGTGCCAGTTCCTGTTGCAGATTTTACTTCTTTATCTCTCAAGTCACAATGATGTTTTACCCAGTCTGGGATCTTGGAGCTCAGAAGGAAAGGGGAAAGAAGTCCAGGGCTAAAAATGAGATGAAAATGTTTGTTTAGGAACACAGGCAGCTTTAATCTGCTTTCTTATAAATCAACACCCTGATCATGGAGATAAATCATACAGCTATGGAGATAGCCAGACAGCATTTATGGATCCATATAGGTTTTTGAGCATTGATCCCAAATCAGCCAATTCTTGATATTTCCTCCCTTCTTTTCCTCTTTCTGTCATTCCAGCAATCCAGTCATCCTAAATGGTGAAGCTGCTGCTTCTTCTTTATCAGGCACTTAACACAATTATTAAAAAACGTGAAATTGCAATTAAAAGTGAACTATGGAGAGGGGGATTCCTTGGCTATTGAAGAAGTTTGTGTTCAGCAGAGGTCACTTGTATTTGCCTTTCAATATTTTGAGGGAGCTGCAGCTGAGTGAGATGTGAGGTTTCCCACGGAAGCTGCGTCCGCGGCTCCGGAGCCTTCCCGGTGCTGCCGTTCCAGGCGGCTGATCCTTCACTTCCAGTCTCAGGAACTGGGCTGGGCTTGACAACCTCCCCTTCCCTGGGACCTACAGGAGTGGCAGTTAATTAATCTTCTCTTTTTTCGGAGGTAATTACTCTGATTGGTAATTAAGGATTTTTGGATTTTTTTTTTTTTTCCAAAGAGGCCCCATTTCATTCTGGGGTCCCCAGAATGGGAAGGACAAGGGGCATGACAGAGTGACATGAGGGCACGTTTAGATGGGATATTGGGAAGGAATTCTTCCCTGGGACGGTGGGGAGGCCCTGGCACAGGGTGCCCAGAGCAGCTGGGGCTGCCCCTGGATCCCTGGCAGTGCCCAAGGCTGGGCTGGACATTGGGGCTTGGAGCAGCCTGGGACAGTGGGAGGTGTCCCTGCCCATGGCAGGGGTGGCACTGGATTATTTTTTTAGGTCCCTTCCCACCCAAACCATTCTGGGATTCTCTGGACTTCTGAGCTCCCCATTTTTTTCTCACTCATAAACTTCTATTGTTTCCTCTTCCAGCTCTCTGAGAATATTGGTTGGTTTCCTCTAAAAAAAAGAGAAGGGGAAGGGGAATGAGCGGCTCTTGACATGAGGCAGCCAAATCTGTCCTGGCAATGCAGGGTAGCACAAGGAACCTTTTCCAGCTGCACTGAGCAGAAGTATTCAGCAGAGCTATGGGCACATGAAACAAGGAGACTTCCAGTAATTCCCAGAGTCCTGCTACCAGCCAGCGTGTGTTTATGGCACTATTTAGGAATTCAGCAACTTTCTCTCCCCTCCAGGCAGAGCAGATCACTTGGGTGTGCTGGGGAGGAGCACTCAGAGGGAAACGGGAGCAGAGGCAGTCACGAGGGGCAGGCACTTGGGGAAAGGCTTCGGAGACAGCTCCCAGGAAAAGTTCTCCCTTATCAGCAGCTGCTGGATGACACAGCCCTGCTGCCAGGCCTGCAGCACCTGCTCCCTGCACAGGGCTGTGCTTGGCAGGGCCATTCCTGCCCCCGCAGCTCCTGCAGCGAGCGATTCCCAGCACAGGGAAGGGATGCTCTGCTCCCAGGGGCAGCACTTGGATTGCATTAGGAATTTCCTCTGGATTTTTTTCCTAACCTGAGCTTGCTGTGAGCTGAGCTGTGGCTTTGAAGCCCAGAACTTTCCAAGCCCACACTCTGAGGTCACTCCTTGTTTGTATTTCGGAGTGGTGTTTCCTGCAGTTCATGTTCTAACAAACAGCATTAACGTGCTGTAATGCACTGGAATAAAAGTGCCTCATCTCCTACTGGAATTTCATGCTGCTTGTGGATTTATCAATTGGATTTCCAAGGGATAGTGCTAAGCTCAGAGCCATTTTCAAAGGGGCAGGCAGAAAGTCATTAGCAACACTTTGATAATAAATTCCTCCTGTTCTGCATCAGTGAGATTTGTGATCCCCTTTACATATATTTTATTATGATTATTCATTAGGCTTCTTTTTGGCACTATTAAAGTAATCTGGAAAAGTTTATTGCATATTATGAGCGCTACTTTTATTGTATCAGGTCTTAAGTATGAACACAGGAACACTGAAAGGGAAACAGAAGAGGGAAAAGATCTCCTGGGTTGGCATATCCTGTCTCCTGCTGGCACATCACATCATTCCTTTCATAAATACGAGTAATCTAAAACTCTATGTTTTTTTCAGTTTGAAAAGAAAATGTTTTCCTAGTGTGTCTAAAGATGCTTAAAACAAGCCAATAATAAATATAAATATTGTGGGTTATAAAAGATAACATGAAGATTTTAGCCCTGTGGCTGCTTTATTTTGGGGTTTGGGGAGGAAGAGTTGGTTTTGTTCTGTTTGGGGTTATTTCTTTCTCTGGGAGGGCTTTGTTGAAGAAGCTGAAATACCTTGGGTCATTTTCTCGTGCCCAGCCTCACACACAGCCAGGCTGACTCTTCGTGGCACTCAGGCTCCTGCAGGTGCAGCCTGGGAATGTTAGACCTCCACCCTGGGCTCCTCCCAAGCTGGGCTCCAGCCCAGCTCTGTCCCATGAAAAATGGAGTTTATTAGGGAAGAATTCTTCCCTGTGGCTTCCCCTGGATCCCTGGAAGTGTTCAAGGCCAGGTTGGATGGGGCTTGGAGCAACCTGGGATAGCAGAAGGTGTCCCTGCCCATGGCAGGGGTGGCACTGGGTGAGTTTTAAGGTCCCTTCCACCCCAAACCATTGTGGGATTCTATTATTCTATTTTTTCCCTGTTTTCCGAGATTATTTTTTAATCCAGAGGCACAAGTGATGTTGTTTATTACCAAACAGGCATTTTTTGCCATGACATAATAGAAATGTCAATAACATTAATTATAATTTTAGTTTGGTGTGCCCCAGTGCCTCGTTTTCCTTCAAAGACATAATTCTTTTCATTCTCTAAACAAAACTCAGGTGTTGCCTGCTAAGCAGCACCCCATCATGGAGCTGAAACATTCTGTACCATTCTGCACAAGCCTGAATGGCAACATGAAGGCCGAATTCATTGTATCATCACACAATGCACAACACCATCCTTTAGCTTTTCACAAACCTGAGAAATCCTTCACAAACCAGCCCAAAATAGAAACAGCCATAGAACTCTCAGAAGTTGTCAGCAAGATTTCTTGAATGAATTTTAACACTTCTTTCCTCCAGGAAAAGGTTTCTATAGCAAAGGTTTCTACAGCAAATTTCGAATTTCCACTGCCTGTTAAAAGCAGCTTGCAAATATATATATTTATATATATTCACACTCAGACATTTACATGTAATTGTTGAAGAATTCACTTTTTGTCTTTTTGCTAGAGTAGCCTGCACTTAAAAAGCCAAGTCTGCATGATCCAAATCCAAATGCAGAAATTCAGGAGGTGAAGAGTTACTGAAAATATCAGTTGAAAGAATATTTTCATGTGACATTAACTCCAGCTGTTGGTGAACATTTTAAAAATAAGTTTCTGAACAGCCAAATGCTCAGACACACAGATAAGCACATGAATAATTCTGGTGGTTTCCATAAGGACACTAATTAAGGATGCCCAAATCCAGGATGTAACAAGCTGGAGCAGGAGCAATCATTACTGAATTAGCATTGCTTGGTGGAGTTACAAATAACTGAGTGGTCACCCTCCACAAAACACAAAGGGAGACGGAAAATTCCAAAAGGAAATCAGCCCAAAATGAGGGATTCTTTTCTAGATTGTTCCTAGAAGCAAGATCAGCTAACTCTGAGCTATTGGGTGCACTTGAGGCCATGAGCAGCTGAAAAAAATCCCAAATAAACCAACACTGAAGTTGCAGCTCCACAGAAATCAGAGGGAAGTCAAATATCTGTCTTTTTCCTGATGTTGGGATGCTCCATGCTGGGATTATCTTTCTTGGCAGGTGAAATGTTCCACCAGACCCGGGGTTTTGCTCAAGGTGGGTCCAACACGGGAGTTAAATTCACCTCAAGGCTTGGTTCTGCACGAGGATTGCTCTTCCAGCTCTCTCCCCATGTGCTGGCTAAACCATACGTCAGAAGGTCGTGGAATGTGGATGGAATGTTCAGGGACTTTGTGCTCCCTGGTTTCAGAGTTTTTCAAGATCAAAGCAGCTGCTGATTTTTCAGTGCAGAGGCATCGTTGTTCTTGATTAGGCACTTCCCAGCTTGGAAGCACATTCAGCCTCCAAACCTAAAGGAACTCAGGCAAATCAAAGTAATGGAGGGTTTTTAAAGCATTTAAATGAAATTAAAGAGAAACTTCCTCAGTGGAGAGAAGAATCGACCAACATCCTTTCCACAGCATTATGAGCAATATTTTAAGTTCCTTTTCCATCAGCTACCTTTGAATTAGCAACACTTCTAGAGAGTTCTCCCATGCAAAATCCACCTAGGACTGGTCTTGATCTCACTAAATGGGTGCCAATTCTGCATTTTCCCTGCTGCAGAGTAACTTTATCTGCTTTAATCACTTGATGAGGACCCTCGATATGAGAAGTGACAAGGGCCTGTAATGGTTCAATAACTCACACAAGTCCTGGCTTTCGAGTGAAGTTCAGAAATGTGCTTTAGAGTTGAGAGAAGTAATCTCCAGATGAATACAGGCCATATCCTTGAAGGATAAGGAAAAGCAGCTTAAACAGGGAGATTCTCTGGAGAAATAAAATTTTGCTTGGGTTTGCTTATGTTATCAGAGCCCCAGACTGTGCTGCTCACAACAGATCTATTCCAACCTGATACTGAATTATTTTGGCTTTCTGTGCTATGAGGGGAGACAGAGCAAGTTCCTACCATCAGAAGAAGTGCATTTATATCCCGTGTGAGCATCTGTGTGTGTGCGCTCAAAGCTCTGAGTAAGGATGAAAGGACATTTTCTGAGTGTGCATTTCTAGGCATTATATATTATTTAATTTATAAATTATGCAGCTTCTGGGTATTTTGAGGACGTTGCTGCTGCTGGTCCCATGGCACAGGGAGAGTGTTCATGGCACAGGCACACTGGGTTGGGAAGGACCTTAAAATTCATCTCATTCCACCTCTGCCACAGGCAAGGACACCTTCCACTGTCCCAGGTTGCTCCAAGCCCAGTCCAACCTGGCCTTGGACTCTTCCAGGGATCCAGGGGCAGCCCCAGCTGCTCTGGGAATTCCAGCCCCTCTCCACCCTCACAGGGAAGAATTTTTCCCAATACCCAATCCAAACCTACTCTTTAAATTTACACCATTCTGGGCTGGTTTGCATTGCCCTGTGCTGATCTTCTCTCCATGTTTAAGTTCTTTTTAAATCTCATCTTTCCAGGCTGCTTCTGGTGTCCAGCCAATTGATGATCATCGTGTTTAAATAATAAATGCAATTTGTCAGTTCAAATAAAACCCTTCACCTCCATTTTTTCCATGTTACTGTTCCTTTCTCTTGTAAATCTCATCTTCTTACTCAGCCTAATGATCTTGATCTTGATAATTTTGTCAACAAATGGAGTGGTCAAACAACCATGATGTGTTTCTGCTCTGAGGAGAGCTGTGCTTTGTGGGGTTTGCTGATTCCATTTGTTTCAGTGCCAGCACTTCAAGTTGTTCTGCTTCCTCCTTATTTTTTAATAATTTTAAAGCTTTTAAAATGATTTTAAATATTTTTAAATAATTTTAAATATTTTTTAATGATGTATCAGAAACCAGATCGCAATGGTTGTGCTTAATGGTATCTTATTTGCTTTATAGCAGGAGTTTTTCTATTTCATTGACAACCTGATCACTTTAACCTTCATTTGCTAAAAGCTTCTGTTCTCTTTTAAAATGCACTGGGTCTGGTTCAATCTGTATTTGCAATCTCAACCTGCATATATATATATATATTTATATATATTTGTATAAATATATACACAATGACCTTCACATATGTTCATATCTAAATGTTTGTGTACACACAGGGAATTTCACAGCCCAGTTTTGGGGAAGGCCAAGAACAGAGCAGCAAAACTGAGCAGGGTCAGAAAATCAGAGCCTTTGAGGCAGCTCTGCCAAGATCCAGCTGGAATTGGACCTTTGGATGAGGGGATGGGTTTGCAGAAGACTCAGGAAGAGGTGAGGTGCTGCAGGGGGGATGAGCTGGGACTCACCCTCTGATTTTCGGGCTTTCTCTCCCAGATGAAGCTGGATAAGTCCCCAAATCCCAAGCTTTTCAGCTCTTTCTGTGTCAGATACACCTCTTCCCTTGCATTGTACCCATCCTGTACATTACACACCCTATATTTTACACCCTCTGGATTTCACACATCCTCTCTGCACAGGGAGGTCCCTGCTGTGGTCACCAGCAGCCCACACTGCTGTGTGTGGACAATTTTCTGTCCCTTCCAGCTCACCTCCACAGACTGGGACACTGCAACATCTCCCTCCGTCACTGGCCACGTCACTTTGCTTTTACATTTGCATCAGATGAGTAAAGAAATATCAGCTGGCAGAGAAATGTTTCTTTTCTGTCATTCCACCAGGTTTTATCCCAGCTAAGGGAGAAAAATTGTCAGTTTATTGCTTGTAGGGTTGTGATGCTGCCTGAGGGAGTGTCCATTGGAAGAGCTGAGGTAGCCTGGGAATTTTGGAGCCTAAGGACAGTCAGGGTTATTTTCCAGGCCCAAGAAAAGATAAATGTATAATTATATGGGGTTGTAAAGGTTGATAAATGCCAATACTCCACTTGTCCCCTCTGAAGTGTGCAGGAAAAGATCGTGTGGAAGTCCATGGATGTTCTGTCCCTGCTCCCATGACTGGCTCCCAATAAATGGTGATTCATGGAGCCACTTAGAAGGGAAATGTGAAAATTGAAAATGACCTCTCCATTAATTTGCTCATCACTCCAGCCCTGCTCTGAGGCAAATTAAGTGGTGGATGGGGGGGCAGATGTTGTTGTCATTGGAGTCTTTTTTATTGTTTGAAGGGCCCAGATTCCAGAGGTCATTGATCATGTATGACATAGGCCTTGATGGAAATCAGCCTTTAAAGTGTGAATATTGATGGGTGAGTGAAGTGAGTCTTCAGATGGATGATACTGCAAAAAAAAAACCGACCCATAATTTAAAAAAAATCAAATTATGGGTGAAATTCTTGCCTCACTAAGGACACTTTAAATCTGAAGTCATCTGAGAAATCATCGACTCCACGGTAAAAGAGAGCACAGCCCTCACTGGAATGAGCTCCAGGATTTTATCTGCACCGAGGAGAACAGAGCAAGCCACAATTAACCATGATTTTACCACAGTCCTGATGGAAGCAGAGGGAAAAGATCAGATGTGTCTTGAGGAATCCCTTTATCATCTCCATGCTCCACCTAGAGAGGAGGGATTTTTGTAGGGCTTGTCTTGAGGTATTTTTGGAAGTTTAGTATTGTAGGGATTGTTTTAAGGCATTTTTGGAAGTTTAGAAACAAGGGCAGAGGTGAGCTTTTATTTTGGTTTTGAGAACCAGTTATATCTAAATATATAATTATATGTCTAAATATATAATTATATATCTAATGATACATATTATGTATAAATATCATTTTAATGCTTCAAATATATTGGTAAGTACATTTCCCCAAATAGGTCTGGCTGTTGGATATTCAAATACCATTTTTACATGAGAACAATCCTCCCACTAAAGTAATTCTAATCTGTACTCATACACGTATTTATTGTGTGCTCCTGTTATTTCTATTACACATTTCTGCTTCTGTGGTTTCTATTAGGCCTTGAGAGTATATCAATATATTTTATTTGCACATTATTAATAGGTATTTATATAAATATCATCCAGATTTATAGAAATAATATCCTCAACAAAATCCTACAGAGATTTTTAGAACAAATGTTTATGGCTGCTGGAGACTTGTGAAGGATGTAGTTTGTAATACTTTTGTGACACAGCCTCAGCTGTCAGAGCTCAAACAGGGCTACTAAAATTCATCTCCTTTGGACAGTGATAGCTGGCAGAGAGAAAAAAATCAAGGAGAACAACCAGGAATACAGGAGTGAGGTAAAAAAAAAAAAAAAATCACAGGTCTCTTAGCCAAAATAAAAAATAAAAGAGGAGGTCAAATAAGTTAATCCTTCTGAGAATAATTTATAGCTCCAATACCAGCTCCTCTCCAGGCAGAAAAAGACGATAAATTTGCCAACATCCTGGGAAAAAAGCGTGGATCAATGATGAGGATGATGCTGCATAATTGTAGTGCCAGAGGAATGGAGAGGATGGAGTGGGAGAATCAGGGAGAAGCTGGCAGGAGCAGGGATTTTCACCCTGAGGAGTGGTGACAGCTGGGAGCGCCGGCTTGGTGCCCTGAGAAATGCTGAGCCAGAATCCACCAGGAACAGACAGCCTCAAAAGAGCAAGGAAAGGGAGTTTGGCAGGGATTAAACAGATTATTCAGCAAGAAAAATGAATGCAGATGGAGTTAAACCGGAGATAAAATCTAAACCTGCACCTCCCAAGGCACCTCCTTCCCAGGTCAGGCTTGGAGGGACTCCTGGGGCTGGGTGGGGCAGGAAAACACAAATCATCTTTATGGGTTTTCACCAGTTTGTGGGAACTCCTCTGAGACAAGCAGCTGTGAGAAAAAATTCCAAGCCTTTATAGAATGCAGCAGTAGGTACAAGACCAGTTTTCTCAGCACTCCAGTGTTCCCCTACTACTAAAACTATAATTTCTTATTAATATTGAGCAAAAAAAGGGCATAAAACTCATAATTATGTTGGGTTTTTGCAAGTTAAAACGCAGCCCTAAAAAAAGGTCACAAGCAGTGTAACAACTGCTTTGCAGAAATTCATTCTCATAAGCACAAATGCTGTTTCAAATGTAAACAGCCTTGTGTAGTAGGAGAAAAGAATAAATATTGATTGAATATTTTTCATAAATGTTTCCCTTTTACTACATGGATCAAATTTTCCCACAGAATCTGATCAAAGCGCACCCTCAAAATCCCTGCACCTTTATTGTTCTTGGGAAATTTGATTTTGTTTACTAAAAAGGAACTTTTGCTCATTATTGTGCAGAAATTCTTCTGTTTTGTAGCTGCTGATGCAGTTTTCGAGCTTGTCTGACAAATAGGAGAGAGTAAAAACATAACAGGGAACTAAACTCAAGAAGACGTTTAGCAGCATTGCCATTTCAATTCAGTTGTGATTTCAGACTTGCCATTGTCCAAAGAAATAAGTAATATTTGGTCTGATCTTTCTGCCCAGAGGAGATTCCTTTTGGTTGTGACTTTGGTGCAGAATCTCCTAAAGTTGAACTGAGTTCACTTAGCACACAATTAACACAACATTCAGGGAAAAGCAAGGAGCCTGCAAGCACCAGTTCATTTACAACATGCCTAAAACTGGTTTCCAGGCACCTGTAAATACTGGCAATCTGATTTTTGCCACAATTCTGAGTATTTCTGTTTAAGAGAGCTCAGCCCACACACAGGACTCGTGGTGGAAGTGGCTGTGTTATCACTCGAGTGAGAGCTGCAGCTCGAACAGATTTGCCTCCCTAAAGCCTGTCTGGAATGCCTTGATGCTGATTATTATTATTATTTTTATTATTATGAGGCTGTATTGTTGGCTGTTTTCCACTGACACAGTTCTGTGAATGCAAATAGAAACACAGAAGATGTTTCACCTCCTCTCCAAGCAAAATTCCACGGAGTTGTCCGTTCCATCCCCAGCTCTCCCAGCCCGTCCTTCACACCTAAACCATCTGTTTGTCATCTCTTGGCTCTGCCCGTGCCTCTCCCACAAACCAACCATCTGCTGGGAGCCTTTCAACTTCTATTTACAACCCAGGCTCTTTTATCTCTCTTACAACTCCTTGCATATGTCAAAATTTTAATTACACAGCCACGTATTAGGATGTCGTGGGCTCAGGGGGCTTTTTCTCACAGTGATGGGCTGGAAGGCTTTGGAAATGTGGTTTATGGCTCGTTGATAAATGATGTTCCTGAAGAGTGCAACTGGTTTGGAAGGGAAGGAATAGATGATGCATGAAGTCAATAATTGTTCTGAGACACCTCCAGGTAATTGATGTCTGCATAATTCCATAAATGCCGTGGCTTTATTAAAATACAATAACAATATTAATTTATATGAAAATTCACTCTGGCTAACAGCTAATGCATTTAAATCTCAGATAATTTAATGCAGTCCTATCTCCTGTTAGGGTCGGGAGAGAAAAAGGAGGTTTTTCAGTAGAAATTCATGACATGCCTCAGATCTCATAAAATATAAGGTCTGAATGACTTTTATAAATGCTATAAATATGATTAAGATATCCCCCTCCCAAGGCAGGAGGGTGAAACGGATCTTGCTGAACAAAAACCAGCCAAGAACATTAAAAATTACCATTTCAATTATGAATACTGTACATAATACACAGATAAAAACAAAGCCAGTCCTCTCTCCTGCCAGCTGGAGGGACAGAGGATGAATCCACAATTTTCATCTACAATTTTGATGCAAATTGCTGAGGAGTGTTCCCTGTTCTTTCAGGATGAGTTTGCTGAGTTGATACCATTTTAGGACACAATCTATTTTGCATGGAGATCAGAGATGGAAGGGAATTTTAATAACATGAGGTGACAGAGGAGAAAGAAGCAGCAGGGCTTTTGCCACATGGTCCACAAAACAAAATAATGAAATTACTGAGGATTAGCAGAATCAGATCCCCTTTCCCTGGAGTTCCAGGGCTGTGCCTGTGTCTCTCTATTCTTCCCCTTCTGGCCTGAGGACTGGCCAACTCCTCTGTAAAAAGAAAGGATTTTCCACACTGAAATCTAAGAACACATAGAATTGATGGGGAAGTGTTATAATTTCTGTCTTTGAAAAAAACAAACGAAACAATTTTGAGAGAGCTCCAGAGAGGTTCAGCACCACCAGAAGGGCCCGACAGAAGCCCTGGTGCTGAGTCTGCTCCACCAGAGCTGGCGCTGGTTTGAAGGGGTGATTTGGGACTCCCCTTGCCCAGCTGTGCCAGCTGCAGACAGCTCTTCCCAGAGCCAGGCTGTGCTCCAGACACCTCTGAGCCCCATCTGCCTCAGGGAGCAGATCCCAATCAGGACAACAGCAGCAGTGTGGAGGTGAAACTCCTCTGGAACGGCTTCATTTGCTGTGAGCAGCATCCCGGGAGGAGGCGCTGGCATTGAGCTGCTCAGGGCGGCTCCAGCTGAGCGCACGGAGCCCCCGCAGGCTCCCGGCCCAGGGAGCTGCCAAAGCGCTGCGGCTGCTGCTCCGTGCGCAGCGAGAGCCAGGGACGGCCGCACACCAACAGGAGCCCAGCTGGCCGAGCAGGATCGTGGAAACGACTTTTCCACAGATAGGATACTAAAAAGAAGCCGCTTCTCAAATAAACCTGAGTCAGAGCTTAAATAAGCCCTTCCTTAGGCATGCCTGGCTGATTGCCGGGCCGACACAGCCAGGGTGTGGCACCAGGGACCATCCCATGTGTCCTGCGCTGCAGGATGGCTGGAGACGGGATTCTGGAGAGAGACAGAGTCACCAGCACGATTAAATCCCGTAGGAAAGTCCATAAATCCCGTAGGAAAGTCCATCTCTTCCCTTTCCTTTCCATTTCCCCCTTGGCCCTTTGCTACAAAGCCTTTCCTGGTTCTACACCCCGGAATTTCTGAGAGCAGGGGGAGCTTTGCTCAAGGCAGGGAGAGAAATGAAGCATTTTGATGCTTCTCTGCCTTCATCCAGCTCTGCACACAATGGAGGGCATTTTTTTTCTGTGAAATTTTATTATCTTGGTTAGAACGAGCAGCTGCCCTAAGTCTAAAACTACACAGAGTATTGAGCAATTCCAAAAGACTGGAGGAATTCCCACCTTTTTTTTTTTTTTTTTTTAATAATTAAGGTAAATATCTAAAGCCTGGAACAACTTGAAAGAGGCCCTTTGTATTTTAATTAAGCCTCTTTTAACAATGTAGCTTTGGAAGTCACCTTAACGCTGCTAGAAAGTTTATCATCTCCACCTGATGCTGTTGTGGAACATCCCTGCGCTGGCAGCTCCTTCACAGAAATCAAGGTATCCAGGTTCCTGACAATATTTTTTAAAACCCTTTAAAAGATTAGCCCTCATGATCCCTCAATTTACCAACTGATCTTCTGCTACCAAACTAGGGCTGCACAAATTAAGAACAGCTTTAAGTCATCTCCAGGCACTGCGATTCCTCCTCTCCACCTCTTCCAGCAGTGGGGATTATCTCATCATGCAGATCAATACTGGCTGCTTTAATACTCTGTTCACTTGCTTTCAAATCCTCAAATTTAATCATGCAGCCTGAGCGAGCAGCTTCATTGTTTTGAAGAAACTTCAGTGTTTTTAAAAAGGCACTCGCTTTGGAAACAGGCTTGAGGAACAAGACATCACATTCTTCACAGGAAAGTTCTTGTAAATTTTCAGCTGAAGGGCTTTAATGCGGCTGTGGTTTAAATGATTGAGCTGGAACTCCTTTTCTGGTTTTCCCATGTTGATGAAGAATAGGAGACAACAAATTTAATTCCATTCAAGGTGGAATTGTACATTACAGATCCAGAGAAAACTCATTAGACAGTAACTCTTTGTGTGGTGACAACATCAGTTACCCCAGTGCTTTTTGTGCTGTTCCAGTCTCAGCAAAACAGTTTAGAATCGACTGATCTGTATTTTCTCACCAAAGATGACACAAAAATATGATCTGCTGTGATCTATCTGTTCTCCTTTGGCTGTGTGTATGCAATGAATTCATACATATTTTATGGAAACCTTTCACCAAAAGCTCCTGCAATCCTATAAAAATGCCGCCTTCTTGTGGCTGCCGAGGTGCAGGAAGATTGATATTCGGGAAGGTGATTGATTGCAAAAATAACTTTGGGTTCTCTGAGCTGCTTCCTTAATTCAGGAAGCTTTAAACCAGGGAGGGGGGAAATTCCAAGGAAGGGAAGGTGGAAGAATGATCATGGAAGGAGCACGACGTGCTAAGCCTGGTGAGAGAACACATCAGCCCCACCTGCCTTAGAACAAACAAATCTCTGCTTTTAAAGCCTTTGTCTCTTGTTTTCTGACTATTCCCATCATAATTTAATCATTTTCCTGCTTTCCAGCACTCTGTGGTCAGAGAATCATTTGTTATTAATGTTTTTTTCCCAGGCATTCTGGTTGCCACAAATGATGATGGAGCCATCATCACCAGGCTTGAAGGAGGAACAATTAGATCGTGATTTGCTTTAAGCCTGTCCCAGCCATCACAAAAACCCAGCTGTGTGAACAAAGTACAGAATCCTCTTGTGGAGCAAATGCTGTTTGCAATCTCACAATTTGCAGACTAAAAATTAAATGACTATTTTTATCCTCTCTTTTCTGCCAGACATTAACTAAATTTGTCAACGTTAGCATGCCTAGGATTAAAGTTTTATTGACTTTTTTTTATTATTTTATTCTAAGGCAACCTTAAGATATGGTGCATAAAGTTTTCATAGCTGCATTAGAAGAGTTCCTGGCCCAGATTCCAGCTTCCAGTTCTGCAGACCAGGAGCTCCTGATGCCAATTTTGGTGACAGTTTCAACCTGCTGCAGCTACCTGGCTCACAGCTTGGACACAGCACCCAGAAAAAAGGAGTGTGAGAGGTGGAACATGAGAGAATCTTCTGTGGGAAAGAGGAAGATCCAGTGGTGGAAATCATCCACAGGTTAATGGGAACAGTCCCCAGGAATCAACACATGGAACAGGTTGTAATCATGAGGGAAAATTGGTTTATTCACCATTCAAAGCCTCCTGGCAGGTTATTTTATGGTGCACTCTCGTTTTTATTCTTAGTTTTGAGACATGAATTAAGGCCTTTTTCTGTGTTTCCATTACCCCTGTCTTGCCTCCCTGTGAGTTGTCTTCCACCCCTCCTTAGCATTTGCCACATGAAAATCTGCAACTTTGAGGTGAGAGGAAAAGCAGAATTATTTTAGGAGCTGCTGTTTTCACAAGTTCCCTTGCTAAACTGCTTTCTGAGGTCATTTCTCACCCATGTCTTTGCGCTTCTAATCTCATTTTCTTGTATTCAAGAGAGTCCCCTGGTCTTCAGTTAACCAGACTGAGCCAGGCACAAATTTTTAAGTGGCTTTCTAAACAGCCCATTGCTGTTTCACTAGAAATATTCCAGTAGAGGCTTAGATACCTATTTTGGAAATGTAACATTTAATACATTTTCTAATATTTTCATTTATTTATAATTAAAATGATAGAACAGTTTGGGTTGGAAGGGACCTTTAAAGGCCATGAGCAGGGACACCTCCCACTACACCAGGCTGCTCAGAGCCTGTCCAATTCCATAGTGAAGGGGTAGAGTTTAAATTGTAACTTTTTACCTGTTTTCCAGGAGATGAAGGAAGGGGTTTTGGACCCTTGGATCAAGTATTTCACTGCGCACAGCTGAATTCCTGAAAATTTCTGGGAATTTAATTGTGTGGGATCTGTAGCCATAGCTGTTAAGAGGTGAAGGGGAAAATAATCACTTTATGGTGTTACTTGGAAAAGATAGGAGAAATTCTTGGGGCTGTCCTGTGCAGGACTGGGATGATCCCTGTGGGGCTCAGATGACTGGGAATACTCTGATTTTGTGACTTCCGGTGCAATCCAGAGAGAGGCACCAATGTGCAGCATCTGCTGAGCTGCCAGCTCCACCTACAGCAAAGGCTGTTCATGGCTCTTGCATAAACACCCGGAGCACACACCCAAAATATCAGCCCTGGCTGTGGATGCTGGAGTTCAGAGCCATTACACTCCTATAAAGAGCTACAAACAAGCAGCAGATTAAAGCGGACTGCAGGGAATTACCGAGGCCTCCACGGAGAGGAATTTTTAACAACAGGAACAAATCACTACAGGGATGTGTACCTCATTATGTGGAGCAGGGGAACACCATTTACAGGTCTCCTTCCTGAAGCAATCAGCATTGTTCATATTTCTGTTGCTAATTGAAAATAAGAAAATAACCCCCCAGTCTGCCCATAGCAGAGCCCCAAATAACTCCATCTCACGGGTGCTGAGGATAATCCATGGTGCCAACTTGTGCTGGGCTTGGAAAGGAGCTTCCCGTGAAACAATCCCAAATCTCCAGTTCAAATCCTGCATTTACCTCTTGGTGTAGCTGGAAGTGGAGCAGGCAGCTCTCTCCTGCAGTCCCAACATGTCATGTGCACCTCCTCACACACAAAGCCCATCGTGGAGCGTGTTTGATTTCCTGGCTGCCTTATTTGTTTACAACAATGCTCTTAAAATTGTCTCTCCCATCTGTGTGGTTCCTACTTGTTTGAATGAGAATGAGATATTAAAATGCCATCCAGATGTCTCGATGCATAGCAGCATTAACATATTATGCAAATTGTCACCGGGATGGGGTTTTTTCCCTCCTTAAACAAAACAATATTTGGACGTGGAATGTAAAGAAGGAAAGCTGTGAAGGATGACAAGTGGAAAAAAAAAATGCACTGAGCATATTCAGCTGAACTTTTCAATCACTTTGGATGAAAGGGTTATGTACGAAGTGTCCTCAGTTGTTTTCACTGTAAATCTAGAGAAGGACAATTGGATGAAAACAATCTTGAAAAGCAAAACACACAATAAGCAGGGAAGCAACACCAAATCTGAAGAGCTCATAAAATTAATTCAGCAAAGTACAATATAAAAGTTGCCTCTGATCTCACGAGAACAGGACTTCATAAACAACAGCAACAAATATTTGTTGGCTACTGGGCATCTCCTTTAAAGAAACCTTCAGCTCTGCCTTTGCAGATGGAGTTAAACCCATGGGATTAACAGTGCAAGATCATGCCTGAGCCTTCATTGCTCTGAAAATAAGAAAATTCAGATCAATATATTTAATTGAGGTTGGGCTTGGGGGGATCCTTACAATTAATGATAAACGTGATGCCTCGAGTTTCCCCTAACAAAATACAAAACACCAAAAATTTGGCTTTATTAATTATTTGGCTTTAAATATTTTAATTGCTCCAAGCTTAAGCTGGATGTCAGGACAAAAATGCAAATGGAAACGTAGAAAGCAGGGATAATGGAATAAAGGGTTTTTATGAAGTCACCTACATTGTTTTTATCTCAAGATTAAACCAGACTTAAATTGTGTCTGGCAGGTGTCTGCTTGACCTGTCCTTCCACAGATCCTGCACTATTTACTCCAGTACCTATCTGGCCTTTAAACTAGTGTTTAACCTGAATTTCCCTTGCAATTTCATCATGGAAATTCTCCTATTCCCTCTCTGATGGCAGGGGTCCAGGACACTCCCCAGCCTTCCTGCCACAGAGGACAGAGCTGGAGCTGATGCCAGGAGGTTCTGAAAGAACCTTCCACATGTGAAGATACTTCCTCACCATCCTCCTTCAGGTTAACCCAGCTCCATCCTGCCAGCCCTTCCTCAAGCTCCCTTTTTTCTGCAATTTTGGCCATGGTCCCCCCAGAAGTCCCTTCAGTTCATCCATATCTGTGGAAATATTGTGTGCAAGACAAGCCAGGTATTCCAGCTGTAGAGTTACTGAGGAGTAGCCTTGAAGAACTGCTCCACATTGAAAACATGCTGTTCCTGCTCATTCATCCTGATTTCCTCTTTGTTAATAACCCACCACCACAGCTCCTCTCCTGCATACACCTTCCCTTCCCTTCTTCCCCATCCACCTTATCTGTGGAAGGCATGAGGGTAGCTTGATATGATTTGTTCTCACAACATCCATGCTGGTTCTTTTCTTATCATCCTTTATCTTTGACTGCTTAAATAGATTGGCTGACTATTTATCCTGGTGATTTTCTGGGCACAGAGCAGGAAGTGACTGGGCCGTTTTTCTTTCCACCATTTTAACAGCATATTCCTTCATTATCGTTATTTTTTTGTCTAATACCGGTGGCACATTATCTTCCCAGAGAGAATCTGTTATTTGTGTCCCAGGGTTTCATCCATGGAGGGATGGAGAAGAAAGGATTGAATTTCAGCTGCTCCTGCAGCCACTCCTGAGCCAGGATGACAATCCCAGTGTGCAGGGGATCAGTGATATCACAAAAATTGATCTTTAATAAATGGACTGAGAGTTTGGGTGTATCCTGTAGCAGTCAGTGCAGACAGAGGCACTGGGTTGTGTTACGTACATCAAAGCAGGGTATGTTCACAATCCCATCCTGAAGATAGATTTTATATCTTTCAGTTGGCTGCAGCTCCTGGGGTTCAGCTCTAAAAGCACCAGAGACTTCTAATGACAATTCTCAAATGCCAGTCCAATGTCACAAGAGAGTAAAAAGAAGGAAATCTATTCATATAGTTTAGCTCCTGCAGTCATTAAACCAGGAAAAAAATGCTGGTTTGAGGATTGCTAAGTAGTCAGAGAATAAATCTGTTTGTGGATTATTAATTGCAAAGTAAAAGCTAATTTTGCAATGAGTGAACAAGATCTGCTTTTTGTGTTGGTGTTTTTGGAGTGGCTGCAGCCACAGCCACAAACATTTGCACACCACCCCTCCATCCTGCTTTAATTTGAGCTCTTGAGAGTTATGAACTAACAGCAGGAGGATAAGAGACAACCAGATCTTTTTGTAGATCTGATTTTTGCCTAGAATTAATGGAGTTTTAGCCACACCTCTTAAACCAACAGGGTGAACATGAACTGCAAAACAAAGTTCCTCTTGGTGACACCTTCCAGATGCTAAAAGCAGAATCCCAGTTCCAATGGACCGGAGCAGAGGTCCAAACTCACCACATCCCAAACTTCTGCACCCCAAACTTTCACAAAGAACCTGGCAGGGAAAATGCTGGTTTAGAGAGGAACCAATGGTAAAAGCTTGCTTGGATCTCATCCTTACAGACTGTACAGCCCTGCTGGCTGCCTGCCTGTCCTTATTTACAGGATGATTCTATCCTAAACCTCAAATTTCATGTAGGGTTGTTCAGCTGCTATGGGGATGTGATTTCTGATGTGTGGTTACAGCAGGACAAGTCTCTGCTGCTGCTGCTCACCCTGAAGAGCATTTCCCCCCCAGAAGGCCAGGCCAGCTGCTTTGCAGCCCCCTACATGAAAATTTGGATTCGTCCTCTCAAAATTCCGGAGCGTGAATGGCTGATGCAATAAATTCAGTGGTTTAGTTGTGATTCTCGTGGTTTTTCTGGTGACCCTCGGTGGCCAGCCCAGGTTTCAGGGGGTACAAACTGCACTCCCACACCTTTCACACCCACGGGAGAGCTTTGGTGTGAGCTGCTTTGACACTTTCGAGACTGGCTTATTATGCACATTTAAAAGTCTCTTTTTTGAAGGCCTTACCCAATCCTTATTGATCCTCCCTTGACTCTCCTTGCCCGTCACAGGCTGGGGGGCAGCCAGATTCTTGCTGCCTTATTTGATCTCTGCTGCTTACCAGAAATGCAGTTTCTTCTCCAAAACAGAGATCTGGACACACTTTGCATATTTTGTCTTCCTGCATTAGCTCAGGAGGTGTTCTCCCTGCTACTTGAACCTCCTCCACAGAGACCTTTGAAGGAAAAAATGGAATTCCATGAGGGGAAATAAAATATTTGCTATAATCCCGAGGTAAGTTTAGTTAAAGATCAACGGTTTGTGTTGGGTTACTGCAATATCTGGATATTTTGTACACCTGAGGTGATATTGTCTATCTCACAAAGCTCTGACTCTGTTAATTTAAGCAGATCTGCTGGTAGCAATCATTTTACTGGCACATTAAGAAATATTTAATTTTTAGTTGGCCCTGAGTCCTTCACGATGACTCTCCTCAAGCACATCAGCAAGCTTCAGGTGCACAAAATGTTCCCAACACACTGTTTTTAGCTATAAATATTTTCTCTAAAGCTGTTTCCTAAATATTTCTCAAATACTACATGGAGAGGTGAAATTAGACTTTCTCAATTTCCAGCACTACCTGTTCGTATGGAATTATCACGAGCAGATAAAATATCTGCTGGTTTGCTTCCAGGTACCAATACTTTTCAAGAAGGAGTACTTACAAATCTAGTCAGGAGCATTTCACAGAGTAAAAGCAAGGAAATTAGGTTAATACATAATTTATAATGAATGATTTGCTCAGCTCTATGCAAAGCAGAGGAACATTTTTAACCAGTTAAATCATATGAGAAGAGGTGAACGACGTTGTTTTCCTCATTTTTCTCATTTTCATGGCAGACTGTCTTAATTACTTACTAAGCTTTAACTCTGACACTTGTCATGTGGCAGCTGACAAAAAAAAAATATAAATAAATATATAAATAAATATATAAATAAATAGGTAAATATATAAAAATATATATAAAAATATATATATAAATATATAAAAATGAAGAGCTGTGGCTGAACAGATGAGCAAATATCTGGCCAGCCCTGGGAGTAGTGGTATTGCTGCTTGCTCTTGTGCTCTTGTCCCCTTTTTTTTAGCCACAAACTCCTTTCCTTGAGGTTTTCCTGTCTCCTTTTCCTCTTTCATTCCCTTCACACACGGTTCTAACAAAGAAATTGGAACTGGAGGAGCACTGGAGTGCAGAGTGGAGAATGGATTCTCGTTAATCATGCAGGTACAGCTCACTGGATAATTCATAGCACATCTCCCTGCCACATGTAGGACTTCAGAACTGATTAACCAGCAGCTCTCGCTGCTGTCCCACCACATAAGAAAGTGTGGCAATAAAAGAGGATTCAGCTTCACAGCACCACGTAAGCTTAAATTTCACTGATAATAACAACCTGAACATGGAAATGGGAGAGATGGGGAAAATATCTCAGGAAAGGGAAAAAAAAGAAAAGGATAAGAAAACAGTTCTTCAACCCTAAAAATAAAAAAGCAGGAGAACATCGTACCAGGAAATGTAGCAAACTTCCAAAGCGAGGCTGCGAGAGAAAACACTTCAATCCCACAAGAAGCAATTAGAGGATCCTGTGGAAATGGGGCATTAAAAAGATGAGCCTCCAAAGGAATGAGCTGCTTTTTCCTCATCCCCTTTTTTTATTGTTGTTCCAATGGAATTTGTCTGCCTGCACGCTCTCTCTGCAGCGTTGGAGCGGTGCTTTCCCCTTCCAGAGGATTATCTGGCTTCTCTTGTGAGGGGCTGTGAATAAGCAAAAGCTTTCAAGGCTGCTGAAGAGGATGAAGTGTGTTTTTATTTCTCTTTGTAGAACACAAAGCCTGTAGGAGGGAAATTGCAAAATATTGTTCTTCTCTAGCAGGCATTAGAGGCACTTGGTTTATTTACTCGTCTCCCACCTGAACCAACCTCAAGCTTCATTTCAATAAATAAGCTCCCACTCCGTGGTTTTTATGTGAGGAGTGGGGTAAAGAGAGGAAGGGAAATGAAGGGAAATTCTTTTGTGGAGTGGATTATACCTCTCCCTCTTTCTCCCCTTCCTCCCTGCCTGTTTCTCTTGCCTTGTAGAGGGGATTGACCTGGAAGAATTTGGGCATCTCACAAACCAGGGCACTCACTCCTTGGGTTTAGACATCCACCACCTTCTAGATCAGTTCATGTCTGGTTTAAAATGCAGCTTTTCATTGCAGTTCTTCAGTCCCACTCACCTGGAGTCTGAAAAGGCCTTTATAGAGTCTGTTCCCTGCAATCCTGCCCTCAGTGATTCCTGCTCTTCCTTGGAGGGAGCTGAAGACAGAGCACAGATCTGGGTTAATGGGTTTTATGATCAATCAGCTCATACCTGTCCTGTTAATAATGCAAATGGGATAGGATTATTGAATTATGAGGAGCTTATACACAAATATTAACCACTAATACATTCATTAGGCTGACTAAAGTATTAATTAGCTTTGATGCTGCTGGATTGCAGACTAGCAGATAGCTTTACCAAGGCCTGCTCAAATTGATTAGAGTGATCCCATGCTGTGCACTGTGTTTCCACAACAGAATTGATCTTTTTCCTGGATGAAAACAACATTCTGAACCACATCTGGGGATGTTTGTGACTAAGCTTGGTTAGGGAAATCAGGAACGGAAATATCCTGCTGGAGTGGTTTATCCTGGATGGGATCTTATTCTGAAAGTAATCACTTTAAATTGGATGTGGTTGGGTTTAGATCTGAAAGAAAAGCAGAATAAAAGGTTCTCCCTGTTTCACTGGGTACTGTAGGGGTTTAGCCCCATGGCAGGGGTGGAACTGGATGAGCTTTAAGGTCCTGTCCAACCCAAACGATTCTGGGACTTTCTGCTCTCACCCTAGAGAAATGAAAGTTACAATCCCACATGGAAAATCATTATCCTAATGAGGTGGACACTGTGGATTTCTCTGCAGGTGAGAGTCAGAAGACATTAGCCTTCTCAGCATGCTCGCCACAACTTCAGTGCAGGCACTCGGCAAGGAGGGTGTAAATATTGGTACTTTAATATTACACGGGTTTAATGATCATAATTGCTTTTTTCATGGATCTTTGAAAGGGTCCAGGACAATCCTGTGAAAGATTATTCTAAAAATATCATGTCTGGAGGGTTAGGAAAGTTCCTCAGGGCTTGATGTGAGATGAAGATTCTCAAGGTATCAAAAGGGTCTTGATCAAGGAAAATTTCAGTTTCCTCACAGTTTTTTCCCCCAACTCTGGATGCTCATTGTCCCTACAATGTTTTCTCATTCCTCTGACTTCTGAAAGTGCCTTTTCCTTTGCAGCACTTCACTGACGGTGAGTGGCAGTTGTTCATTAACCATTCTCTCTTCTAATTTTCTGTCAGCTAATTGCAAGGAGCATAAGAAAAGCTATTACAATAGCAAAGCTCAGAGGGATAGGAGGAGAAAAAGAGCAGGTCACGATCACTGCAATTTACAGCAATATTTCTTTCAAGAAATGTGAGGGTCTAAAAGTCAATTGTTAAAAAGAAAGCAGAAAGAGACCTGCAAATATCAATTCAAAAATCAATAGAAATGTCCAGTTTGATACAAAGTTTTACTGCAATTTCTAGGGAAAATACTTACCTTATGACATGACAAGCATCTTTATTGCATAGGGTAAATGAGGCAGTAAAAGCAAAAATATTGGGAGCATACTGGAGCAGAGCAGTAGGACTGAAAAACAGGAATACTCAGGCACAAAGATAACATAGGAACAAAAAACCAAAACCCAGCCAACAAAAGATACCCCATTTGAGGTGATTCTTGCAGTCCAAAGCTGTTTTCTGAAAGAGGGAACAAGCTTGGTAATCAAAAGGCATCATTATCTGCCTAATGTTTCCCAGAATTCTGAAAGAAATAGAAATACAATTATTAAAACTATCACAGGTTTTGAGCAAAGCAATTTTGCTGTTGTCTGCATTGATGTGTAACCCCAGCAGGAGATTCCTTATAACTTGAGCTGCTGATGATTACAAATCATCAGGTTCATTTATGTATCACTCGTGGTTAAAATTCACTTTTCATAGCAGTGAATGAGGGCGGTGAAAATTGTAAATTAAAATATCTACCCGAGCTGCTGTGTCAGTGCAACTTCAATAGCTCATGATAAATAAGGTAGAAAAGCCTCAATGACTGTTGTGGAAATAAAAATTTCCATATTTCCCTGTCTTAAAATTGTGACTAATAGGTGGATGTAGCATGAAAAAACAAGAATGATGAAAAAATAGCTGCATTGGTCACATACAGGCAACAAGTAAGCTATAGGAATCTTCATCAATCACATGTACAGCTCGAGCACAGACGGATTAACAGGTGGTGAAACAACAGCTGACATATCCAACGTGATGGGGGAGAAATATGACCAGGGTGAGGAGTTGGGACAAGCTTTAATTCAGCACACTTTGGAAAATTGATGGCTTTTAAAATAACTTGGGAACGTTTCTGCCCTCCTCATGGTGCCTGCTGGCCCCTGGGACTGGGAATGAATCCAGCATCATTGTTGGGACAACAAAGAGTGAAGCTGAGCAGGTGCTGGTGACCACTGGCACCAGTTTGAGATGATTCCCATGGCCAATTACTCAATTAGAGCTGTTCTGACAGCACCACCAGCTCAGGAGTTACAATAATGTAAGGGGGAGGATTTATTGCCATGCAGAGGTCCTCCTGCTTGAGTGTGGGAGAGCAGGAAGGGTATTCCTGAATTCCTGGTGGATGAGAACAAAAAAACCTCTGTTAGCCTTGGAGTAGATGAAAGGCAGGTAAGCAGAGCATGGGAAAGATCCATCATCGGAATGAAGGCGGAAGGACACGGCTCTGCCAGCCTGGTAACCTTCAGCAAAGAAATGCAGGATGAGATCATTTGAACACAGGTTGGAAGAATTATGGGATGAAAAATTAGTTAAATAAATCAGCAGGTGTGTCAGGTGATCCTCTGCAGCAGAGATGGATGTTGCTTTTTTAATTTACTGAAAAGGCACAATCCTTTGGCTTGGACTCGAGGATATTGAAGGTCTTTTCAAACTCAACTTTTTCGATACTCACAGGGACTACAGGTTCAAGCACCCACCTTGGGAGAGGATAAAATCTTTTTTTGCCCCTACTCCAATGAGTTTATGAAGACTTTGTAGCAATTGTATTTATATAAGTTGAATAACTTCTAAAGAACCCCAAGAAGCTGTCCCTGACGGTGACCTGGTCCATGGAGGACATCCAGAGGAAGGAATTCTACCCTCCCATGAAGTCCATGGACTACTGGGTTGGATCCTTCAGGCATCACAGCAGGGGGATACTTGCTCTGGCTCAGGCTCATCTGCGTGTCCATAGAGCAGCCAGTGACTCCAGGGCTTGGTGACATCTGAGCCTAGGCTTTGAGGGCTTTAATCAAAATATTTCCATCAAAAACCACATTTAGAGTGATTGAAATCCTGCAGTGGGCCTAGCCCGTGGCACTTAAACTGTATAAAAGTTACCCTTTTGGTGATGCAAATAATACAGATAAATAATCCAAGAGAAAGGGGTGGGAAATCTGGCTGGGTTGATACAGTTATTTTCTAGGTCCTGCTGTAAGCTGTAGACAGCTCCACATTTTTAAGGAGTTTATTTTATTTTCCACAATCCATTCATTATTAATGAAAATCCAGGCGAGCAAATTAAAATAAACTCATGTTATCACTGAGATTTAATGATTTCCTGCTGGCCCTCTTTAATGTTCAGGACTGACCTTTCTTTTTAAATATTTACCAGCAAATTTGCCATCAGTCTTTGGTTTCTTCTCCCCTGGAATGGTCACCTTGTGCTGCCAGGTGCTGCTGTGTGAGGGTGAGCGCTGCCAGCACGAACAACTTTTACCTCTCCTTGAGCTCGGAGTTCGTAGCTCTGTGTGAACATTGTCAGCCCTTAGGTCCTGGAACAAGGGGAATATTCAGCTCCAGAAGTTTCCAGTCCAGGTGAAGTGAACTTGCTGATTAACTCTGTGAATGAAGTAAGTGCTTTAGTAGAGTGCTGAGATGACAGCAAATGTCCTAAAATACAGCAAAACCTGCTGGAAATTTCAGGTACCTGCTGAGAAAGCAGCGTTCTCTTGAGCTGTAATGTTTAATCTTTTTGACTCTTGCCTTGTTCTTCTGGGGTGGAGGGAACACGTGCTGGTCATGGCCACCAAAATGCCCCTATTAATCTGGATTTTCTGCTCCCTGACTGCTGGCAGTAAGGACAGTTAACATTCCAATATCCCTTCCCCTTCAAGGATACTGAAGAGCATTGGAAGCATTAAGCTCTGAGGTCGGTAATTTACTAATGAGAAAACTGATTCAAGGAGAAATTAGGAGCTTATTCTCTCCTCCACTGAAGCCAGTGGAAATCACTTTGTGGTTTCCTTGAGCACACTCTGTGTGTCTTGTGAAAGGTCACACGAGAAATCACCGAAAAAATTGGACCTGAAGTCCAGCACCTTTTTGCTTGTTCAGCACAAGAATGATTGTCCCTTATGCAGAGCCTGAATCCTTTGTATCTGAATCCCTTTTCCTTAATGCATTTTAGAAATATTTCAATAAATTAAGGTTTTTCTAAGCCTACATTTTCAAGTTCTTGGAAGTAGTTAAACTTTATCAAAAAGCTGCTGCTCTGTATTGCTGAGACCTTTTTGGGGCATCCAGTTTTCATGAGGACATCGAAGAAGACACAATTTAATTCTTCAGACTTGTTATTTTAGAGGTTGTGCTCTCTGGGGGCCTGATCCAAACTGCTCTGTACTCAGTAGGAAACTTCCTCCCTCAAGGCTCCCTGGGATGTTTTTCAAGACCCCTCTCCCTGGCAATATTTCAAGTGGTTGCTTTTGTATTTTCATGCATTGCTCGCATGGCTGGAAACCTTTTTATATCAAGAGTCCAGATAAATGCCAGTTCTGCCATCATAATACACCTCAACACAGGTAAGAAACACAGGGTTGTGTTTATAAATCTGCTGCAGTCAGGGCCTGGAGCTGCAGTAACTCAGATCTAGGAGTGTTTATGCACAGAATCACTGCAGCATACACAGGATTATTTATCAGGATGGCCCATGGAGAGAGCTGGTGTGGGGCATTAGCACCCACTTGATAGAACAGGAATAAACATTTCCTGACAGGATTCTGGGGAGGTTTATCACAGGCACAGCTCTGGAATGAACCCATGGAATATTTACGCTGTACATTCCTCGTGAAACATGTGAGAGCTGGCCAAGTAAAGCCCTCCCAAAACAAGGCAAGCAGGACACTTTTATAATGGTGATAAAACTGCAGCAGCATTCCTGGACTTTTATGAACCTTATGTTTCCTATCAGTGTTCCTTCAAATTATTTATCACTTAAACATCATTCCAGCACAATTGAAATAAATGTATTTCCATGGCACACAGAGCAGACTGCAGTTTTTGCTCTACTCTGGGCTTAACAAATTTGAGTGTGCAGTGAGTGGCAAATGTATTATTCTACTGTGTCATATAAAGGATTATTTCAGATGTTTGAAATAATGCATACAGTTAAAGGTTATGGGGGAATAATGTTAAAGAAATTCATTGTTTCAGGCTTGGCTGGTAATCTGAATGATAAAAAGGTGATGACTATTACAGCCTTGAAGCATTACAGTCATTTGGCTATGATAATAGTGCTCAGATTTGGTTATGGCCCTAATATGTTACCTGAAAGTTAAAATCAGATTCTCAGCTCTGTTGGCACATAATGATCGCTTACTGTCTAGAATGTAATTTCTGAAAGAGAATGAGAGTTGATCTTGAGGATAAATCCTGGTTTATATTATGTTCTTCTTTTTTTTTTTTTCTTTTTTTTCTTTTTTTTTTTTTTTTTGTATTTCAAAAGAGCTAAACATGGAGTTTGTATTTCAGAGAAGGAATCAATTCAGGATCATCATTTCTGGAAATACACCGAGATAAATCTGTCTTCTGCTCCCTGCTTTTATAGCTCTTTGTTCCAAGCTGTTATGGACCATGGGCAGGCAATGTTTCTGCTGCTAGAAGCTATCCACCAAAGCTGTCAGGTGACAGAGCTTCAAACCAGACCCTACAGATGGTTTGGGGTTTGCTTTTGGAATACTTTAGACAGACAAGTGCAAAGGATCAGCTCACAGAAACCTGCCCTGGCTTTTGGGCTTGCCTGGGGGTTCAGTGGGAAGGACACAGGCTCCAAGGTGACTTTTCTCAGAGTGAAAGAATTCCAAGAGTGGTTTGGGTTGGGAGGGACCTTAAGGCCCATCCAGTGCCACCCCTGCCATGGCAGGGACACCTCCCACTGTCCCAGGCTGCTCCAAGCCCCAATGTCCAGCCTGACCTTGGGCACTGCCAGGGATCCAGGGGCAGCCCCAGCTGCTCTGGGCACCCTGTGCCAGGGCCTGCCCACCCTCCCAGGGGAGGATTTATTCCCAGTATCCCATCTAACCCTGCCCTTGAGCAGTGTGAAGCCATTCCAATTCCTGCATCCTCAGCCTTCCCTGAAGTCCAAACCTTACCTTTCCCTACAGAAATACAGGAAAAAGGACTCAGAGTCACAATTTTCACAATTTTCACTCCTTTCCCACCACTCCAGGCATTTATCCCAGCTCTGTTACAAAAAATTCCCACTCTTGTCATAACACCAGCACTTCCCAATCCTTAATTCATCATTTTTAGGACTCTCAAGTGAACAACTTGCTGCCTGTGGTCACCACTACAGGTGGAAGATCTAAGATTGCAATTTTACCCACAGCAAGGTCACACATAAGCCCAGATCAGAAAAGAGATCAGTAATTATTTGCACTGTGTGTTAAGAATAGAATAAAGTTTAGCAGTAGAAGAGCTGTGAAAGTCAAAGCATTTTTCTATTTGATTCTCCCTCTGCAGAAAAAGGTGCACCCCCCAAAAAAAACCCTCAAAACCCAAAAACTCCCAAAAAATAAACCCAAAACCAAACCCCAAAACAACCCAAGAAGAAATACAAGGAAAAGGACATAAAAGAATGAGAATAATATTGCAGTGAAAGCTGCTTCCAGACAAGCTGAAAAATAAGTGAAATGGTGTCACAATTATTACAATGCAGACTAGAAATTCAATATTTGTTCTGCAGTTTGTTCTCTGCTTTGTTTTATGGGGCTGGGAAGTGTTTGATTAAAAAGGGAGCCGTGTTTGCAGGGTGTATTATTCTTTCCCGATTTCACTTTTATAACTCAGGGTAGTCCAATAAATTTCTTACCCAGGAATCTTCCTTATGTCCCTGTATTTCTGGAGCTTCACGGGGATGATGATTGGAAATCAAACATTCAAGGGAGATACTGCAGTTAAGTATGAAACCTGACAGCTTTTATATGGCGAGTACAATAATGGATTTCATGTTATGCTAACCTGCTTGGCAGGTTAAAGCAGCCAGGAGAGTTCCATTTCATAGAGTAGGCACTGAATTATTATTTTTTAAGGTTTTAAAAGCACTGAGTCAATTTACATTTCAATTTTCCTTTCTAAACACTTACACAGGTGAAGAACACAGTGAGCGGTCGTGCGGGCAGGAGGACAAATTCAACCCTGACATTTCCTCTAAGGAAAAAAAAAACACTGAAGTAGTAAACAAATCAGGGAAAGATTAAAAATTTTGAAGGGAGGGGTTATATCTTTATTTGCTGCCTTTGTTCTGGTCCATTTAGCACCTGCTGGTGGCTTCTTGGAGTGGGGAGTGCTTGGAAGGGGAAAAAGTCTGAGTGATTTCTGGGTTTTCAGAGTTAAAAGGCAAAAAACCTGACAGTCTTTTAAGGAATATGGTACCAAAATCCACTGGCATAATGTCAGTGCTGAAAAATTTTGGAGTCACTAATTCTGTTCTTGCTCAGAGAGTGTCCAGAGAAAAAGTGATACTTCCAGTACGCCCTGGGAATCCTCAGACTGGAGTGAAGAGTTTCTTATCTGGCCCCAAAATGGAAAATAAACTGCATTCCAAACAAGTGCTTTGTAAAGCACATATATTAATATAAGGAAATAAAGGTGGGATTCACAGAGTACTGGTGGACATGATGAAAGTTGCCCGATTTTCCCTTCCAGGATCCCTTTCCTCTGATTCAGATCATCTCAACCAGTCAGCAGAGGGATTAAATGTGTCTCTTATTTTTCAGGAAGTCCCTAAAGTGAAAATAGAAAAGGTCTGGGTTGAATTGCCGTGGACTTTCCCTGCTGTTCCACTTCAGTTACATATTTTACCCCTGGAACAGGGAGGTTCCTCCTGTGGGCAGCTGCTCCAGGATTCACATCCTGCTGCCACTCCACATGTTATGCCAAATGGGAAACCATCAACTCCAGGATAAATTGATGAGATACCACCTTTTTACCCACTCTTAAGGGTTATTGCCATGTCCCAGTGCCTGTTGAAGGAACAGAATTTTTTCAGTAAGGACCCGTGCATGGTCAGAGACCACTTCTTTTTCCAGGCAGTTTTTGCTGTATTTATGGTGAGAAATGAGTGTCACTTCCTTTCTGCACATTAGGGCTGCTGAGCTGAAGAAAATGGGTATAACTTTTCTCTTAATTCTCTAATCTTATTATCCCAGCTCCAATAAAAACTGATAATGAAATCTGAGGATATTGAGAACTTGGATTTTTTCCATTAAGTTTAACTTGGTATTTTTTTCCGAGCGCTGTGGTACTTACCATAGTCCAACTCTTTTTAAGACCGTCCAGGGAAACATAAACCCTTGCAGCGAGCCATTTTCTGTCAAAATTATATCTGACCTGCATATTTTTGCAATTCTCTGATGCATTATACATTCAGATCAGGTTGTTCCTTGACCACTTGTTCACCCCTATCAATTGCATTAGCATTTAACCTGTCAGCTGAAATTACAAAGGTAACAAAGGTTTAGGAAGGTTACAACAGATCCAATCTCGCACAGAAGTGGGGAAGAATAATCTTAAATCATCCTTGCATGGGAGTGTTATTTTTCCTCCTGACATACATTTACTCACCTTCTAGAAGCATCATCAGGCAACTTTTTATGGTGAGGGCTCCATGGGATCAGCACAGCCTGTCAAATAGGAGAAGCTCCAGCCCTGAGACAAGCAGGGATATTTTATTTGAACTTAGATTGCATCTCCTGTATCTTTACTAATTTTCCCTTCTATTCTCCATCCATTTTCAGGGCTAAATCCCCTCTTTTTCTCTCTCTGGAGAGTCTGTTCTTTGTTGTGTCTGATCAGTAAATTAAGGCCTATTCTACAGGCACACGAGAACATCATTGAGGATTGGAGCCCTTTAAATTCTTAATCCTTTAGCCTTGAATAGGATCAGAGAATCATCAAGGTTGGAAAAGACCTCTAAGCTCATCAAGTCCAACCATCAACCCTAAACCATCTCCTCAAGTGCCAAATCCACATGTTTTTTGAACACTTCCAGGGATGTGGACTCCACCACTGCCCTGGGTGGTCTGTTGCAGTCCTTGGCAGTTTTTGCCCTGGGGAAATTTTTCCTGAGATCTTATCTAAACCTCCCCAAACAGGAAGATGCCTGCAAGAGGGACAGCCCAGCTTCTCCTCAAACCACCCATCACCCTCTGCTGTGGATTTACCACTCTGCCACATCAGGGTTTGGGGGGCGTTTTAATAAAATACCAAATTGTAATTCCAGCAAACTTAGGCAAAATCTGTTCTCTTTACAATTTCATATGCTTGGGAAAAACTAGAAACCACATTAATTTTACCTGGGATTTTTCATATTTCTACAATGATTTAATAACACATTAGCAGCGATGTCAGAATTCCAACTGTGGGCTGCCTGAATACAAAATATGACATAATTCCTTCTACATCTTCCCATTCCAACCTTTCTGCACCCTCCCAGCACCAACCCAGGCAGCTGAGCAACATAAAAACACTCCATGGCCTTCTGGAAAAACAAATCAGTGCATGACGGGCCAGAAATGCCCCTGAGTGAAGAACTGGGAAAACTACAATCACAAAAGCAAAATCCTGATAACTTACAAATTTATGTATTTATTGATTTCTGTATCGATTTATACATAAATATATGTATTTATAACACACTCTGTGAATGTATTTATGTATTTATACATAATTAGGTGCATTACAAATACAGGTGTTCCTCCCTTTTTTAATTAAGGTGGAACAAAGAGCTTCTGCCAACAATATTCAACAACATTCACATGCACAAAGCTCCCATCGAAGTTTGCATGGAAACTGCAGCTGTAAGATGGTAAAGCAGCAAAATCAAAAGTAAAACCAGATTGTGGCTGTTACTGAGCTCAGGAATCACAGCTACATATTGCTTTTAAAATAAGCAGGTATTTTTAAATTCGTGCTGTCAGCGTGGCCAGAACACGTTAAAAAGGCCCTAAAACAACAATGCCTGCATCTTAAGTTTGAGCAATAGATAAAGGCTAAAAATAACATTGAAAAGAAGTTTAAGGAGATATCTTTGCTACACAAATGCCAGCATTTCCCCATGCAGCTGTGGCACATGGAGTGTGCCATGATGAATGGTGTTTAATAAGCAGGAGAGCAGAGCTCAGCTTACATTTGGCTGGAGTGGCTCCGCTTCCATGTCCCTGAACGCAGAGCAGCTGGGCTGCCTTCGTGCAGGAGAGGGTTTGAGGCAGGGTTTGTGGGCTGAGCTGTGGGCAGGACAACTGAGTGCTGTAATTATCTAGATAGAATTATCCAGATATGCAGATATATTTAAATGTATAACTGAGAGAAGTGTAGAATAGCCTGGGTGAGAAGGGACCTCAAAGCTCATCCTGTTCCACCCCCTGCCATGGGCAGGGACACCTCCCACTGTCCCAGGCTGCTCCAAGCCCCAATGTCCAGCCTGGCCTTGGACACTGCCAGGGATCCAGGGGCAGCCCCAGCTGCTCTGGGCACCCTGTGCCAGGGCCTGCCCACCCTTACAGCCAGGAATTCCTTCCCAATATCCCATCCATCCCTGCCCTCTGGCAGTGGGAAGCCATTCCCTTGTCCTGTCACTCCACACCCTTGTCCCAAGTCTCTCTCCATCTTTCTTGTCAGCTCCTTCAGGCCCTGCAAGGCCACAGTGAGGTCACCCCAAAGCTTCTCTCCGGGCTGAACAATCCCAACTCTCCCAGCCTTTCCTCCCAGCAGAGCTGCTCCATCCCTCTGATCACCTTGGACAAGTCTCCCACAGCTGAGATGGGGTGAAACTGAAGTTAATTAATCTTTGGTCCTGATCTTTATATTCCAGAGAAAAACAAAACATGGTACTAACTAACAAAAGCCCAATACAAGCATATTCAAAAGCTGTGTTATCATATTTCGACTTTGCAGATATTATTTTGAAGCCACAAGAGCTGCTCTCCCCTGATCAGAGAACTCCTCTTAAGAAAGGATTTTGATTGGGGAACCCTTCTTAAGAATGCACGTGGAGACACTCCTATATCCCCATTTGAAACTCCAATTTAAACTACTCCTTCTAATATTATATTTCCATAAATAAAATCCCCAGTTGTTTAGTTTCTTGTGGCATAAACCTAAATGCAATCCCCAGTCCTACCAAAAATAATCCTCAATACCATTTGGTCTGTTTTCCCAATGAATATTTATAGCAGCTCAGGTGTCAGAGACTCCTTTCAGCTGAAAAAAGACCTTGTTCAGGTTTTATTGATGTAGCCCACGATATTCCTGCTCTTGTACAACACAAGGTCACGCTGAATTTTGATGTCAGACTTCATTAAAGTGTGCACCGGGCACCCTTGGCTCGTGGTGCTCCCTGACCCCAGCACTCTGCAGTCCATGAACATCAGCATGGCTTTCTCCTGCCACATTTGCAGCATTTTTGCAGAGTCAGCCAATCGATATTGGTAAAAAAATGACCCAAAAGTTACCAGGCTGTGATTATCCTTGCAACATTCCCAACCTGATGGTGGTGTCAGCTGTGAGTACAGCCTGCACCTGCACTTGATGGTTTTGAGACTTTCTTCGGCTTGATTCACTGCAAGAGTTTAAAAATAGATCTTTCCTGCCTTATCCAGGAAATTAATCCCGTTTGGAGGATGTTATCTTCTAAGAAGAACCCATGAAATCATGGATCAGAGAGCTGGGCTTTGAAACTTCCAGCAAAGCTGAGAAATCTGCACAAAATAAAAGGGTTTTATTTCAATGACATCCTCTGCCTTCCCCCCAAAAGAAAGAAAAGGGAAAAAAAAGTCCTGAGTTTCCTGTATTTCCCATTCCTGCTGTATCCTGAGTCCCCAGGGAGTTAGGGGGTGTCTCTGATATGGCACACACGCACTATTTATGGGCTGCAATCAAGCTGCCAGCTCAGGAGTTCAGTGCCACTGCCCGTCATTGAGTCAAACTGAGGCTAAATAACTTCATATCCTGAAATTTGGCACCTTCCCATTATTCCTGCTTTGGAGAGCAACCCCCAGCTGAAGGCTCTGGTGTCATTTGTTTGCAGTGCTGACCTTCCTTTGAGGCATTGCTGGGGTTTGGCGCTGTTCCGTTCCTGCTGGCCGATAACATTTACCAGGCCTTGCTGCCTGTGCTGTCAAATTGCTGAAGTTAAATATTTAAATGGGGAATGGGTTTGCATTTGAACTGGGGGAAGCACTGGTGGAGCTGGTGGCTCGCTGAGATTTCTTGGTGTATTGTACAACAGGAGAATTCCACCCGGAAACTGCGGTCTTGGAATAAAAACAGGGAGAAAAAGAGATGATTGTCACTTACCTGAGGAATTCCACTGGAGCAAACCTCATCCTGGTTTTCTCCAAGTATTTCACATCACACTTTGTTACACTCGAGGCTTTAATTTTTTTATCTGATTGTGTTTAGTTTTTCTTTCTTCCATTTGATAGCTGCCAGAACTGCAACAAGAAAATTATGCTTGATCACAGTGAGACTATCAGAAATCAGTAAACACGTTTCTCATGCTTGCTTCTTAATCCTAAAATGAATGAAATCTTCTTATTTTCCTAATCCTCCTGGCAATCTGAGGTTCCTGTAGGCTTTAGAGAACCTCCTCAAACGGAAGTTCAGCAGAGCTGGTAACCTGATTTCTGTAGAGGCCTGAAGAGTCCAGCTGTAAAATTAGACAAAAATATTAAATATTTTAAGTGATTTGGGGTGTCTCCATTGACAGGTGTCTATCAAGTCCTCCAAAACCTTTTCTTCTCAAAAAAACCCCCCAAAACCTTATGGGTAAAGAAGATTTTGCTCAAAAAACATGGACATTATTGCTCACAATTTAAAAAATTCCTCATGTTTCAAAAAAACCACAACTCCCATAACAGATCCATTACTGGTTGAATACATAAACAAGTTTCAAACTGATGTAGCTTGTATGGAATTAACTAAATTAGGTGACTCTTATACCTATTAAATGAACCAATACAAAACATGGTGTGAACCCCCTTAATCCAATTCCAAGCTGGATTTTTTTTGCTTTGGGAAATGTAGAGGTAGAAACTCAGTCAAGGAAAAATACTCCTGCTCCTCCACTCTGTCTCCAGCTGCTATCTTTATATTAATTTAAGTAATTGGGGAAGGAGATGCAAATAAATAAAGCTCCACATTTGGAGAAAGGCACCATTTTTCTATTAAAAGGTCTCAGAGAAATAAGAATTACACTGGGGATAGAGACCTGATCAGTATTCCTCTCAAAGTGGACTGGCAAAGTCCACTAATTAAATTTAAAATTTTGAGGATTAGCATCTCAGTAGCAAAGCAGAACTTTTGTCCTCATCCACCTGCCCGGGTGGGGTGTTTCTGGATAACCTTAGGGAGCAGGTGCTTAACTCTCTTGTGAATGGTAAAATACAAAGGGAAAAATAAGAAACTAAGGAAGAAATAGGAAAACTGGTGGAAAGAGGCAAGGAAGGTAAAGCAATAATTTCTGCAAAGGGGGAAAATGCTGAACAGTTCTCTCGGGCAGAACTGAAGTAGATGAAACACACGTTGGCATCTTAATGCTTAGTTTTTGTTTCTTCCCTTTTCTTTATTGTCAAAGGAAGGAAAGCACTTCCTCTCTCATCTTAGATCAATCCATCAGACAACAGACCAGGAAAACTGTGTCAAAAAAAGAAAAAAAATATTTCCAAAGCAATGGAAATTCTGGAAGAAATACCCATATTTTTGCTTGATAAAGTATTTCTTCATTTCTGTTTTCATACAAAGCACATGTATTTTCCTGCTCCACTGAACAGAGAAATCCTGTGAGTTCCCAGAGAAAGCTGCTATTAGGTTCTTTTTCTCTGACTGAAGAAGTTATTTGCTGTAGTTTTCAAACCCTGGTGAAAAGGATTTTGCTGTCCTTCCTGCTCCCTATTGAGGTGCAAATTAATTTTTTTAAATGTTATTTTAAATGCAAGATCGTTTCAAACTTTAAATTCAAGTGTTTCCTCTGAAGCAGAGTGATTTCAAATTAACTTGACAGGATCCTGATATTGCAGTAATGCCAATTTCAAGCAAAGTCATGATTAGAAATGGATCAATACTGTTTAGCACAAAAATTTGATGGCCAGTAGGTGTTCAGTAGGATCGGTACTTTAATATTACACGGGTTTAATGATCATAATTGCTTTTTTCATGTATCTTTGAAAGGGTCCAAGACAAGCCTGTGAAAGTTTATTCTAAAAATATCACTGGCCTAAACTGACATGGGGTCATTTCACTGCATGTCTGAGGGTTAGGAAAGTTCTTCATGGTGAGATCTGAGATGGAGGTTCTCAAGGTGTCAAAAGGGTCTTGATCAAGGAAAATCTCAGTTTCCTCACAGATTTTTCCCCAGTTCTGCATGGCTCATTGTCCCTGTAACATTTTCTCATTTCTCAGAATGATTCTCCTCAAAAGGAGAATCTCAGGAAGATCCCAGCAAAGCTAAACAAGACCAGGGATGGGCTGGAATTTGCTAAGAAGACATGAGAGACAGGCAGGACCCCAAGCTTGACTCTGGTGATGGAAACAAGCTGCTCTCAGGAAAGCAGAAGACACCAGAAAGATAAAACCCAGGCTGTTAATGCTGATTTTCCCTTTAAATTCCCAAGTTTCCTCTAAGTCTGGAGGATATCAGCAGTGCAGCAGCAAGGAAGTTCCCCACCGAGAGCGAATGGAGCTTGCTTTTCCCACAGGTTTTCAGCAGTTTGCAGGGAAGTTCTGTACGAGACAGGGTGTAAAGCTGTGATCTCACATTGCCACCCACCAACACTCCCCCCCCCCTCTTTTTTTTTTTTTTGTCAGGTCACTCAAATTAATTGGTTTCCACTTCCTTTTTTTTTTTCAAGTGGAAGTTTATTAAAATGTTGAAAAATTGCCATCAAAGGAAAAGCACAATCTCCAGTTAACAGTGTCAACCTGCTACTGCGCTGGCTTCTTTTTCTTCTTAATTGGATCTGTTGAATCAAATTCTGCTCAGCAAACAGCTTGGATTTGGGCAAATCAGCATTTTTTTTCCAGTGGGGGGAACAAAAAAAAATTATCAAGAAATTCCTAACCATCCCAAATAATTTCCCAGATGTGGTGGTATCTTAATAAAGTCATCACCTAATATTTAAAACAATTTCTTGTATATTTAAGTTCTTGCTGAAGTGTCAGGGGACAATCAGTCACCGCTTGTACTCAATAAACTGGGAGATGATACTTCAGGAATCAATGCAGCTCTGCAGAGATTTGAAAGATGTGCATTTATTGGAGGAAGCAGTAAATAAAAATAAAGCCTCACTGGGATTTTATTTCAGTGCCCAATGAGTGAGTTTGTACTTGTGTGCATATATAAATAACTTAATTATAAATAAAGACGCCAAAGGAAAGGGAAAATTGGAAACTTAGCTACTATTGACTTATATACAAAAAATAAGGCCAATGTCATCAAGTTGCACTCTGCTATTCTAATTCTGCATTCATTTGCATAAAGATCCTTGCTGATTTGATGCAGATAATTCCTGACTCTCCACTCCATTAAGAAAAATCGATTTGTGGATATTATAGACCAAACCAATATTTTCCTGGTTTTTGTTACCCTCTCCAAGCTCCACTGCTCTCACAGGTGAGTTCCAGAGGTAAGAGGAGCAATGCCTGGCACTGTGAGCACACAGAAAGCACAAGGAATGATCTTATCTCAATATTGAGTTAGTATTATTAAAGGTATTAAAGCATTTTAAAGACTTCTTGGCCAACTCACAATTAACACTTCTTCAATCTTCTTAAATTATCAAGCACTATGAAAATGGACAAGGTCATTGTTTTATCTGCAATAAAGTCAAAGGAATTGCCAGAGAGTATTACACATATAATTAACAGTGTGTAATTTATTCAATAAAGCTCCCATTTAATTACAGGAACCTATTACACTGAGTGATGTGTTAGGGGTGATTTATATCTCAGATGTAAATACTCAGAAAGAGACCTCCCATAATGAAAGCAGCTGCTCTCTGCTCTCCATCTATGTTCAGCTTTGGTGTGTTGGTTCAATATATTAAATATTAGAAAGAAATCCTTCCCTGTGAGGGTAGAGAGGCCCTGGAAGAGGTTTCCCAGAGAAGCTGTGGCTGCCCCTGTGTCCCTGGCAGTGTCCAAGGCCAGGCAGGATGGCATTTGGAGCAGCCTGGGATAGTGGAAGGTGTCCCTGCCCATGGCAGGGGGTTGAAATGGGATGAGCTTTAAGGTCCCTTCCAATCCTTCTGGGATTCTGGGATGCTGTGTTGATACCAGGCTCTTACAAGCTGGCAATGATCATTTTGGGAAGATTTAGTGTCACCTGTTGGAATCATGGCTGATGCTTCCTTGGTCTTCTTCAGGAGCGTGGCCTTGACCACCGGTCACAGACACAAGCTGCTGGTGAGCTGTGCCAGATGTTCCATCTCTTTTTATTGGTGTTCCTTTCACCAACAGTGAAAAATTGAAGTTTGTCAGCAAGCCTGGGCTCTTTCTGCATCCATAAATTATGAATCCACATCGATTTGCTCTGTTAGAAATATAAAAGTTGGTTTGGTTTTCTTTTTTCTTAACATGGAACAATAAATATTCCTGATACTTGCTAATAAAGCATTCCTTGTTGGGATAAGATTATGCACTTGTACATTCCATGTGCTCCTAGTGCCTGTCTGCCCGTGGGTTATCCTAAATCCAATGGAGACTCTGCACAAAGCTTTAAACCCCAGAGCTTCTAAATGGAGAGATATTTAGAGCTGCAGTAAGTCACTGCCTCTGCATGAGCTACACCTGTGCTGTTTTAGCACCAAAAGCATGGCAAATCACTCTATTACTTAAGTCTTTTCCTCCACTGATCTCAGAGCTCTCACAAAAAAGCAGCTGAATGAAGCCATTTATATGTGAACAGAACATATTTTTCAACATCCATTCCTCAAAAAACACTCACTTATGTTATCACAAATTTAAACAACAACAAAAGCTTCAAACCCAGTCAAAGCCAGCGGTGTCAAGCTGACAGGAGTTGATGACACTCATAAAAGGAGCAGCTTTCTAAAGAGACATTTCTCTCGTGGAAAGCGTTAGCCAGTTGATAACACAGGTAATATTCAGCACTCCAGATCTATGCTGATGTATAAAACTGCTGTCAAAACCACTGCCTTTATTGACATCATCATGAATACTTTGCTCCCAAGGTAAAGACATTATTGTCAGGAGTAGCTGAAAACATTACAGAACCTATTTCTCAGTTTAACTATGTAAAAGTCTGTTGTTGAAACTCTTTATGATTCCTTAATGTCAGAAAAATTCTGAAAGAACCTCGTTCACAGTAGAACGCCTCACTTTAAGTCTTGGAAGGGTATTTTAACTGGAAAAACCACTGGATTGGTGTCACTGGTCACTGGCAAACCCAGCTGTGCCTGCCCACACCACATCTCACGTTCTCTGCACAGCCGTGCCTGGGGCTCTGGCAGGTTAGAGAATCCAATGGATGGAAATTTCCTCAACTGATGAGGAAACTACTCAAGAAGTGGTTTTGAGAGGCCACAATAAGGAAGTCAATCCAGCCCCATAGATCCCTCACAAAACCATGGAGTACGGCAGCACATCCAGGGTCTGGGAGCAACAAGGAGCTGTGGAGGGGCAAAACATCAAACCTGCTGTGCCCTATCTGAAAACAGATTCATTTTCACAATCATAGATTCATTGCATCTTCTGAATTGGAAGGGACCCACAAGGAGCATCCAAGTCCAACTCCTGACCCTCACAGGACACCCCAGGAATGCCAGCATGTGCCTGGACATAAAAGGAATAAACCATTGTCTCCCTCTTCAACCTTGCTATAGTTTGGCAGAAAAAACAATGCACTGCAGACCAAATCTACAAAAACCTTTCAATTTGCCACTGTGTGGGATCAAAACCCAGAAGCACAGGGATGAGCTCATGTCCCTCTCGTGTTCCCCTGATGTCCCCCTGCCCTATCCAGAGCTCAGGGCCAGCACATGCTGCCCTGTTTGGCCCCATCACTGTCCCCACGACATCTCACCCCACTCAGCTCCTCTGTCTAATGTAATGTGACTGAGATGAAGAAACCTCCTGCTCTCCAGAGATCGATTCTCCTCGAGCACAGCACATAAATGAATATTTTACAAGCCATATAAATGCAGCCCTTTCCATTTTTCCTTTCCAGTTCTGCTGTTCAAAGGCAGACGCTGGTGCCAATTTACAGAGTTCCCATCTCAGGAGCAGGCAGAGATTCCAACCCCTCACCAGCTCCAAAAATAACCCAGGCTGCTGTTTGGTGGGTAATTCTGACAGAATTCCAACTGCTGCTTAGCTGGAACAGCTGATTATTAAAAATGTGGGATATTCCAGGAAAACCTTCCTGAGGTCCTGAGCATCAGCACCCTTTTTGTTGGGAAAACCCAAACTGCACCAACACTGCTGAGTGTGAAACCTCCTTTAACAAGAAACCCCTCTCACTATGGTTACATTCCTCAGCATCCAGTGGTCAGTAGCGAATATGATGTACCTTAAACGTGGCTGTAGGGAATTAACACTTGGCACCTCCGGATCCCGCTGCAATGGCCCTTTGCTTTTGACTTCAAAGGCAATAAAAAAGTAATATTGAGATCAAAGCCTCCCAGCACAATCACACTTTTTGAAGTTTGCAAACCACAGAAATTGGAGGCGTTTTAGTTGGCTGGCTCTTGTCATTTTTTTGAACTCCTGAGCACTTTGTGCCACTGTTCAAACTTTTGATATAAACTCGTGTTTTGATGCACAAGGATCTGAAGATGCTAGGGAATTCCAGATTAATCCATGCTGACAGCAAGGGCTCTCATTACCTTTCCATTGATTTTGCAAGGTCTGGAAAAAAAAAATAAGCAGCAGGTACTATTTTAAGGCTTTCCTGTGGTACAGGCTGCAACACACATCCAATTTTGGCTCAATTACCAGGCATGTCCATGCTTAATACTCCAAACTATAAAACTTCAGTGGCAAACATTTTGATCAGGCCTTGAAATCCGTATTATGTAGAGATCCAAAATCATATCAGACAGTGCTGTAAGACCTGATCGAGTCAAATTCCTCTTGAAAAGCAAAATATGGGCAAAGCAGAGAGCCAGGCCCTGGAGTTTGTGGAGACTGTGGAACAGAAGCTGTCAGCATTCCTTGTTCAGAATTGCTGAAAGTCACATTACATCCCATGCTTAAGTGTTCCGTTTGGAACCTAAATTGCTTTTCCTTCAGGAGGGATAATCTTTGGATGGGCAGAGCATGTTGTTAACCCTGTTTGTCCAGAGGACTGTCCTGGGCAGGTAAAACGATTTCAGGTCTTGGCAGTACTCTGAATATCCAGGGGGCTGAAGGAGGCCAACATCCTCTTCGTGCACTGCAGGGCCCTTGTAAATCATGCTCTCTATAGCAATAAATCTGTTTATTTTTGTTATGGTTCTCCCCTCGCTCTCTGGCTGCTTCTGTTTTCTCTCAGAAAGCACTTGATGGTACCATTCTCTGTCTGTTCACAGCATCATAAAGTGAAATTCACTTCATTGATCAGAAGATGACCTCTATCCAGTGCCTCTTAGATTAGAGATAACAGCAGGCTGCTGTCTCCCTGGGAAATAATTTCTTCGGCTTCTTCAGCTCCTCTTTATTATGATTGCTTCCTAACATATCACTTAAAAACTGGAATGGAAAACAAATGAGGATATCTTCTCCACTGTTTGTATTTTGACTTCCCAACAAACACAGATGCACACACACTGCAGCACTTGGTGCTTTAGAATAATTCATATTTTCCTGTGGAAGATGAAGAAAATATTTGACTGTAGACAAACGAGCTGAGGAAAGGGGTAAAAATGGATTGACATAAAACCTACATTTTGCCTGAGAGACTTTATGCTTTAAAGCAGGAAAAATGGGAGATGTACATTCATGTGAAATTTAAACTGTGCATATTCAGGAACAGGTTTTTAAATATCAGCAATAAAGATCATGTTGGAATACATTATCACATTCTGCACTGGAGCATGTGTTACATATTTATAACAAGGAAAGCGTGCAAGACTAATCATACACTATGAATAATGCCATGTTTTTCCAGGCAGATTTGCAAAGTGTTATCCCAGACATTCCCTTCTGCTGGGGGCAGGAGGAAGCAGAGGCTGTTCCAGCACTCACCACTCGGCTGCTCAGCATCCTCTGCAGGAGGACCCCACTTCAAAATGGGAGGTGTGCAGTGACATTTAGCTGGAAATAGGCATAAATGTCTGTATCCTTTCGGCTATTTCAGGCCTATTGCTGAGCTCAGGAGAGGTTCAGTTGGCAGCAGTTTGTTCCCAGGGCCCTGGATGCTGCTGCCTTGGCAAAGTGATGGGATTTCTGGAGGGCTTGTCAGCCTCAGGAAAGCCCCTCAGCTGCAGTCTCACCATCCTCCACTTCCCCAGACTGAGGACTCTACTCTTCAGGAATTAAATAAACTGTTCTTTTCATACCCCCCCCCCCCCCCCAAAACTTGGAGTGCCTCAGACACTGGAATGGGCTTTTGACAGCTGACCTTATTTTATCAAGTAATTTATAATTAAAGATCCACAAATCCCATAGTGCCTGACACAAACACAGCTGAAATACTACATAAATATATGACCCAAGCAATGCCACTTTTATGAGCTGTTTGCCATAACAGGAGCTACTCAGCAGCAGCCCTTGCCAGAGTACTGAGCTTTTCCTCCTTTATTTAAGGACAGGGAGCTTTCAAAACAGGGAGAGTGGAGAGAAAATGCGTTCATTCTAGGTTGTGGTGTGTGCCAGGGCTGCTTTCATGGGTCACACAAATCTGCCCCCACTTTTGGGGATCTACATGGAGATTTCTCAGCAAGAAACTCAGACTGGGTTTAAAATGCCAGTTCTAATTGGGATTAGACTCCCAATCTCAGACTGGGATTAAAAGAGTGAGCAGGAGAACAAATACTGGTGGTAGTTCTGGCCCTGGGCTAGTGGAAGGTGTCCTTGCCCAAGGCAGGAGGTTGGAATGAGATATCTTTAAGGTGTCTTCCAATCCAACCCATTCTGTGATTCCATGACTTGTTCTGAAAGAAGGGGATGTGCTCAGTGGGATTAAGGATCAGATTCCACAGAGGCTGCCCATAAATACCATCAGTTTTTATCAATATTCTGCACCAGTAGGTGAAAAACCTTTCAAAAATCTTGATAGTACACCGAACACAAACATTTAGCACTTGGTTGGCCAGCTGTGACTTGGTTTAAACTTCAATTTGGTAAACAAAATTTAACTTAGCCAGGCCTCTAAACTCAGCCCATTCCCAAGAGAAAAGAGCAGCATTTACCAAAGGTCAGTCTCCACCACAGACTCATGGAATGAAGAAAGTCTGAGCATCCTTCATCTAAGAAAATATCATCTGTGAATCACTTCTCTTTTAGCATGAAGAAAGTCCTTAGAAAAGGCCTCTCCTCTGCTGTGGGACTGCTCTGGGATTGAGGCTCTCCTGTAGGTTTGTTCCCTGACATCCTGTGGAAAAATACCAAAGTTAATTCAGAAAATGAGTTCTGCACAAAACTTCCTGTGCACTCAAAGATGTCATTAAACTCCCTTGTGCTCCCTTTCCAAAAAAGAAATGGATTAGTGACACCTTCACTCCCTTTTTGGTGTGAGGAACCCAAATTCTCCCATGTCCAGGCCTGTTTTGAGCTGGCCAACTCACAGGGCTGGTGACAGACACGTCCCAGTGCAGCCCCTGCTGTTGTTGCAGACAATTTTACCCGATCTGTGATTTTCAGAACTCCCAAAAACACCCAGCTAAGTTGACAGACACATTTACTGTGTGACGGTGGCTCTGCGATGCTAATATTGGCTGCTGCCTGACATTTTATATAACAACATTTATATAACAATTTCTAAGGTCTGTGCTGCACCACTCAATTCAAACCCAGCCGTTCCATTTGCTCCCCTTATCAAACTCAAAGCTGGTGATGTATCAAGTAATATCAGAGAAGACAAATTATGCCACTGTTTATTTACAGTTTACAACCCTGCAGTCAATGTACCTCATGCAGGAATTGACCTGTGGAAGAACTATAACAGCACATTATTTGTGCAGCAGTAAAATTGATGGAAATTGATGATGCCTGAAAAACACACAATTACAGTGTCTTGATTAAAAATGGAGCACATTTCAATGAACTTTTTCCCTTCTTCTCATGATTATGATACACAAGTACTAACATTAATGGTATTTTTTTATATAATGAACCATAAAATTACAGTTGGCAGTCAAGAGCACTCTAGCAGATAAGTAAGGCAATTTTCCTCATCATTTTTCCCTTTGTTGTCAATCTTGTTGCATAGCCCATTGCCTTTTCAATGAGCTGTAATGTGAATATTCAAGATCTTGCTTTTCTCCAGTGTATATATTCCAGTTGAAATAATTCAGCTTCATGCTACCCATTTTAACATGTTTTATTAAACAAACTTCATCTTTTTAGGTTTTCCACTTGTACTAGAACTTGCCTGAGCATTGACAAAGAGAATAGGGCATTTAAATTGTCCAGGTCTCAGGCAGATCAGCAAAAGTGCTTATTGAGCTTGCTGTGCAAACAGGCTTAAAAGTTTGGGGTTGATTTTGCTCTAACACTGCCTGAATCTCTTTACAGGAGGTTTTACGAAGTTTAGACATGTTTGAATAGTTACCCATGTAAGTATGACAATCCAATTAACTCTCAGTTCAGACCAAACCAAGTTACAAGACACACACATTAGAAGTATTAGCTCTCATATTAAAGCGCTTTAGGAAATATTTATTTCTTGCTATTTCCTGTGGTCTGGCAATTTACAGCTCTTGATGTAAATTATCATTACTGGAGGATGAGAAACGAGTGAAACGTTGTATAGCTTCATCTGTGTCTTATTTGGCATCAAAAGGCAATAAAAATCAATATATTGTATAGTTTTGAGTTAGGAAAAAGAAGATGTGAAGTGCTCTTGAATTATTTTCACTTCCCACTACACGTAAATAAGTGATTGTTGTCCATGGCCGGGTCTAGTGGGAGGTGTCCCTGCCCACAGCAGGGGGTGTTGGGACTAAATGATCTTCAAAGTCATTAACTTTCCATGATTTTGTCATATACTCACAGCTTCCTCCTGCTCCGGCATGAAGGATGAAGTCCAGGCTCAACTGAAGACAAAAGGTTGGTGGGTATGACCTTCTCCAAAGCCTGCAGTGCCGGGCGAAACAGATCTTTCCCAAAACAAGTTAGAAAATGGAACTTTTTTGTCCCTTCACTGCAGGGTTTGTTCAGAGAGCTCAGCAGCCAGGGAAGGAGATTATGCAGATAGCTCAGACCTGATAAAGATCAACATTTTATCCTCACAGAAGGGGCACAGTCATGAGAAACTCAACTTCTGGACATGCCCAGACCTTGTGCCCTCTGACAGTCAGTGCAAACTGCCAATTGTTCCCTGATTCTCGCTCAAATCTCTCCTGATCAGCTCACTAGCCTTCCTCTATTATTTGGGATTCACCAAGGACAGATATTTTTGGTTCTTTATCCACTTAGTGGTGAAGAACCATAAAGGTAAATCACCTATGGAACAACAAACCAAATTTATGAGGTGAGCCTTGTTTGCATTTTGGGTGTCTGTCACCATGTGAAACAACATTTATCCTCTCAAGAGAAAAAGCCCTCCAGGACCTCCTACATGGCTGATTTAGGTTTCTTGAAATTCTCAACTTAATTGAATTTAGGCCTACATTCTGTAGTATTTAAACAAATTAAAATATCTCTGACTTCAACTGTTTCAAGCTTTACTTGAATAACCACACAGAATTCTACGGCTCACAAAGGTCTCTAAAAATACAAGACAAAACAAAAAGAAAGAACCTGCTCAAAAAAAAAAAAAAAAATTTAAAGGCCTGAAAATAATCTGCAGAGTGAAAATGAGACATCAGGACTGAACAGCACAGATTGGAGTGTGAAGTGCTGCATTTTCAGGGCTGCAGCTGTGATTCACCCATTAAAACCAGAGCATCTGGCAGCCAAAGAGCTGCACATGGGCTCAGTGATGAGCTGAGGGTGCCACAGACCTCCCTCTCCTCCAAGAGCTGCTCTTCATCCCAGAGCTGAGCCATGGATAAATCTCCCTGCTGGGATGAGCTTCACCTGCTTCCTCCCAGTACATGCAATCAACATTTTTTTTGTTTTCATGTTCCTTCAGCAGCTGATTCCCAAATGCTTTGGGTTTGCACAACCTACCTGAGACCTTTTCAGGCCAAGATATTTTTTTAAGGTTTGTGAGTTACAATAGAAAATGAGCCAGTCTGGGAGTCTCTGTGAGCAGGGCCATTGTGGATTTGGTTTATTTGTTTGTTTCTTTAATATTGTGGGAGTTTTTTCCACCCATGGGCTCCTATCTGCAAGAAAACTGGAGAGGCAACTTTTAGTGTGTCACACCATCATTCTCCTGAAGAGACAACTGCTGTTAGAATTTCCTGGTGCTATTAATTCCCATTAGGAGCAAAGCTGAGGCTCAGCCTTTGAATGTGCAAAGTTTGGAAGAAATTGTTGTGAAGAAGCGAGGCCACCTTCCTGGTGAAAAGAAGCAGATGAGAGCATGCTGGCTGCCTCTCCCGGAGGCTTTGGAACAAGGGTTAGTTTTATCCAATTTAAAGTGAACATGGAATAAACTCCAAGCACTCATGGGAGTACTTACACAATTGTATTAACTGTGAGTCACACAACTTCCTCAGTTTTCAGCTCCAAAGCTGCTTCCTTTCCTAAAACAAAGCCTAAAGTTGACCAAAGCCAATTTTCAGAAGACACCAGGATGTCCATCACAGACAACTTGTAATCACTGAGTAGCAAGAACTCACTGCTAGTTTCAATGGCCCAGATTTCAAGGGTAAAAGTTGGTTTTCAGCCAGACCAACTCTATAAAATAAATCAGAGTTAAGACAAATAGCAATTAAATTTTGTTATGAGGTGTGAATGATGGGATTTGTGTCTCTGTTCTAGAATACCACTGGCAAGTAGGGAGTGGGAAAAAGAAAACCCCGTATGATGGCTTTTGATACTTGTCCATACAAATGTCACAAGCAGTTGTGGCTAATCCTGGCTCAGAGAGCTCAGAACAAAATGTAGGGCTGAGAAATGAAGAGTGTCAGCTTTGCAAAGAGCTAATGTGGCACAAGGTCAAGGTTGACAAACCAGCCCCAGCCTAATGCCTCAAATATGTCCAGGGCTGCATTAGCCAAGAAAGATAAATGAAGAAACTGTCAGCCAGCTCCAGTCTAAACAGTGGAATAATTTAAACTGGAGGGGATCATAATCTGAAGCAATTTGTTTCATACTGTGCAATCATGATAAAGAAAATCTCAATGTTTCTCCATCAATTGGGGGTGTAAATGGGAGTCTCAACCAAAAAATCTTTCATCAGAATAAAAGTCACATTTCAAGGACAAGAACCACATTTTAAGTGCAGTGGAACAGCAGATATGAGAAAACAATTTTGGTTTGTGGGACTAAAAATGCTGCCAGTTGTGCTGTCTGTTTGGAGGGAAACAGGAACAGGAAATACTCACGAGATGTGGTGCTCAGTAACAAGTCAGAAGAACACTCTGAAAAACAAACCCATGCACATCCCCTGATGAGGTAAATTGCATTTAAAATCTGGTTCTAGAAGGAGGAGAGGGACTTTGAGCTTGTAAAGGATCCCTAATCAGAATCTCTCCTCTTTTGAATACCAGGGGAATGAAAGGAGCACACACAAATCATTATTTCTCATAGATTCTCTAGTGCTGGGTTCTCCTCTTCCATCAAAGACACCAGAGGGGTCTTCACCTTGAGCTACACAAGTAGAATGAGAACACAGCCAAAGAGAAGACCCTGCAAAAAGAAAGTGGAATAAATAGGTTGTAACTTGTGCATTCTGCTACATAAAAAGTGGTGAAATAACGGTGTGTGATAAAGCCACAAAGTGAAAGAAATTGAAACTTAAAATTCTCACTGATCCACTCTCATTTCACACTTCAGTTATAGATTTTTATTTCCGCTCGTTCATGAATGTCTGATCTTGAGATTTTTCTCTCCCATTTTCCAGATTTTAATGAGTCTATCAAGACATTTGTATAACTCTGAGGAGAAGGTTATGCAAAGTTTGAAGTAAATTCAAATTGATGTTGAGTACAAGGCACTTCAACTTAATATCCATCTCCCGCTCCTAAAATGGCTTGTTACCACCTCACACTTCCCATCTCACATTGGTTACATTGAAATAAAACAGCTTCAGATCATATTATGTTATAGGATGGACTTGGTTGGGAGGGATCTTAAAGCTCATCCAGTCCCACCCACCTTCCACCATCCCAGGCTGCTCCAAGCCCTGTCCAACCTGGCCTTGGACACTTCCAGGGATCCAGGGGCAGCCCCAGCTTCTCTGGGCACCCTCACAGGCAACAATTTCTTCCTAATATCTAATCCTTTTATCAAATCTAGTATTCCTCATAGGATACTTAATCCTGGCTGCTGAAATGCCAATCTCTTGGGGTCATGAATGGTTCACCAGTGGTGATGTTCATCTGCAGTGCTCCTGTTGCTTCTTTTACACTATAAAAAGTCAGAATATTTTTGAATTCATGTTTTATTTTTTTACTGCTCTTGTATTCACTACACAGGAGCAATAGCACAATGGGTATGAATATTCTGGACTTTTGCATGATAACAAAATCTAAAGTAACACCATAAATTTTCAATATTTGTTTCATTTCAGCTTCAACAGAATGACAAAAACACTCCTTGACAAACCTGTATATGATCGTCAATGTTTTTTGTAAAATATTACTTGGTAGTACTAATGAAATCTATGGAATTGCTCACACGTTTAATGAGATGCATGAAATTAAGCAGTTTTTTGGATTGGGGGAGCTCAGATCTGATGGAGAGGAACACCACAGACAGCTTCAAAACACTTGAGATGCTAAAATTAAAGGAATTTCCTATCCCCAGCTGACAAAGCTCGCTCATCCTTGGGCTCTGACCTACCTGGTATTTCCAGGTGCAATACCCATGCAGATTTTATAACTAATTCTATTTTTCTATAATTCTTCAAGGAAATTGGATGGAGGGAGAAAAATCACAGGCAAAACCAGAAACAACAACAGCAAAAAAGAGCAAAATAAAAAGAGGAAGACAGAGGAGAGTGCTCTAAAATTAGCCTGTGTTGTAAGACCTGTCTCACAAAATGATTTTGAGGCTGTGGTGGTGTAAACCAAGCACCGCTATTGACAGAACGATGACAGACGATCGACACAGGCAGGGAAGGATCCAGCCCCTGCACATCACATCCCTCTCGCCGGAATTTGAGCCCTCTAAGGTTACACAGAGTGGAGTCTATAAAACTCAACCTAAAAAGTGTATTATTTCTCAGAGGACACAAATGTAACAAGCTTTTCCTGATGGCAAAAATCCAATTATTGTAGTAAAGGTTGTGCTCAGTTATTTCTCACTTCATGTCAAAGCAAATTGTAAAATGAGGTGCCCAGGAACTCTGCTACTCTACCTTTACTGGTACATAAACTTACACTCTCCCTTTTTTGTTGTAGTTAGTAAGAAAACAGAAGGGAAAACTGAAGGGGAATGTCATCAAATACTGGCCTAGAATGTGATATATAGATTTGGTTTTTTCATTTTTATTTCTCAAGAACTGCAAAGAAAAGTTTAGTGTAGATTGGATCAAATATATATTTTTCTTTGCTGACAGAAATAAAGTTATCTTCATCTCTATTGGATTTTTCTTCTTAGATAGGAGTATATGTTAAACCAGTCCAACTGCTTTTTCTATTTGTTTGGCAGAGGAAAAGAAGAAATTCCACTTGAAACTAAAGGCTAAAGCAATTATTCCTGGCTGTATCTTTGTTTTCTGGGAAATGACAGTAGAGCTGGTGAAGAAAACTAAGTTATTTTTTTAGGAAATCAAGTGCATTAAGAATTGGTGAATTTTCTGCACTGACCTTTGCAAATGATGGATGCCACAATCCTCCTTTCAATCATGGAATCAGGGAGGTTGGAAAAGATCTCAAAGATCATCCAAAGAGTCCAAGCTGTGCCCAATCCCCACCTTGTCCCCAGCCCAGAGCACTGAGTGCCAGCTCCACTCTTTCCTTGGACACCTCCAGGGATGGGGACCCCAAACTTCCCTGGGCAGCCCTTTGAGCTCTCAACAATGTGACCTCCTTGGACACCTCCCTCACATTCCTAACTTACTGACATTCCTACAGTTGCTGTAAAATGCTTTTTTTCCTTCTTTTTCTCCTTTTTAACTTTCCTCTCAGATATTATGAGGGTATTGGGTACCACACCTGAAACACTGAGTTCTTCTCTCCTTTTTGGATCAAAATTAAGTTCTTTTTCTTGCTATTTGATTCTGACATACAGAGCTATTTCTCTTTCTGCAGTAGCTGATATTTCAAGGTTGGATGGGGCTTGGAGCAGCCTGGGATAGTGGAAGGTGTCCCTGCCCATGGCAGGGGGTGCATGAAACGGGCTTTAATGTTCCTTCCCACCCCAAACCATTCCAGGATTCTGCGGTATGGGATAAGCCCCTCCCAAGCATCTCTGTTCTGCAGGATTTCATGCAGTGTCTACATTACTTTTTCTGCTGAGGCAGTCTAAAGCTGGGCTTGCTGCTTCACTCCCACTATTAAAATATGGAAATCCATCTCAGGAGATGGCTCACATACACTTCAGACAAGTCCAGCCCAGATCCTGCAGTAGGACCTAAGCTGGAAGCAATTCATGGACAGAAACAGCGCCCAAGAGCAGCTGTAGCAGCAGAAAATCCTGGGCTGCCTCCCTTTGCCAGGAATAAACTAAAAACAGCTTAAAATCAGGGACTTTTCTGGGCAGCCCACTCTGACTGACCTCGCTTGAGATGACCAAACTCAGTGTAGGAAATTCTTTCTTGGCATTTGCTGAACAAGAGTGAATCAAACAAACAAATCAGAAAGCCACCACGCATTAAAGTCTGACCTGCTGCCTCTCAGACTGAACTACAGCCAGATTCTGCTTCATATCCAGAGTCATGAATAAGTTCTCTGGCAAATGGCCACTGCTAAGCCACATATAAAATGTAATTAAGCACAAAATCCAGCTGCCTTCATACTGAGGGGCTAAAACAGCACCCAGTGGGAGACAGGACAGAAAAATTGAGCCCAAAACTTACATTCAAAGCAGTTTAAATTAAAAAGTTATTTGAAGAAATGATCACATAACGTGAATACTCTGCTTTAGAAAGTATTTAGTGCTCACAAAGCTGCACTACCAATCAACTGGGAAGACGCTACATCCGTATTTGAAAAGAATGTCTGTTTGAACATAGGAAGTGGGCATCTGTCTTCAGCTGGAGAGACCAATTTGGTATTATTCTGTTGAAGCTGACAGTTGTTTGCTGATTCCTGACAGTATGACCTGTATTCAGGTAGGAATTTCCCAAAACAAGTACTAAACATGCTGCTTTTAGCATGTTTGGGGAGGTGGGATAACCCCTTCCCAGCCATTCAAGATATTTTCTCATTTTAATTGTGATTAGAAAACAGAGAGAAGTGTTGTCCATAGTGGTTTTGCGTTTTCATCCCAAATGGCTCAGAGTGAGATCCCTTTCCTGGTTTGAGCCCTGATATTCAGTAACAACCAAATTGCACCTTCAGTAATAGGCTTTTTTTCACTGAAAACTCTTCCAAAAACAAGGCAGCAGCCAAATCTCCGAAAGCTCTGCAGGGTGCAGTTATTTCTGACATCATGCTCTCGGTAAGGCTAATACATAACAGACAATAAACCACCATTTGTAGGCGGCCAGACCTCAAGGCTGCCTCTACACAACTGTCCTTTGCTCAACCTGAAAGGCTTTTAATAATGCTGTGGCACTGCAGACGTGCTTACAGCAGCTGATATTTATTTCCTGACCCCAATCCCGTGACACAGGTCGCGCTCTTTGTCAGACACAAGACAGGGCCTTGCCCACTGGCTGCTGTCAGAGTCCTTAAGTCTATTTTCATTTATCTTCACAAAAATCCTGGCCAAGTCAGAAGCTGCAGGGCTTGACTAGTGAAGTTTAGAGCAGGTTCATTTCTCAAATTAAAATTTTTTAGGGCCCTGGCTGTCAGAGCAATTTGCAGACACACCAAGCTCCGTCGGTGCTGCTGACACCCTCTGCCTCCAGCCCTGTCCGCAGCCGCGGGGATCCCTCTGCTCCGCTCTGCCCCGCAGCTGGGGATCACCAGCAGCAACTTCTGCCCCTGTTTGCCTTCTCCTTCACCCCAGCACATCCATGCTTGCCTTGTCCTTTGGATTTCATGGCATGTGTTTTATGCAGCCAGGTTTATGATGAGTATTTATGCCAAGTCTCTGTGGTGGGTGCATTTATCAGCCCAGCTGACAACAGGTATAAACCATTCCTTAAATACACTTGTGAATGCAGAGCCAATAAAAATCCTGTAATCCTGAGAAGAAAGCATCTTTTGGAGGCAAACTCAAAGGAAAGACACAAGTTGATTTGAAAGTAAACTCTGAAAAATAAAATTATTCCCGTGGAAAACTCCAATAATCTGGTTTTAATATTTAGACTGCTTTAAACAGCATGCAGATTAAATTTGATATAGATGGAACTGCAGCCTCTATTTATTTGTATTCATACATACAGGAGCAACATAAAAACCTCTGGAGTTTGTGGAGGAGTCTGTAGCGAATTTGCAAATAACCATATCTGCAGCAGCAGTGTATAATGGACCAGTATAATATACTGGGGAAAGTTGTCACTTGTTTGGCAATTAACACTGATATAGGAGGGAAAGGAATGAGAGGATATTAACAGATTAATCTTGGGGCCATTTAGACTGCACTGAAGTGAAATGACAATTTTTCTCCCACTCCTGTTAGATCAGTGCCCTCTGCTGCTCACTGCCTGGCTCCAGCAGCTCCACTCTGCAGAACACAGCTCAAACCCATCTGAAATCCAGCCACAGCCCGGGATTTACACCGACAGGGAGGAACCCTGCAGGGATTTGTGCCCTCAACACCATCTTTCCAAGGAAATACAGGCAACAGGGAGATTTAGCAGCAGCCTCTACTGACTATATTGCCTGGAAATATAAGCATCTCTCCATGTCATAAACGCTGTGCTTCAGCCCAGAAAGCCCCTCTGGTTGATGCTAAACTTCATCTTTTTCTCCTTTCTGATCAAGTGAAACATTTTTAATGCATTATGAAAAAGCAATTTGCATGTTCATACTGCAGCTGTACATTGAGATAGACTGTCTCACTTTGCAAACAGCTCCTGCCATGAGACTTGGCTGCTCCAAGAGTGAGGAAATTCTTCAGGTGAGTAAAACCAGCCCGGTCCAACCCGTGGATTCACAACGAAATGGTCCCTAGCTTGCTTTCAGCACTTCTTACTCACAGTCAGGATCTTACCTGCAATTGAGTGATGCCAAAAATGGATAAAGCCACAAAAGATTCTATTAGTTTTAAAATACCCCAAAACCTAAAAAACAACACGTACAAGGAAGCAGAACATCTACAAAAAGAGAAAAAATTTACTAGTTAACTAGGAAGTTTGACAGCACCTTGAGTTTAAACACTGACTGGAAGAAGGAACACATTACTCCATATAGAATACAAACTCACATAGGAATTATTGGCACCTATAAATAAACTTTATATTTCATTCCTCATTTTTAGATTAAATTTTCAGCTTACAAGCTCTCTACAGCACCCTGAAAGGAGCTTGTAGCCAGGTGCAGGTCCGTCTCTTCTCCCAGGTAACATGTGATAGCCCAAGAGGAAACAGCCTTGAGTTGTGCCAGGGGAGGTTTAGATGGGATATTTGGGAAAATTTCTTCATCAAAACCATTTCTAAGCCCTGGAAGAGGCTGTCTTGGAGGGTTTTAAAAGATGTGCACATGTGGCACATGGGGATATGGGTTAGCGGTAGGATTGGCAGTGTTGGAGGAACGGTTGGGCTCAATGACCTTGAGAGGGCTTTTTGAACCTAAACAATTCTGTAATTCCATCCCAAAACATTTGTAGAAAATAGAGATGGGCTTCATAATTGTTCTTCCCAAGGTTTGCCACTGCTCAACTCCCCCTGTGCAGGATCCTGAGCACTTTGCCACTGTTTTCCCTTCTGTGCTATGAGAATGTCTTATTCCAGTGGGGTGCTGATATTGCTTGGGAGGCAATCAGGAAAAATATCACTGACCATTAGAGTGAAGACTGAAAATGAAGAGCTGACAGCTTCTTTACCTGTCAGTAATCCCTTTAAATAGAGTGAACACACGTGGCAAGGACACTGGGATGTGGGGACAAGTCTCAGTGCGTGGCTGAACACCACAAAGAGCAGCCCAGACCACCTGGAGCATCCCAGCATCAGCACTACAGTGACAGCTCAGCCAAACTCATCTGGAGAGACAAAGGGAACAGATCTTACACTTCTGGGAACAAATGGGACACCCACACTGGGCTCTGAGTGCCCTGTATGCCACCAGTGGGCAGGAACCTCAGTGCCAGGCCACAGCCTGGAGCCAAGCCACGTCCACAGCAGCTGTTGGGAAATCTCAGGAAGACGCAGGAAATAACCCCTCATCGTGCTCTTTTGTAGAACATGCGATTTTTTCTGAGCTTCCATGCTAATTAAGCTTCTGATTGTGCCTCTTCTTCCCCAATCCTTCCCCTTCCCTAAGTGAGATGTCAGCATTAGTGCTGATTCAGTGGCGCCCGCGGGCTGCGCTTTCGGGAGCTAACATTTGAGCACAACCGTGCTGCTGGCAAGGCCTTCCTTGGCATAAAGAGAGCCAGAAGTTTGGCAACTCCAGGCCAACATGGGCAGCAGATGTTTTTAATGCCAGCTTCCCTCTAATTGTAAAGCAGCAGCAGCAGCACAGTGGGAAGGGAGAACACCATAAATCTCCAGCGTCGGACTAGCCCATGAGCACATCAATTCTGCCACTTGTTAACAGAATTTGCTGACAGTCTCTGTGCTCTGTTGAAAATGAGTGGTGTGCAGGCCCATTTGGCTGCCTGAGAACAGACCCAGCGAGCTCAGGCCGGGCTGGCAGGCCCAGGTTGCCATGAGCGTGTTCCTGCCCCACAGAAAATCGCAGGTGCTGATTTGGATCACGGGGATGAGTCCTGCAGAGTGCAGGGCCTTGGTGCCAGGCACCGCTGCTCAACAGCACAGGGCTGGCACAAGGGATCCAAGCTCTGAAGGTGCAGCAGCCCTAACAGGCTCTTTCTTCACCCTCAAATAAAGCCCCCAGTGCTCCTACAGCAGTGAGGGTCGAGTCCATGGAAAAGCCTTCCCCCTGCAAATATAATTTTGCCTTTGTGCCCTCACTTCCTCCATGCAGTCATCCACCATCTATTTTGCTCTATCCCACTGTACAAACAGAAGCTTTCCTGGATGGACAGAGGTGTCCTGGACCCCACAGGAGGCCAGTTTGGCTCCTGTAGGATCAGCCACCTTTGCTCTTGCCCCCAGGGTGCTGAGCCTGCTGTGATGTATTTTCACAGGGCTGGGAAATCACTTCCTCAGCTTTTTCTACAAATTAAATCCCTGTGATGATATTCCTTATCCTCAAGATTATGGCCTGCACATTGTTTTTCCTGGCTGGACACCTTAGTGCCACAACTACTCCCAGGATCAGAGATGTCCAGGAATATTCCCTGCTCCTTGTCCATTCTCCTTGTGCTGCTTTCTCTAAACATTAAGGGTTAAACTACCAACATAAAAATCATGGCTCAGAGCTGACCTGGAAAGCAAAGTTTATGAAACATTTATTTGCTGCTCTGACATCTGGAGGGAGATGCATCATTTAGGCCATGAATTTTTCTGTTTGGATCCAAGCTGATTGCTCACCCTGCCATACTCCACCCTCTGCTCCCCTGCACTTTGCAGCACACAACTAATTTTAAAAAGAGAGGATTTTTTAGGGGTTAACCCTTAGGAAAGCTTGGAAAGTGAGGTGTTTCCTTTTTTTTTTTTTTCAAGCAGCAGGAAACAGGACTGTTCACAACAAGAGAAAAAGTAAAGAACGAGCATTTGAAGAGTGAGGAGTCAATAGGAAGGAAATAAAATATTGCATATTTATGAGTAAAACGAGAATGTGTCCTTTTGAACCTTACAAGCAGAGGAATCTGAACTAAGTTAATCAATCACCAGATTATTGATAGGGAATAAAACCAACTTATCAGTAAGCAGCTGGCAAAGGAGGCAGAGGGAGAGACACACCAGGCCACTTTGGCTAAACCACCCAGGACAGACCCTGCTAATTTAAATCCATAGAGCAACGTCCTGCTCAGTGCAGCTAAACTGAGTTCCTCAGGCTAAAGATATTGTTTGTCCAATTTTGTTATCCTTATTTATAAAAGTGAAGGATAAGGACTTGACTTGCTGTGGCCAATGTCATTGCAAGACGTTCTCTCTTTGGCAGCAATGCACTCTCAGCCCCCGTAAATGTTATGGGATAACTGGAAGGGTGTTTGCAAAGGAAAGGGTGAAAACTGCCAAAAAAGTCAAATCCCATCCACTTCTCCCTATTACAGTGCTTCCCACGACAGAATCCCCTCAAGGAAGAGACTGTGTGAAAACAGGAGCTGCTTCTCTCTCTGACAGAGAGCGGATTGACAGATTCTGTATTTATTTTTAAAAAATGCCTAACTAAGCATCATTAGGCACCCATCATCCATGTTTCTCTCCCTAAATGAGAGTACACAAAGTTACAGAGTCTCCAGAGAAAGCAGTTATGATATTAATTTCAACTAAATGACAACTAGGAGAAAGAAAAAAAAAAAAAAATCAGCAGGTTCAAGGAATTCTCTTAGATCCTGATTAAGAAGACGACTTCACCAACACTGAAAACCACCAATCACCAATCTAATCTTTAAATGAGCTCCCTGGAAGGCACTGCCAGGAGCAAGATCCATGTAGGAATACATTTCAGCAGGAATGAACATGCAGGTTTTCGAGTGTGAGTCACAAGGGTTTGAGCAGAAAATAGGCTGGATCCTGGAGGTGGCACGGGCACGCGTGCACAGTCAGGCTGGCGATCCAGGGAGTTCTGCTGGAATCTTGGCACTGAAATCCACGGAGATCTAATTTATACCCCACTCCAGGGTCTGTGATCCCTCCCATACCACTGGGTGTTGTCCAAAGTCTCACTGAAATCCTAAATGACCTTTGCCATTAAAATCCCATAGACTCACAGAAATCATGGTTGGAAGGGGCTGCAGGAGATTCCAATTTCCCCATTCAAAGTAAAGCTCTTCCTGTTGGATTAAGTCAACTGCAGCTTTTTTCTAGCTAAGTTCTGAAAATCTCCAGGGATGGAGGTTCTGCAGCTTCCTGGGTAGTCAGCTCCAGAGCTGCTGGAGAAAATTTGGAGAAAGGGCTCCCCATCCTTTCCTGAGCTCCTGGAAAGCTCAGTAATGAGAGCCAATTCTCTACCACCTTGTTATTTTCCTTCTCAACAAGTCCTGTGGTCTCCCATCTTCAGAACAACACCAAATGTTTTATCCCAATTTTATAGCTGCCAAATGCACCCTGAAATATGTTCCTGCAAACACCAAGACTGATGTGATGTTGTATTTTAACTACACTGACTGGTTCTTGCCTTGGGTTTTGCTTTTATTTCTTTTTTTTCTGGCAAAGTAGCGCCCATTAAAAACTGGAATAATTCTAAAAGAGAAAAGGAAAAACCAATTCTTTTGAAATATTTCAAGGGATTTCCCTTTTCAAACCAGCCTCTTAGATCACCAAGGCCTGCTTAAAAGTTGTCTTCAAAAGGAAAAATCAACAAAGCCAAAACACCCTCAGCTTCAGGAAGCTCTAGATATCCATAATTTGTTGTGGAACTCACGCTTCTTTCCAAAGACTGCAAATGCCTCAGTTCCCATATCTGATGGGTTAAATGACACCTGGTTGGACACAATTTCTGGGACACAGTGCAGCTGAGAGAATTTCAGTATTTTTGCAGGAGATGTGTGGTATTTGCTGTTGCCTTGGAAAAATAAATGTAAAAGCTGCTTCATTTTCCATCACTGTTGTATAGTATCACCCAACTGAAGATGTAAATACAAGGAGCCCAATAAGAGCTGTATCCTATTTCTTGACACTTCTCTCTGTGCTTTCAGATGTGGCAAATTCAAGTTTCTGACCCCAATTAAGCAGCTTCATCTCCATGCTTCAACCCAGGAAACAAACAGGTAAAAGGGGCTACCATATGTTTGGGGTTTCAATTCATTAAATCCTTGATCATGCAAAACCTTTTGAGAGCTACTACCCCATAAAATTCATACAAAGCTATAGTTTGTGTTGTTTGGAAGAGTCTTATTAAACACTTCCTCCAAAGAAATATTCCAACCTTTTGAGAATCAGCATGACACTGCCATGAATTATTCATGCAAGGCTCTGCAAGATGGGCAAGTTTCCTGCCAAGACGTGCACAGTGAGGGGTGTTATAAAACTGAAATTGGAATGTGGAGAGAACTGATCGAAATTATTTCAAAGACCATCTCTGTTGAAAAAAAAAATACCCACAACTTCAGACCTTTAAACTTGCTCCTTCACAGTAGAGAGCCTCCTAAATGTCCCGCTTCACATCCACTCCCAAATTCCTCAATTTTAGGCTGTGTTCACACACAGACACCTGCTCTTAAATGAAGCCAGAATGGTGGAGGTGTAATTTCTGAGAGCCACTGACAAAATTAATTCCAGGGATTCTTAATGAGGCTGAATCTCAGGAAAATCTGGTGAGGTTTCTTTTGTCATCTTCATGCCCCAGCTGTGGGTGACAGCCCCTAGAACCCCCTGTGCCCTGGGCTGGTCCCAGCAGGAAAGGGGGGATTCTGCCCCTGCACCCCTGTGCTCAGGTGAGACCCCACCTGCAGAGCTGCCCCAGCCCTGGGGCCCAGCACAGGGAGAACCTGGAGCTGCTGCAGAGAGCCCAGAGGAGGCACCAGGATGAGCAGAGGGATGGAGAGGAAGGAAAGGCTGGGAGAGCTGGGATTGTTCAGCCTGGAGAGGAGAAGCTCTGGGGTGACCTCACTGTGGCCTTCCAATAGCTAAGGGAGCTGACAAGAAAGATGCAGAGAGACAATTTCCAAGGGGTGGAGTGACAGGACACAGGGAATGGCTTCCCACTGCCAGAGGGAAGGGTTAAATGAGATATTGGAAGAAATTGTTCCCTGTGAGGGTGGGGAGGCCCTGGCACAGGGTGCCCAGAGCAGCTGTGGCTGCCCCTGGATCCCTGGAAGTGTCCAAAGCCAGGTTGGAGCAACCTGGGATAGTGGAAGGTGTCCCTGCCCATGGCAGGGGTGGCACCAGGTGATCTTTAAGGTCCCTTCCAGCCCAAACCATTCCAGGATTCATGGAGGCACTCCCTGCTGACTCCACAGGGCTCTTCCTAAATCAACCCAGCCATACAGAAGGAGAACTGGAAACCCAATCAGGCCTAACCCCAAAATCCAATCAAATTACTTGAGCCTAACTCAGAAGCTGACAAGTGGCAAGAACCAAATGAAAATTGTAGTCCAAATTTTTTTTTTTTTTTTTTTTTTGAGAGCTATTTGCAGTTTAGGGGCTGATGCAAATGAGCCAGGATTCCTTTTGTCCCCTCCCCAAATGCACTGCACTGAATACCTAATGAAAGGCACATTTTAAATAATACAAGAGGCAGGAGGAGGTTTGGCCATCACTAATGCAAAGCAACCCAGCACCACCTCTCATTGTTTTGGTGGTATTTGCACGAGGGGAAAAAAAAGCCCTGTAAGCACAGAGAGTTGATGTGAGTGATTGCTGAGCACATTTTAATAATTAATTCCACAAATAAGTGACGTCTATTTTAATTTCACCTTAGACAGCATTGCTGTCTCAGTGAAGGAAACTGCCAACTCTTCTATTACTGTACCCAACACCGACACTTTGGAAACATTACAGAAACAGCAGGAATGTAATGAAAAATATATACAGTGCTGAAACTTCTGAGCTACCCAAAGTGCTCCTCAAGATCCTGCAGATAATCTTTAGGGAATAATCCAAACAGCTCTGTTGTATAAAGTTACATTAAATGACTGAACATCATGCTGTGATTGAAAAGTCATGCCCAAAAATGCTGATCAGTTTGATTGGACACAGATTTGGTTCCAGTGCCTTGAAAGGCCTGTAAAGAACAGCTTAGTAAAGAAAAATAGAATGACTAAAGCCAGCAAAGTGATCACACTTGCATGTTTCAAACAGCAATGTAATGGAATTATTTATCTGTGAAGGAACTGCCAAGAGGATCGGGGGAAAAAAAGAGTTTGGAAACCTCTGTTTTCCTTCTGCTCAGATAAAGCTGTTTTGTCCTGTATTTTGACTTCTCAGAAGTTCTATAAAGGCCTTTGGCATCATGGCTAAAACCACAACACTGCTTTGCAAAGCCCTAACACGTGTCCACATTTTGGTCAAGAAGAATTTCATGCCCACAGGGCAGCTGAGGGGGACAAGTGAATGTTTCTACATTTTCCCAGCTTCTTCCTAAAAAATACGAGTTTGAAACTCATAATTTCCAGACATAGGCTGTTTTCTCATTTGGAGGGGTATGATTTTTTTTTTACCTCCTTTCTTCCAAAGCAAGTGGATTTCATGTTGGGAATTGCACATATCTGGGGGAGAAGCTTCTTCACCAGTGCAAATCCTACTTCCGGAGGGGAGGGAATCCACTTTTGGAAGAAATTAAAGCATTTTCACCAGTATGACCGAAATGTTATTTTTCTGGTACCTGAGAATTCATGGCCCTATTCCAGTTGCAAAAGAAGAATCTCTGTGGACATGCCACCCATGAGCTTTTCTTATGAGAGAAAAGCTGCATTTCTTTACAATATCTTTGCATTTTGAGCCAAAAGGATTTAGAAACTGATTTATTATTATTGTGTCAGGTACAGATCTTATTCCTGCCACTCTGAAACGTTACACTTTAAATACTCAGATTGTACTGGGGACCCTTGTCCTTTTTCTGAGATAAGACCTTTGGCATTTCTCTGAGATCAAGCCACACAAGCAGAAGACGTTATAAATGTGTTACTGAACTGTTCCAGCCTAAAATATATTCTGCAAATACATCTCCTGGTTCTGTAAATAAGGTTACTACACATAATCCCACAGGTTCCAGCATTATATGTACATAATAAAGCTGCAGATCTTATTCAGTTTCCACGTATTTTGCGAGGAGAGCTATGGCATATTCTCAAGGGCCAAATATTTCATTCAAAGGCAAGGAGATATTATCATACTCTGAATAGATATAGTAGTTAGTTTGTACAGCATCTCATAAAAGGGTAATTTGCAGACTTGAAGGAAAAAAAGGAGCTGCTTTAAGGAACACAGGGAATATTTATGTAGCTACACAAATTACTTGGTTGAGTATTATTCTAGAGACTTATTTTAGAGACTGAAATTACGCCTTACAATGGAACTTTTGCCACTATTATTATTATCTCTTGCACTTAAAGATATTAAATCCTTGCCTTGAAGTTTGGCTCTTGAACAGGCAATTATGATTAAAGCACTTCATCTTCTTGGCCCCTTAATTCATCACAGCAACTAGCCAAATTCCACACAAAGTCTGGAATAAACAGAGCTGGCCCAGGCAAGCTCAGTGCAGCACAGCAAATCCAACCACAGGGTGAGCACATCCTTGTTTTCCTTCCAGTGACAACATCCCTGCTGCTTAAATATTCATTCTTGGATCTCAAGCAAAACCTGATTCATCTGCTATTTGCAAGATAATCTGGAAAATGAAGTGATTTTCCCATTTTTCAAACCAATTGTGAAAATAAACTTAATCATTAATGTGAAGGAAACAAGTTTTCCTCACTCTTAGTCCAAATTGCTCAGGGTGGTGTTTTCATTCCTTCTCTGATTCCCTGTCTCTCAGAAGAGCACAGAACATGTTATCCCGAAGGTTAGAACATTGGAAAACTTGAATTGGAGCTCAGTGAATACAAGATTGAAATGCTGCTGTTTGCACAGGGAGGCAGAGGGGCTGTAGGACTCAGTATTAATATGTTCTCTTTAATAATCAAGTTAATGAAGACCATTGCTCCAGACAAGGAGTGCCTATCACAGTTGTATCTTATCTATCTTCCATACATTTAGTCAATATACAATGATGCTGAACATATCTGGGCAAACATAGCTAATTCTTTACCCTGAAAGCTAATCAATAATATTTCCTTTAGCAGGTCTCAGTTAACTCTTGGAAACAAGGGGTTGGCAACACCTAACTGGTGCTTCCTCCATGTCCGACATCTGGGGGTTCTAAATCCATTTTAAAATTGTTGCTGAGCCTTGTGGTGACACCTCTGTATCATGCAAAAACTCAAGAGTGATTCTGAAGATATTATTGGAAAGATATTTTCTCTGCATGAGGCATTTTAGAAGATTGGGACGACCCGAAATGGTTTTTGATCAGCCTCCAGCATCTCAAGACCCAGGAGGCAGCAGGATCAGTCCAGCCACACACAGGCAGCAAAGAAAACGCCCAAAATGTTCAGCCTCCAGGGCAGGCAGGAAGAGACTGTCCAAAAACACCCCAAATTTTCATGGGAGAGAGGATTGGGAATCTGTGTCCCGGGCTGCAAAGCCTCCCTGAACACAGAGATGAAGCACCCCCAAAAATGAGGTGGTGTCATTGTTTTCTCTGTGCCACAGCACCCGTGGGATGCTGGAGAACACAACCTGGGGAAGTGGCTGGACTGAAACCCAGCAAATGAAAGCTGCCTTCACACTTTCCCCCTCACTGCTGATGTGAGGCCACAAACAGGAATTCAGGACAGACCAGGATTTCAACTGAAATTCTTCTGTGAAGGACATGAAACAATCCCATCAATTGATAATGACTGGAGCACGACCATGAAATAATGACCACCTCCTAGGGAAAACAGAGATGACAGAAGTAACAACTAGTAGAGAATGAAATAGAAGGAATATATTCATGGATAAACGAGAGCTGCGGCTGGAGCCTTTGAGCTGAGCTCACGTCCTTGGGTGTGCTTTGATCACCAGCATCCCAGCCCTGGGAGTCTTTGCTCTGTCTCTTTTTAATGCCACGTTTCTTTCTCAGCTTTTTCCTCGCTGAGGGAGATCATGAGTTTTTGGTCAATGATCATTTGAGCACAGCAGAGAGCCCCAGCTCATCCCAGCAAGCAGCAGAGGACCCATGGTAGGACATGCTGGTGGTGGCCAGGACACGGACAATCCTCCACTCCTGTTCTCCAGTTTATTGCTCCAAAATGTACCAGTTCCACAGGCAACGACACAGAGATGCTGCAGGATTGACATTCCTTAGAAATCACTTCCTGAGGATCAATACACCCTGTGAAATAATTATATTTTATTCGTTTTTCTGGGTTGTAATTCTCCATAAGGATAAATAGAACCCCAGACAAACAAAACTAACAAAAATGGGTTGCATGATCAAAGTTCCATGTAAAGTTCCTGATAATTTCCTCCCAAGTCACTCAAGTGGAAACCAGAGCTCCTAAATAAAATTACAGCTCCGTGGAATTCACAACCATTTGCCTACCAAGGTATTTTAGCACAAACACCATTGAAAGCCAACCTGACAACACTCAAAATACAGACATATTACAATAATGGAGACTTCACTAGAAACCCTATACAAAGTGCTTTCCATATGTTTCACAAAAAGTGGGATGTGTCCTCATTGATCCTGGGTTTGCTCAGTTGTGGAAATCACATTTGCAAATATTAAAAGAGTTAAAGGTATATTTTATCTTTTTTAGGACTTGGAAACTGAGGAAAATCTGTCAGCTGAGCAGTGAATAATTCTTTTGTCCACAGTAACCCAAAGTGACCATTATTTGACAAAGCACTCTCCCAAAAATAAGCCTGAATGTTGCTGGTCTCGTTGGGAAATGCTGCATTTGCAAAGGCACTGACTTTTGGCAGTGGTTTCTCTAGTGATAAGAACACAGAAACACTCATTAAAAATCCAAGCCAACAAACCAACCACTGTTAGATAATTAAAAGAATGCTTGTTTTCTTAATTTTAACACTAAAGAGCTACAGAGCACACTAAGAAAAACATTAAAATAAGATTTGTAGGGTGGTGAGTACTCAGAAAAAGAAAAAAGGTGTTTGTTAATGGATTTGGATTAAAAAGTGATGTTATCCTGCCAGTTGTATCCCACTGAGTTGGATCCTGTGGATTAAAAGTTAACTTAGAAATCATACTCAGCTCCACCCAAATCAATAGAATTCCATTTACTCACTGGTGGAATATTGATAATCAGGCTCATCAACTTGAAATGAGCAGAAATTGGTTTACCAGGAAGGAGGAGGAGCCAAACCAGACTCCCAAATAGGTGCTAATCCTTGGAATCCTCCTCAGAGAAATTTTATATGTGAAAGAACCCAACAAATCTTATAATAATCCTACTATGTATAAAGGAAGCTTCAAAGGACTATTTCCCTGGAGAGGGGGAAAACTGGAATTTCAAAGGGAGGGAAAGAAAGAGTCAGAGGTGAGTCTGACAAAGTGAATTTTTGGAAACAAATATATTCTAGAAGCTGCAGCAAATGCAAGCTCAGCACAGCAGGGGAGAGAGGAAAGCGTTTGGCAAAGCCTTCAGGAGCCACTCCCACTTTCAGACATCCACATTCCAACCTGATTGTCTGCTGCTCCCAGGGGCTTCCACCTCACAAAGTGGTTTTTCCTCCTAGCTAGGTCTAGGAAATAAATATTGGCCTAGTTTGTGGGAAATATCAATATCAAATTTCACCTGCCGAGGAATGAAATGAAAGGCTAAAAACTTAACCTGGGGGAGAACGGGAAAATGGAGTGGGAAAGTTGTACTGCAAACATTGTAACCTGGAATTTTCCCCTAGTGAATGATTTGATGGACTTCATTTAGATTTCATCTGCCGAAAGATGGATTTAAATTCCAAACAGAAGTTGTCATTAAAACCCTGAAAAGCAGCTCTTCACTTAAGTACAAAGTCAAATTACACTTCAAAATGATAGGGTTTTATCAGGGAAATTTGTCAAAAGCATCTTTATTCCCACACCGCCATTTTATTTCCACATCTCCTTAACTCCTGATGTTTCCCACTTTCCTGGTGAGAAATCAGGGTGGGAGTACCCAGGACCTAAGTGCTCTGCAGTCTCCAGAAGCCCTTCCATACTCAGCTCCTACAGAACTCTCAGATTTTAATGCTCCCTTTTTCATAAAGGCATTGGCAGTTTCCTTTGAAACACAAATAATTTACAAATCCAACATTAACGTGCAAATTGCATTGGTAATGCACAACCCAAGTCCCCAAAGTCCAACAGCATTTTCATTCAGAAGATCCAACAACCAATTAAAGGGGAAAAGCAGGGAGATGTTGTTGTTGCTAGTTTTGTCAATTAAATAAGAAATGAATCTGGAAAAATATAGAGACAATACGAGATTTTGATGGCTGTTTAAAATCATGAAGCTTCTGCGATTTTGAAGAGAGTTAAATAAAACCTTTCCTCTGTGGCTTGAGCAGACTCCACTTTTATATGGTGGATTGCAAAGTCTTCCATCATTCTGGTGAATTTTCCCTGAATTCCCTCAATTTCCAAGTGTCCTCCTGAACTGCAGACACGAAACCAGGCCAGCAGCATCCCCACGTGGAGACCTCCGTGGCAGTGAGAGATTCTCCCCAGCCCTGCTCAGTATTCTCCTGCTGCTGCTCAGGATAAGATCTCCTCTGCTGCCTGTACCAGCTCCGTTCATTATTCCTGGATAGATGACCTTACATTTGGTGCTATCAAACACTTATTGATTGAACGCTCATCTGACAGCCTCGTAATTACTCAGGGCAGCCCATTTACCCTCTTTAAATAATGGCAGCGCACGAGCTTTCTTTCAGCCTATTGAAACTTCCCCTGCAAGCCAGGACTTATTAAAAATAAACATTAACGATCCGAAGAGTAGCTCTTAAAAATTTTAGGTGCCAGTTAGCCAGACTCGCTGATTTAAGGGAGTCTGATGAGAGGAGCTGCTGTTTAACTGCCTCTTAATCACTGCTGGGAGATAAATTATTCCCTCCTGTGAGGAGGCAGCAGCATCACCCTCCTCCCTCCAAGGGAGAGGACAGAGGCAGCAGCAGCCCTGGATCCACCTGAAAATGGTCTGGTGCAACTGTCCAGCTTCTGCTCACTCCTATCACTTTTAAAAGACATTAAGAACTAGGTTTAAACTCGCTGGTCATGCTCTTTTTTCATGCTCTTTCTTCTCAGTCTTACCCAACTCCTCACTTCCATTCCCTGCCATGTGCTCCTGATCACCCCACTTGCCATTTACAGAGTATTTTGCCAGGGACAGGAGAGGGGTGGAGGACTTAGGGGAGCTGGATAGTTTTCCTCATTGGGGAATTGGATCTTTTGGAGACCAGCAAATAAATTGTGATTTTTTTTTTTTCCCATTAGCATAAACCAGGCACAATCAAACCGAGCAGCCACTAATTGTCTGTGCATTGATCAATGACTCTCTTGCTGTGGAGATGGGATATAATCTAGAGCTCCTTCCTGCTGGATGTGATGCACCTTGAATCAGGAAAATGTCAGCCACAGTTTTTAGGAAACACTCAGAATCTGCCATCAGCTGCTGCAGACCTTCTGTGTTAGCTTCCCAGAGAAAAAGACCCAGAAATTCCTCTCCCAGTCCCTCCCTAAGCCCAGGTCCTTCCACCCTGCAAAACCAGAGTGAAGAACATCCTGTGGGGTTTATTTCCCAGCAGCCACGGCCCCATCCTGTATTCCAGCTGTTAGAAGCTGACCTGGAATGCTGATGGCTCATTTGTATTAATTGCCTGGGACTGACAAGGGCACTGCAGGCTGCTCCCAGTGCCATTTCCCTGTTCCTGCTTCCAAAAGGGCACAAAGAGCCACTAATTGTTATATTCAGCACTCTCTTTCCTGCAAGCAATACCAATTTAATTAAATTTACATGGTTTTAAGTGACCAGCTACAACTCCTCTCATCTGTTTATACAGGTCACTAGAATTGATGAATCTCCATTTCATTGCTGACATCTTCTTTTAAGTGCTCCCTTATTCCCCTCCTGACCTTTTAAAGCTGTTTTCTACCCTTCCCGCCCAGCTGAGACTGGTTGAAATAGAGGTTCTCTCTTTCCCTAGGAGGCAGGACAGCAATCCATAAACCCCGAATCCCACTGTGTGCCATCACTGCCAGGGGATTTTCCTTAACACTTTGAGTATGAAGTGTCTTTGAAGAGAAAATTTGAATATTTCCCCTTTTTTACCCATTTAAATCCACTAGAGCCATTCACAGCTAAAACCAAAGCCTGGCACTGCTGGTGATGCCCCAGCATGGCAAAAACATCAAATAACAGCAGAGAATTCTGCTGCTTTGAGCCCCAAACCAGACAGGATGGACGCATGGGCAGCTGTGCCTTCCTGGGCCACCAAGAGCCCTCTGGTTCCAGGCCTCCAGCTCTGCCTCTCTAGCACCCACACTCCAGCACCAACGTTAAAGCTCATCCTGTTCTCTCTGATGCCTGCCCTCCCAGGGCAGCCAGGACCACACAATTTTACAATTCAGAAGCCTGAAAATCAGAGTAAAGGAGCTTAAAAGCTGCTCCAGGTCTGTGCCTTCCCAGCAGCTGTACCCTGTGTTAGCTCAGCTCTCTGCCCAAACGCTCAGTCCTCGTCCCAGGCTCCCATCCCTTCTGAACCTGCCTTTTCTTTGCCTCTGGGAGCAGAGTTCCTGCAGCCCTCCCATCTGCACTGCTCCCAGCACCGGCCCTTCAAAGCAGAGCAGGCTGGCTTTGAAGGCTGGAAGGAATAAAAACGAAACAATTTTCAACTGCACTAGCCTGAAGGAGGGAGGAAGGAAGAAGCTGAGCGGCTCAAGTCCATCCCCAAAGCCTGAGCTCAGGGAGCCGCTGGTGGTTGCTGTGCTGCCAAAGGCTCCAGCCTTGGACAGTGAGGGATTGCCTGGGCTGCTCTGGAAGTGGAGGGTGGCCTTGAAGGTTTCACACACTGAGGAGGCTCCTTGCACAGTTGAGGCTGCCCCTGGATCCCTGGCAGTGCCCAAGGCCAGGCTGGACACTGGGGCTTGGAGCAGCCTGGGACAGTGGGAGGTGTCCCTGCCCATGGCAGGCTGGGAATGAGATGAGTTTTAAGGTCCCTTCCAACCCAAACCATTCTGGGATTGCACTGCCACCACCTGAGACCTCAATATCTCCTTCTCTCTTGCAATTAACAGGAACAACATTTTCTTGGGTTGTTTTGACATATTTTTCATAGGATTATATGTTGGGTTTGTTTATTTTTTTCCCCCTGGCATGAGGGAGAAAGTACCAGCAGCACATAAATCACCTTTATCTGAAGGTTTTAAAGTGTTTTTGCAAAGGAAAGGGTCTCTGGCCCCTTTTTCCTCACCTGTGCAGGGAGATTGCCTTCAGAGTGCCCCATTAGCTCTGGAGATGTGTTTGATATGGAGCAGACTGATTATCCCACTGCTCCATGTGTGCTCAGTCAGAGACAGAACTCAAAGCAGCCAAAAGGCAAATCTGGCCCAGTTTCTCCTCTTTCCCTCTGGGGAGAATTCAATCAAGAATTGATTAATGCTTGAATTCTCATCAAGAATTAATAAGTTCCTGACGTGGTGAAAATGAATAGTCTCAGGGAAGCAGCTAAGCTTGTTGTTTTGTACAGAGGAAAAGAAAAAAATTCCATATATTTGGCAACTCTGATGCAGTGGTGAAGTTACAGAGAGGGGGAATTCTCAATTCCCTGACTCCCTATGATATTTTAATAATGTGATGAATGGATTGACTGAAGGCCAGCTCTCAGAGATTCCTTGGGCTGCTTCCACCTCTTCTCTCAAGCTTAGGTGCAATTCTTACACTCCACACAAACTCAGGATAGGTCCAGGCACATCCCTTCACAGCCTCAGTAGGGATCAAGTCCCAGCAAACTGGGAACACTGGGACCTTCCAAGTGTCTTAAATTTCATACCTTTCAGGAGCTTTTGCGTTTTACTGGGATGTTTTCTGCTCTGGGATTGAGGGATTTATTTAAAGCCCCTACTCTTGCTGCTCACCCTGCATTTGAAAAGGGATCCTCCAGCCTCAGGTGGGTGAAATTTCCATGTCAGACCTCCTGTCACAGTGGCCTCACTCCCAAGCTACCTTGGTGGAGGCCCAGTCCCACCAGTACAGGCAGGAGGAGAATACAGACCAACATCCACCTGCCTCAGTATCCAGAAGTGAAGCCATGAGGATACAGAAACTCCAGTGAAATCCCTCCCTTAGCTCATGCACGAGGTGCTGGGCATTGTTAGGAGAGAGGACTTTGGGATACAAGCCCAGGAGAGGAGGCACAGGGAGGTGCTGAAGTTTAGCATTAAAACACAGCTTATTTATGAACCAACTGATGCCGAGCCCTTGCAGCTGAGCACTGCACTCAGGAGCTTTAGCTGCTCTGAACTTCCTAAATCCTCAAGCAGCAGAAGTTCTGAGATTAAAAAAACCTCAATAGATGCTGAAATCCAGTTAAAGCTCAAGAACTGGAGGCAGGAGAACTGGAGCAGCTGTTACTGAGGTGCAGGGATGCTGTCATGAGTCCAGGAGGGAGCAGGCACAGGGAAATAATCCTCACGGGTGATTTCTTACAGTCAGGATGGCCTCAGATCCTTCCAGAGGACACAGCCAAGGTTAGCAAAGTGATTTTCATGAAGAGACACAGGAACAAGCAAAATCCCTTGCAATTATCTCCACACTTTTCCTGGAAGAGCCACTCTGCACATGGCAGCATCTGCCCCTTCCCCTGGTGGAACCACAGCAACCCTCCTCTGCTCCAGCTGGAGAGGAACAGAAAGGATTTGGGATAATAACAGCAAGCTGGAATGCCAGGTGAATGCTGAAATAGGAAATTCCAGACTGCAATTGTTTATGTTTGCTCTTATGGAAAGAGTTATCCCTATGATGGTGACCATCAGGAATGAAAAAGCCAAGTGTGACTCTCCTTGGCATCCCCAACTGCACTGCTCCCACCACAGCCTGGAGGGATGGGATTGCACAGCTTAACTGAGGGGCACCTCACCGTGAGGATTAAAACTAAGGTAGAACTGAGTAAAATCTCATTGCAAGGCAAGAATTAAACTCCAGATCACATCTGTCTCGTGCAGGGGAAGGGGTTTTTCTGTTTAATCCTATTTTGCTGCTCGTCTTGGGGTGGGAACCAGAAAAGAGGTTTGTTTTATTTCATACATTTTCTTCTATCCCTGTACAGACATTCACTTGTATGTGCAAGAGTAGCACAAAAATATATTACCCCAAAACCCTGATGGATGAATTTCCACAGGGAAAATGTGCAAGGGAATTCTGCGGTGCAAATAGGGGGAAAAGGAGGGAAAGGCAGGCTTTAGACCCCTGGAGTTGGGATTATTTCCCCTCCCTCCATGACAAGATCACCCTGATGTTATTCCACCTCCAACAAATTCCCTGGGCAGGGAGTTAATAAATAATGAGAGAGAAAACCCACACTTAGTTTAAGCCCTTGTTGACATTCATTCTGTTTCACTTAATGAGTAAAATCAGGCCAGAAGTTGTTGTCTAAATCCATGGCCCTGCTCTTGTTTTACACAGAGTGAGGAACAAATCAATCTCCATCTCCACGTCCTGGCTGTGGATGACAAGAACAATATCTCTGTTTTTCCATTTTCCCAAACCCAGTCCTGGTCATTTTGTGTGGAAAACTTAAAACAACAATCCTAGAAAATGTATGTTCTTCTCTCTGTGCTCCTCATATTTGAATATACAGACACAACAGAGCCTCTAGAACCTCTACCCAAATCCTCTACTTTCTTTTTCCCCCTGGAAGGATCCAGCTCCAAAGGGAACAGCTCAGGTGGGGAGCACTGGTGATGTAGAAGCTCAACACCACCACCACTGAAAAGCCATTCCCTTGGCCCCCAAACAGTGTCCCTAAAATGTAAAAACTAAGAAAAAGCACAAAGTCAATCACTTCTCATCAAAACCCTCCTCAATGTATCCATAGACTGAATAAAATGAGTCTCAGCAGGTAATAACAGTGATAAAGGTAAGAAATATTTAGTGACATCTTTTTTATACTTCATTTGACTGGCTGGAGAGCTAAAACACCTTTAAAAAAAAAAGAAGAAAGAAAAACCCATGATGCTTCAAGACTAATTGAACCAATAATCAAAGGCTGTCTCTAATTCCTGGACCAGGAGGTCAATTACAGAAATAAATCTGACAGCAGATAGATGGGAACAGTGTGCAATTACCAGTTAAAGACTTGATAATTATGGCAAGAATTAGTCTGCATTTTCAACAGCACCAAAATCCATCCATTCTTAGCAGTTATTATCTTGATTAGAAGAAGAAATGGGTTCAGCTCTGTCTCGTCAGGCTGACAGAAAGCTTCAGGTACAATGGGAGCTGATAAGTGGCTGATGAAACAAGGAGTTGGAAGTTTCCTTAACTGCAAACTTCAATGGCAGATGTGAGAAAAAAATAATGTTTGGCAAGGAGAGATTTGGACAAAATTTAAACAAAATTTAAACAAAATTTAAACAAAATTTAAACAAAATTTAAACAAAATTTAAACAAACTAGAAATGTGCATTTCTATGAGGTTTGCCAAAATTAGTCCAAATGTGGGCTTTTCAAATACTTAATGTTCAATTTTGAAAGGCAGGGTCAATGACAGAGTCACAATCCTGAATATTTAAAGAATCAGCACATTCTTCTTCCACTCCCCCATGGCTTTATGTAGTCAAAAGGAAGAGGTTTTGTAATTATTTCTTTTTAAAAAGTGTGATCTGCAATGTAAAATTCTCAATAAATCAGACTAAACCTGATGACCTGCATTCCTTGAGGTAGACTGTACTTATATATTTTCCTTTTTGAAACAATCTGAAAGCACAACAGTTGAATTCTTCTTCTTTTTCCTCATTCTGGGACTCCAGGAGCTGGGGAGTTCAGAAAAGTTGGATTCAGGTAAAGCCAGGGAGATGCTGCTGCCCTGGGAGAGTGGAAACCTGGGCAGGAGAGCAGCTGAGCCCAGCAGAGGAAAACAACACCAGAAAAAACCCTCAGAAAAAATGGATAAAACCTGGCAGCTAAGAGGCCTTGAGACAGGAAATAATCTGCAGCCTTGGAGTCATAAAAAATGCAATACAAAAAGTGAAGAGCTTTTGGTTTTTCAGTAAATATTTTCCAAGAAGCAAATGAATAAGTTTTAAGTTCTCAACAACTGATGGTTGTGGGAAATGAAACAAAGGAAGTATTTCCAGGAGACAATTGCCTCCTCAACTCATCCTGATGAGGCAACAATGAGAGCAAGTGGCTTTAGCAGCTTCCATGACGTTCCTCCATCTCTCAGTGCCATACTCCAGAGCTATTCCCACTCCACTCGTCACTGCCACTTACTTCCACACCCCTCTGCTGACACTCCTCTTTGCAGCAACTATTTTTCCTCAAGAACTCCTTTTTTTTTTTTTAAATTAGGTGAATTGCTGTGTCAAACGATCTGATTTCGCTGCACTTTATGTAAATTTATTTACTTAGTGGCCTCTGGGCTCCATGCTGAGCTTGGAAAATGTACTTTTCAAAATTATAAATAATTAACCAGAGCTCCTGCTCCACTGGAAGTTGTTACTCCACTCTCATTTTAAATAGTCCAGGAATATTTTTTTAATGCATGTTTCATATAAATTGCCACTTAGAGGGAAATAAATGCTCAGAACAGTGACTGCCTGAAGTCATAAAGGCTTACACATAGAGAGGTGATTTTTATTAGAAACTGCATTTATGCTTTTAATTATTTAATAAATAATCATAAAAAGGGCTAATTTCAAAATACCAGCAGCCCCCATGTGTCTAGCCACCTGCAGACACGCACAGGAGGGAACAACACCAACAATTCCCAGGTTAAATCCCACACAGGACAAGGCTCAGGAGCATCCCCCCACCAGTAACACACTGGGGAGCTCCTGAACTCCTGCCCAGATCTTCTCTACATCACCCAGAGGAGCAAATGGGAACTGCTTTGGACAAATTGGGTTTAAAAAAAAAAAAAACTGAATTTTTTTTTTTTTTTTTTTTAAAGGTACCAAAAAGTCTGGCAGCTCCGACACCTCGATCCATGCTAACTTCAAAATCCCAAGTGTACCTGTCAGTGGAACACAGCTTCCATGCCAAAGAGATGAGGAGGTTACAGGTGATGAGAAATATGCATGGAGAAGAAAAAGCCTCAACACAGCACGGATACAAAACAGGCTGGAACTTCTCCAAGCCAGGAAGGAAGACTTGAGGGATCAGCACAGATAAATCCTGATAGAGTCAGGAGGGGGAAGAAAACAACAAAGCTTGTGCAGGAGAGGCAGCAAGGATGAGAGACCTGCTCCAGAGGAAACACAGCAGAGCAGCCACATCTTTCAGCCAGGGAAAAATGGGAAAATCCCACAGCACAGGCTGCAAACCAGCCCTGAAACAGCAAACGCCCTCGGGAGGGACCACAGCCCCCAGATCTCCTCTTTTAACATTCTCTACCAGGTAAAGCAGCACCAAACCCCTTTTCCCATTGCTGGTTACTCTCACCTGGGTGCCTGGTCCAGCTTTCCATGCAGCTTCCAGCAGCTCCAGCTCCATCCCCAGCCCAGCAAGAAGTGGGAGCCAGGCCTCTCCTCCTGCTCCCCCAGGATGAGCTGTGACACCAGTGCAGAGCTTCCCCATTCCAGAGCTGGGGGAAACACTTCTCAGCCATGAAGGTAATTCTATCCCAGATTGGGAAAAGCCGATTTGCAGCAGGATAATTAGTACAGAGGTACCTCCTGTACCTCATTTCCTTCAGGAGGAGCAATTGGGAATGACCCAGTTCTGGTCCTGTGCCAGCCACAGCTGCCCTTGCTTCCCACCCTCCCACTCCTCCTCACATCCCTGCTTCTCACCTCCATCTCAGAACTGCCAAAACCATCCATTTTTAGAGTTTTAAGTCAATAAAAGTACTGCAACAAACTTTGGGACTCCCAGACAAAACCAGGTGGTAAAAACAAAAAAAAAACCCAAGCTCAGGGTACTGCTGCCTATTTTCTGGTTTGAGATAATCCTGCCCCAGTGCTCCAAACAAATGGTGAAGAACGTGCTGCAACCCCCAGGCTGTGATGGAGATGCAGCACAAAAGCACAGACTCTACAGGAAAAAAAAAAAATTGAAATGCAGAGTGGTGTTTTTTACAGAAATGCCCATTTCTACATCCAGGGCATGGGGTGGGGCAGCTCTTCTGGGTGGGTTTAGCCACATCATGAGGGCTTCAAGAATGGTAAAAAAACCCCCAAGTCTTGTTCAGTGAGGCTTAGGAATGTGCAGAGCTCAGACATTTCAGCAGCGTGAGGCTGCTGGTGTTTCCCTGGGGCTGAGTGACTCCTCTGCATTCCCAGCTGATTAACAGATGCCAAAGTGGGAAAGCAATGACATCTCCTTGTGAGACCGAAGAACGGAGTGAAATGTTTGAACATTAGAAGGAATGCTCTGCCCCCAAAACAGGTCTGATAATGCTAACCTTGTCTCAAAAGCAAAATATCAAGTAAGAGTGTATTCATCCCGTATTTCATCCTTAAACTTCTGTGGGATCTGCTCCCACGCACCTGACGGTGGCAGCAGCACCTTCATTCTCACTCCAGTGAAGCACATGATTGTAGGGCTTTCTCCTCCCCATTATGCTCTTGAGAAAAGTGTAAATCTCATTGTTCCAGGATATGAATTGTAATAAAACCTTCTTGGGATGCCCTTGATGCCTTCCTGAAAGGTGAATGCCTGTTAGCACAGTCCTGCATTCCCACTGAATGTATTCAGGAGCTCCTGCGGGTGAAGAATGCATAAAAAAAACTCCTGAAACCTTCCTGCTGAAGTGAAGCAGCTAAAAACAGGGGGCAAAAAGGAGACTTTCTTTCACTAAAGTACAGTGAAATACGCTCTGAATAGCACAGAATGTTTCAATGAAATACACTCAAAACAGCACAAAAGCCACACCAGCATCAAGTGTGATGCTCAACACACTTGAGCGTCAACCAGATCTTTCAGATTCCTGTTAAATACATTAAAAAACCCCGATTTTGCAGCAGTATCAGCTGCCATGGATTTGTCTGCTGGCTTTTAATGAGTCCTCAGTTTGGCTCTTCCAGGTGTCAGGAGGGTGAATTTGTGTTCACCTGCAGAACCCTCCCCATGGACAGAGTAGAATTAACCACAGAACACCAAATATTGGGGATGGGGAGAGAATAACAAAAGAACTGAGGTGTTTTCCTTGGCAAACAAAGCACATTTGCTAAATTCCTATAAAATGGATACATAGAGATTTCAGTCTTTAAGCATAAGTGTGGTTTTCCCTAAAAAACAACAACAGAAGGTTTTATTGGGTTTGTGTGTGCCTGGATATTTATAAAAATTACCAATATTCTGGTGACCTTTAATGAAGAGGAGTAGGAACTCTGTGTGCTGGGAGGTTTTGTGCTGTTAATAGGGTGAAAAAGGCATGTGAGAGATGCTAACAATACACAGGGTGACAGTTTGGTCCAGGACATGATCACATGGAATCAATGAGGAATTTGAATTCAGGGTGTTTGCAGGTCAGCTTCATCCTGCTTTGGTGTCATATCTAGAGGGCTGATGGTCCATGGTGTCCAAAACTCCCAGTGAAAGCCAAGGGCAGCTCAGCCTTGGTGTGAAACCAAAAAAACCCCACAGACCACAGCCTAGAGAGGTCTGTGAGTCACAATTAAATCAGATTCCCAGCAAGTAAACAGTGTCAAGTGGAAAAAAAATCAAACAAAACCCCCCAATCAAACAAAAGAGAAACTTGCAGATCACAGCCAAGGCTTTTGAAGATTACATCAAGTCAAACTTTTATTAGCAAAGTTGTATTTCATGTAAAATGAAAATATCTTTTCAAACCATACGTGCACATCTGCGTGGTACAAACAGCAACTACGGTACAACACGTTTCTCTAAACTTTAATCAATGCACACTAACATTTAGCTCCCCAAAAATGTAACATTGTGATGGTGACACCACATTTGCTTCGATCTTTTTCTCATGAAATTACAAAGTCTCTTGTTTAAAGTCAGAACCATAACAATAAAAAATGAACAGACAGAATGCTTTGGCTCAAACCCGCCAAGGGGCTCCTGCCTGAAAACAGAACAAATCAGTGCAGATCACTTGAGATTTTACATGAGAGATCCAGAGCTGCAATGTAAACATGTCCTGCTACTCCAGCGTGGTTTGTACCTTTTTATTTTGTCATCAACATTGACAGAGGTGCAGCCAAGGGCGTGATCCATTGGCAAACAAAGGCAATTCTCCAGGAAGAATTTCCTTTCTTTCTATCTGTTCTTACAGGTGAGTAAAATAACCTAAATACACCTCTCATCTGCAATATCATGGCTATGAAAAATGATGCTGAGGTTTCATTTCGGAAGCTCAAGGAGCAGTAAATATTTTTCGTAAGTTTTCTTTACAAAATGTGGAATTACTGTTTAAAAACCCCACCTTGGTTTGTTGTTTTTTTTTTTAATATAGGAAGATTGTGCTACTATTTGTTTTCATCTCAAAAAGAATATTGGCCTGAAAATTTTGATGAAAACTCTCATGCACTGGATTGGAGCCATTCAGTCAATGGAAGCAGTTACCAGGAAAAGAGCTACTCACTGGAATTGGTGTAACGTGGACACAGCAGAACAAATATCAGTCATTAAATGATTTGCTAATTAGATCAATTTAAGATGTGAGTCACAATTTTTAATTTTTTATACATGAACACACGATTTTATCCAGAGGGGGAAAGCCATTTTCTGATTTGATTCCTAATTCTGCTCTTCCTAACATTCCAGCCCCAGCAGGGCTTGGATGCCCAGTGCTGTATTTTTACTGGCTGGAATGCAGAGCCATGAGATTGGATCCCCTAATTTTGCCAAAGAAGGAAGCTGGTGCTGTTCCTGGAAGTTCTTGATTGTGTAATTACATTTTTACATATAAATATATATATATAAATTAGAGAAAAATTAATGCACACCAAATCAATATTATGCTGCTCTGGGAATTCAAACAGTTCCCTTGGGAGAAAGGACAGAGGGGTTTTTTCCCATTATTTAGGAAGAGCTGATTTTATTTGTTTAATCTCATGCACAGTCAAAACTGCACAACTTTGTCAGCAAGACCCATCCCTCTCTTCTTCCAGAGGCTGCTTAGACCCCCAAACCCGGATCCATGGGGCCAGGGAAATGCCTCCTCCCTGCTGGCTGGAATTACATCCTGGGTCGACTGGGATTTCAAATCTGAAAGTGTCATTTTCCCTCTCACACTTGGACTGAGCCAAAATGTCCTGAGCTGTCAGAACCAAACAGAACCCAAGCACAGCCATGGCCTGGGATAACTCGTAATTGATAATTCCCTGTTCTGCTCCCATGGCTGGACTTCCTCCTCCCAGCAGGCAGCCTGGAATTCCCTGCTAGGTATTAATTAATGAATTCACCACAGATTTCCGGCAGGTGATTTTAATAAACACTCCTGGCCAGAGGGGGAAAAAAAAAAAATCCCCAAAAATCCCAAACAAAGGAGCTCAAAGGATTTAATACTCAGTGCACTATTTCAGAACAGGGTATGATTTTTGGGGCTGTCCTGTGCAGGGCCACGAGCTGGACTTTGATGACCTTGTGGGTCCCTTCCAACTCAGGGACAATTGGTGGCACATTTTATTGAGCTACGTGGTCACACTTCCTCTCATCTGTCACAGACCAAGACAAAACCCCAGCCCAGCTCCTTGCAATGACAAAAAACTCCTCAGGAAAACCTCAGCTTGCTCTGTTGATCTACTTTTGAAAAAAAATCTCTAAAAAACCACCAATGTCCTGCACTTTCCAGGGTGCCTTTACAGCAGAAAACATCCCAGTGCAAGAGAAAAAGGAATATAAATGACTGGGGAAGAGAAAACAGCTCAGGTGAGTGAGATTTCCTGGGAGTTTGAGCCACTTGTTTAATATTCATTGGGCATATTCCTCAAAATCCATGTTCAGAAATCCAGGTTCCATTGCACATCTTTTCCTCCCTGTTTGATTTTTAGATCCTGAGGCCTCGTGGAACACCAACATTAAGATTTAGGGCTGTGAATTAAAATTGGAGTGGGAAAAGCGGCGCCAGCAGCACGGCTGAGCAGCACAGTACAGGGATGGCACAAACACCTCGGCAGCAAGAGCTGCACAGGGGATTTACATCCATCACAGGATCATCTGACACTCACTGATATGGTCTGAAATTTGGGTCTGTTCAACAGAGGCATTTTCTGGGATGAGGGGTCTGCTTTATCTGCAGTGACCCACAGGAAGATAGGATGGGTGTGTGCAGGCACAGCCCCCCCAGCCCAGCGTGAGGGTTTGGGGGAGCCCACCCCAATTTTACTCCCTAACTTTGTTCCTTTTTCAAGCCCACCCCAATTTTATTCCCTAATTTTGTTCCCTTTTCAAAGACCTTTGATCATTGCAGATGATTCCTAAAAGAAACACACTAAAACCAGCCCAAAGCAAGCAGCAGATTGTCACAAGGCTAATCAGTTCTTAGATTTTATCTGGTTTGGGCTGCAGCAGACACGAGTCAGCAGATAAAGATGCTGCTGGGAAATGTCTCTGTTCATGAGATGCCAATTTTCACATTTCTCTAATTGTGCACTCCCTTCTTTGGAAAATTACTTCCCCCCAGAATTAAATAAAAGGCTTTTGGACTTTTTCAGTGTTTGGATTGAACAAAATACAGAAAATATAACTTTATAAAAAGTGAATGATGTGGGTCATTGCCATGGCATGCAATGATTTTTGATTGAGGGCAGATTTCCACTCATTTTATACTCACAGGCACAGCCTGAATGGAGCTTTTGGGGTGGCTCTTTGGGGTTTGCTTTTCCCGAAAAGAGGTTACATGAAAAGCCCTGAAAGCTCCTGTTAAAAACCCCAGAAGAGGCACAGATAAGCAGAAGCATCAAGCAGCAAAGGCTTCCAGAAACTGCCAAGCTCTGAGGAGCAGCCCCAGCCTGAGGGGAGCCCTGTGTGTGATCCACAGCCTTCCCACTGGGAAAAAGCTGCATTTCCCTGGGCTTCACTGTAGCCCTTGCTGGGAACTCAGAACCACGGGAGTAATTCTTGCTTCCTCTCTTCCTTCCATTGAAATCATGGAGCCCGTGAAGGAGCCATTGGGGATATTTGCCTAATTGCTATCAGGATGCCAAACAGCTTTTAGGATCTATTCCTCCTGCAGGAACTACTTAAAAACCTTTATAATGGAGTGGCAGCCATTTGGAAGTGCAAGAAGAAACGAAGCCACATTGATGCTCTACTCAAACAAGCAGATTCAGAAATAAAAATGCTATTAAAAAGAGATTCAGGAGATTCCAATACAAAAAGACCAAAAAAATGTGCTGTACAGCTCGGCTGATTTAGTGTTGGAGAGGCAAAGAACCAGATTTAAACCAGCATTCAGCCAACAAAATAGAAAAGAAACTCTACCATAATATTTTCTCTTTGCTTTTGCCTTTGTTTATTTAACAGTGAATAGGCTGAAAATAAATGAACTCTTGAAAGTCAGGTAGGTCCAGTTTAGGTGATGCTTGAATGGTGTGAGGTTTGGATGATTCCTAAACATACAACTCCATCTGAAAACTAATTCTGCTGGTCCAAATCCATACTGAGAAGCAATTCTATCATTCCTACGCAGCTATACAGACCCATGCTAGCAACATGTCTCAGTTCAAAATAAAACCAGGCTGCTCTGGACTTGTGTCAATATTAATATCATATGTACAACGTCTCCACGGGATGTTTGCTAGCTCACAAATATACAGATATGAGACAGACACCAAGGAGTTTGCTCAGAAATGCAGCTTGCAGCTGGGGAAAAATGAAAATATTTCGAGTGATGGTGGATGGGAACCCTGTTTTGCCTTGCCACAGGAAAGAGCTGCAGCTTAACTTATTTAAGGAAATAGTGCCAGCTACTGGGCAGCAGCTTCACCCACACTTTGCTGTGGGTGAAGCTGCATCTCTAAGTATTGGTAATTAAGCCAGCTGTAACCACTAAAACAGTTTTTTGAGTATCATACACCAAGGGGTTTAATTCTTTAGGAAAAATTATACAATATATAGAATATATTTCTCTGGTCGTTTCAATTCTCTCTTCCCTCATTGTGTCACTTTGCAGAGTAACCTGTTGGTTTTGTTTGTGCCACAACCTCGAGGTTAAAATCAAGGCCATGAGGGAATTCCACACACAGCCATACAGGGAAAAAATCCTACACAGAGAAACATATTCCAAGCCTAAGGAACACCTGGAGCAGCAGGTAAGGATACAGATGCACCATCGAGAAATTCTGGGTTGCTCAGAGGGTTTACACATCGTGTAAAGAATGATTTTTGTTTTATTGAGAAGGAAACACATAGAAATTAGCATGGAGAAATCATCTTTTAGTGGCAGTGACTCGTTTTTGTATTACCTGGATGTCAGGATTTTTCCTGACTGGCTCAATTGGCAACCTGCTCCCGAGCACACGTGGTGACTGTGGAGAGCTACCCAGGATAAATATCACAATTAAACACCAATCATTTTAGGCGTGGAGAGGAAAAGTTGCCGTAGAACTCCCAGTGCTTTCCACTGATCCTTTTTCCTTAGATCCAGAATAAGCTCCAATAAATGAACCATCTTCATTGAACATGCCATGCTCCCCTTCTCCATAATCTACCAGACTATCAGCACTTCCAGTGGCTTTAATGTCCCCGTTAAGTGACTGGAGGCTGCCTTTCAGCGGCTTTTCATCGCTGTCACTACAAAATAAAGAAAGGCCTTTCCAAAAATCCGGCTTTCACTTGCCAGGAGGGAAACTGCCCTTGGGTTGGGAAGGGAAGCAGCAGGAGGGAGGAGTGAGGGACACACGTGGGTGGAACAGTGAGGATGATCTGACCTGTGAGTCCTGCCCTGGTGCACCTGGACTTCCCCACACAGGATTTTGTCATTATTCCAACAATTTTTTTGGTTAACAGGCAATTATCAATACCCATCTATTTGGGTTTTTTTCCCTTTTTGCCTCGGGCAGACAGGACGGACAGAAAGGAAAGGGGAAGGAAAAGGGAATGCTGGAAGGGATTTCAGGGGTCTGTTCCAGCCATCAGGGCTGAGGTTAAGTGTTCAGCACCTCACACAGAGAGACACTTTTCATTTTACAGAACAGTGGACAACATTCAGGGAGTATTTATTTAATTTTCCTTGTGAGCTGGGTGGGTGAAGTGATATCACACCAGTGGGTCACGTGCCACTGCTTTGGGAGCATCTCTTTGAGTTCAAATGACCAATAAAGGTGCTTTCCCCCTTTTTTCTGCTGTTGTCTTATTTTACTGCAGTTTATCTCACTGGAGTTTGCCTCTGCTAAAGGGGAGGAACCCAAACCAAAGCAGAATGAATATCTGCATTTGCAGTCTCTGTTCAGTGAAAATTCCAGGAGAAAGGACAGCCCCACCACCAAAATTCAGGGAAAAAAGGGGAATTTTGCTCGCCTTTCCTCCTAATGGCACCACAGACAAGCAACAGGAACAGCCTGAACAGGACATTGGGGGGAACTGGGAAAACATTAAAAGATTACACAAAAAAACTAAATTAGGCCTCTGGATTAGGGACATAATTACTCAGTTACAGCCCTTGCTGCTGATGCCAACTCAGTGTCAAATCTTTGGCAATGTTATCTAAGGAAGGACAGAGGAATGAACCTGAAATTCAATTCTTCAGGATGGACTCAATTTGTGCATAATCAACACAGAAAAAAATTGCTACTTTTCTGCACAGGGCATTTGTCCTCAGAAAAAAAAAGACAAGTTTGGATTTTAGGGGGAAAGGAGGGGGTCAAAGTTATTAACCTCAGGGCTTTCTTACCTTTCTAAATATTTGTCCCATTAGAAAGCATTAAAAATTAAATAAAGATGAAATTATGCAGAAAAAAAAAGCCCTACTCCAGTACAAATAATGTAGTATATATAAGTGGGATTTCAACAGCAATTTTGTGCCCTTAAGGCCAGCATCACCAGTTCTCCAGCATGGTTCTTGTAATTATGTCCTTTCCTTCATATCACAATTACATATTGCTTTAAGTTTTAGTTATTTTAAAGCAGCCAAAGTAATTATTTCAATTCTTCTACAGAGATTTCTGTAGTGAGGTTTGTTTGGGTTTTTGGTGTTTTTCACCATATTTCAAACTTTTCTTTGTTTTCTTCCCCAAAATGACCATTCCCCATTATTACATGATTTGGGTCTAAGTTTCAAAAACCCACTGAAGAATAGAATTATATCTGTTGACTTCAGTGGGCTTTTCAGCAGGACCCCAAACTATCATATATATTTACATTATTCATACAATGCTAATTAAAAAAAAAGTGAAAAAAATCATCAATACATCAACATTTCCTTATATCCCAGCTTGGATGGATTGAAAGATACTGGATATACCTTGATATTCCTACTCTTATCCACTCCTATGAGGTTTGCTTTGAAAATGAAAAACAGCATTAATTGCATGCCATAAAATGTCCCAAATAATGATGGCATTTGGAAAGAAACAAAACCCCAAGAAACACAAAGGCTTGTGAAAGCAGGTCCTATTTACCTATATTCCCCAAAGATTTCATCTTTTATTGATTGAGCTTCGGGATCTGGATGCAAATCTTCTTTTTCTTTCACTGTGCAAATAAAATAAAGGACAGATCTCTGTGTTGTGTTCTGCCATGGATTTTTCTTTTCCCAGGGGTAATGGGAAAACCATCTGCAATCACCTCCAGCCTGGCCTGGAGTTGGCTGGACACAACCTGTGAGCTTCCAAGAGTTTGGGACCATTCCCTAATTTATTAGAAGCAAGTATTTATAGCATCATGGAATGGTTTGGGTTGGAAGGGACCTTAAAGCCCATCCCATCCCACCCCCTGCCATGGGCAGGGACACCTCCCACTATCCCAGGCTGCTCCAAGCCCCAATGTCCAACCTGGCCTTGGGCACTGCCAGGGATGAGGCAGCCACCACCTCTCTGGGCAACCAGATTTCTACATCAATACATTCACTTAAATCCTTACTCACTGCTTGGAAAATTACAGAGTTAATTTTTAGCAAAATATTCCATTATTAAGCTGCCTGTGGAAGTTCTGTCCGTGTGTCCAGCAGCAGTTCCCAGGTGGAAAGCAGAGCCCTGCCAGCAAGGATCTTGGCCCCACAGCTGGATTAAATGCTGGAATATTCCAGGAGTGCTGGGAAAGGCCTTTGCAGGCTCTCTGAGCAGCACACAGCACTGCCTCACCCAGAGAGCACAGCTCCACTTACATACATTAAAATCCCCTCCGTGGATATTTATCAAAAGCTACAAATCCTAATTGGATGTTTGTGCTCGCGGCCTTGCGGCCCCCAGAGAGCAAACTCTGAAGGATGTTGGTCATTAACATGTGAACACAGGGAAAGGACAATAAATCCATTTACCTGAATATTTGCCTCCTTTATTTCTTCTGACAAAGCAAATCGTCAGCAGCAGCAGGGTGAGCAGGGCGATGGCACACATCAGCCCAATGAACCAGCCCTGGGTGGAAATCCCATCGTAAATGCCAGCGTAGGCTTGGGGAGATGGGAGAGGAGGAAAAAGGGAGAAAATTAATCAGAGGGAAAGGGCAGCACCCCACGATAACACCAACACATCACGTTCTTCGCTGGATCTTAATGGAATCACTCTATCGCTATTTATGGTGTTAACTTCAATGAGAGGCAGGAATGTGTCCAGAGTGTGACATTTGGGACTGGAGGGGAGCGTGCAGGTGACAAGGCACGACACAGACACTTGGCAAGGTGGCTCTGAGAGAGCAGTTGACTCACAGGATTAGCACCACACAGCAAAGCCGAGCACAGAGTTGTTAAGCCTCTCATGCAAAAGCTGTTTTGCGAAAGAGAGAGAGGTAGAAGTGCCCCCAATACGTGCAAATCACCAAACCGGCCACTTATGGGTTTTTTCACAGCTGCCCCCTCTCAGGTTTGTAAAGGTTTGGGATTGTTCCAGGCTGGTGTAACGCACAAGGCTCAGCCAAGGACCTGAGATGTGTTTGTGCTCCCACGGGATTCAACTGCAAGGGCCAACCTCAACCCCACAGCACAGAACGATGAGTTTGGGACCCTCACACTGCACGAGATGGAACCTCGACATCGAATCACACGGCACAACAAACGTTCAGCACCTCGAAGGGCTTTGTGTCTCACCTCTCCCCCTGGTCTCAATTACATCTTCAAAAATGCTATTGTTATCCACCCAGTTCTTAGTCACTAGGCGGATTGTGTACTCAGTGCCAGGCTCAAGGGCCTCGCTGGGCTGAAACTTTGGGGTGGGCTTTAGTGCGTCTGAAATCTTGCTGCTCCCTTTACCTACGGAATGCACACATTCAAGGCATAGGGATTAATGGCATTCATGGAAAAAAAAAAGCCTAGGAAATGCACAGCTACAAATAACAGACAAATACAACACATCATTTTAAACATTTGGCATCAGGCAATCTGATTTTCCAAAGCAAAACAAAAACCCTGAAACATCCCCTGTTTGATTTTTGTTGTTCCATCAGATGAAATCAACAGCAGACTGGAGTAATGCTGATGTTTAGGAAGGGGTTTGTACATCTCCCAGGATGGAAGCTAATATTGATGGGGGATTATGGATCTGCTCTAACTAATGCGTGCTTAAAAAATTCCAGCTTGCAAACGGGCTTGCTTTGTATGGATAATCTGGGGTTTGATGCTGCTCCCATTGAACTGAACTCAGCAGGGAAGCACAGACAGCTTGTTAGCTGGATATGGAATCTTATATGTCTCCCAGAAAAAATTAACAGCGGGATTTCTACTCGCTGCTCTCCTGACAGTGATTTTCTGTGTCCTTTCAAATTCCACAGTGCCTGCACAAAGCACTGGTTTAGAAACAACTAAACAATTTGCCTGTCAATGGATATTTAGGCATTTAAGTGTTGTTGATGAGTTTAATATTTGATTAGGAGAAGGGGAATTCTGGTAGCTCTGGTTTTGGAACCTTGCTACTTGCAAAAGACCTCCTGTAACCCCTGAATGCATTCAGATTGTGGGGCATTAAATAAGATTTTTCACAACAGCTCTTGTGGAAATCAGGAACAACGACATTAGAGCAGTTGACAATCACTGCCTGGACATGAACAGTCTGCTCAGCAAATTCAGAACTGTGTGTGACATGGAAGGATCTCTTACAACGTGGGAGTGTCCCTGTCCTCGATGGCAGGAGAAATTTGGGGGGGCTGCACTTAATAAAAATAATTCTTGAATTGTTGTCAGTTGCCTGATTTGCCTGTTTTGTCCACAGCCATCCAAACTACATCTTGAGCACAAAGAATAATCTGGAAACCTCTTGGCCAATTAGCACTGAGAGGAGAACAATGATCATTAATACTTCAAGTAGTAAATAAGCAAAGCAAGAAGCTGCTGGAGATTAAGGCTGAGTTGACAGCTGAAGGGAAAACAAGAAAACAGATTAAGATAAATCCAAGCACAGTAAAAGCAGCAGCTCAGGATAAGTTTTTCAAGGCAACTCTCCATGTGTTACAATAAGCAGTTAAATTAGCAGACCACTGGGACCCAGAGACAACACATCCAGCTGAAACACTGCTGATACCGAAGCACAGCTCATTAGCATAAATTAATCCATCCATCGGTAATTTTTGCTAAATGAAGTATGTGAAACCCAGCTATAGTTTTTAATCAAACTGCAAATTAAGCAACAGGATACCACAGGTACGTTTTAATTACATGGTCTAAAATCAAGGCATCAGAAAAATGGGAATATTACCCATAAAGGAACAGGAATGAACATGAACCTTCAACCCAGTGTCTGTTAAATATCATATAACACTCGTGTGTGACATGATAACCACATGATCCGAAGTGTTCACACCACCAGCCTCCTCAGGAAGGATTTCTCCTGAATTCCTGGGAAGCAAATCCTAAACCTTGAGCTCCTGGTAGGTGGTTTGTGGTGCATATTCTTAAACCAACTTAACCAGTCCCACTCTGCCTCCTACTCATTCTCAGCTTGCGGCAGCCTCTTCTTTCTGAACCATCAGCTCTTTAGAGAAGCAGAAGAGGGAAGTGAGATGGCTCAAAAAACCCCTTTTTCTGTCCACTTATTGCTCAGCTCTGTCTGATGCTGCAGCTGCCACTGCCCTGGCACATGGAGCAGCTCAGGGCTGGGATGGACATCCTGAGATGAGGATGAGCCCAGCCTGACCTGGCACTGGGGATTTACCAACAGCTCTCCATTTATCATCTCCTAGCCCAAAACACTTTTTTTCCTTTAAAACTCAGAACAGGTGTCCAGTGCTGGGTGATTATGAGGTTTCTTTCCATGCCATTTCTTCCTGGTCTGTGTGACACACTCGACATGGGCCCTACAGAGGAGAAAGCTTTGCTAACGGGGGTGAGTTTGGTGGCTGGAATAGAAAAAGCACTGTGGCCTCCTGAAAAATAAAAGCAAAGACACACAGATAAGGAAAAGCTCCACATTCTGGAAGGCCAGGAACATACTGAAAGCTGCAGGAATTAGCTGCAGAAAATTGAAAGCAGTTGGGTTAGGTTTTTAATCTCCAATAAGGGAGAAGGAGCATTAGTAATAAAGGCGTATCACCAGCACTTTTCATCTTCCCCCACTATTTATCAGTCCCACCACGGGACTTGCATGAACATTAAACACTGAACTGCAATTTCACAATATTCCTACTGGGCTCCAAGATTTATGAGGAGAACGGAACACACATTTTTTATAGGAGCTTATGGTATATAGGGAAAAACAATAGAAATCACCCCCAAAGACTTTCCAGAGTGTTCTCCAAAAGTTAGCACATCTGTTAGAAAATATACTTATAAAAAAAACCCCTGGCAGTCTAAGAGCTAAATACTAACTGTGGGCAGCATCTTAATTTATGACCATACCTGTCTAAATACATCTGCTGCAATAAATGCAAAGTTGAACTTTTATTAATTTTACCCTGCTGCCTGGCTATTAAAAATGTATAAATATGCATCACAAGTATCCTTCATTTTCAGGACTTTTTTAGTGCAGCAGGTATTTCATGTTAAATTTGGATTATTTTAGGCTACAGAGATTAGCAAACCTGTAAAGTTTGTTGAGAAGAATTTATAGGTGAGGCGGTGATCGAGAAATTTTCACCAATTTCATTAGATTTTCTTGATTCTGAGCAAATAGGGTTTGCTGCCAACAGCACCAGTGGTTGCATATGGGAAAGGCATTTTATTATTCCTTTTCCACTGTGCCTATGGCAAAAGAGAGCTAAACCCCCATGTCTTGTTCCAAATGGTCCTGAAGGATAGGAGCCTCTCCCTAAGATTTTCCAAAAGCCTTTGGGAATTACATGTCAACGGCCACTGGAATATAATGAAACTGGTAAACTTCTATTTCCTGGCTTCTCTGGAGAATAAACCTACAACTCTGTGGCTTCATGTGGATGAATTTCTCATTAATGCTTGGATTTCTGAACACACAATGATAATTCTCAACATGTAATACGTGTTTGGCAATCCCTGAGCAACGCTGGTGACAAGATGAAAAGGAGCTTTGTGTTAAAGAAGGGCTGCTACATTAAATTAATCTTTTCACTTCTGTAAGAGCATTATTTTGTGTTATGTTTCTGAGGGCTAATGATCTTGGGGAAGTTGACATTTTCAAGGGGAAAATTAATTAGTTTGGAGGTCATTTAAGAAATAGTGCCTGAAAATATGAAGACAGAGATTATAATCATTTTCTAAGAACAACATACCTTCTTCTGTGGAGTGAAACCAAGATGAAACCACAGAAATCAAACTATTATTTATTTTTCAATACAATCCAAATTGCCTTTTGCTCAGGTTCTTCATGATTGTCCAGAGTATTTTATCATGAAATAATAAACATCTTAGGTTGCCTATCAGGGTTTCATATCTGAGTTATTTTCCCTGCACAGATTTGTTTTCAGTGGTGCTACACAAATCCCTTCACATATTAAATAAAGATATTCCCTTTTCTTTCTAATTCCAGACAGTGGTAGCAGGGATAACTGCAAATAAATTAAAGCAACAGCAGTGACAGAGATCAAGTAAAAATAACCAAAATGTGAATGAATCCAGAGCTGCCACCTCAACATCTTCACTTTCCTGGCAGAACGCATTGTGAAATTCTGAAATACCAACAGCAAAGGCTGAATTGCAGCAGTGGAAGTTTCTAAAGCCTTAAAATGAACAACAGGAGCTTTATGGGTTTATTATTAAACTGGAACAGAGTGTTATAGAATCACTGAATCAACCCCCAAAGAAACGTGGAGTGCTCCATCACAGAGTTTCATTTCAGAGGGCACCACATTTTATATCTGTCATTTACGTGGGTCATTTGAAATTATCAACTTTGACTTCTGAAATCACTCTCCTCCTTCAAAAAGAGAGATTGTTTTAATTTTGAGCAATTGCCTCAGTCCCCAAACCACAGCTTAAAACCCCAAGAAGGTCAGTGAAAAGCATGATTTTTTTTTCAGCCTATCATGTTTAGGTGAAAAATATCTGAACAATTTAGCCAGCAAATAATGACACAGAACTCCAATGGCACCTCAGTGACAGATGCAGTGCCCTAATTTAGGGTGGCTTGAGAAGCACCAAGGAGCACACATAAATCATGGAACCGAACCCTTGCAGCTTTTATTAATTATACTACTCTAGTCTAAGAATATTTCACAAGAATCAGGTGTTGCCACTGCTGAAACAGAGTTTAGGAAAGTGAAGAAAGAGAACAAAATGAATGCCAACATCTCATAAACCCTGACAAGGTTATTCCAAGAAGTTACACACTTTCAAGGAGTCAAACACGTTATTCTGGTCGCCCAATGAAGGCCAGAAAAGGCAACTAATGAGGGGAAATATGGTCAATTCTGAGCTTGGAAAAAAAAAGACCTTTTTCTTTCCTTAATGAGGAATAAATTCTGTATCATGGTGATTAATAATTGCTGCCAGGTGAGTACCTGTAACCTACAGTGAGACTGGAGGCCACAAGAGAGTTGAGGAGTTTTACTGCTTGAGAGAGCAAATGGCAGTTCCTGACTGGATCTTGAACTGGGACACAATGGTTTTAAGCACTTTTCAACTGTTTCACCAGTAACTGAAAAGAATTCTGCAACTTAGAAGTCCAACAGCGCATGGACCATTTTTCTATTTTACATCAACATTGCTGCAGACTGTTATCTTTGCTAAAAATGATGTGGCCAAGACTCTTTTGCTTATCACATTCTCTTCTCCTTCCCTGGGGTAAGTGCACAGCAATGGTTTCTGATTAATACCAAGGAGCTGCTCCTCGGTATTGTGGAGTTCTCAGACTTGCTGAGCACAGTACATTTTATTTCATTTCAGCTGAAAGATGAGCCATCATGGAGTACTTGGGATTTTCCTTTAAATCATTGAACATCAGTGTTTCAGCACAGGGTGTAAGTGGCACACAAATGTTCACTCCTGGTCTCTGATAAAATAATCATAAATAATGGAGCAAATGCAGTCAACTTTATGGTTATCTGGATTTTCCATGTCAAAGAGCTGCCCCTGATGCTGCTGGCAGTCCCCCATCTTCATGCATGGGCAGAATTTGTTTTTATACTATTACTGAGAACAGATTAGCTGTATCTTCAATTTTCTGTTCATGCCTGAAAGCAACTCACTTATTCCAGCATGGCTTAAGGAGTTGGTGGGTGGGAACAGAAATAGGATTGCACAGCAAAAGGAAACAGACGAGCTCTGCCTTCCTGAAAAACACCACGGCCACATTAAAAAGTCCCATTGACTGCTCTCAAGGCAAGGAAAACAAATCCATCCCCCCTAACTACAAAGGAAACGCCAAGCCTGGATTATTCCCGCTAGGTTTGTCCACAATGGGTGGAGCTCCTCCACACCAAAGCAGACTGTGTGAACTTACTGCCTTGGGCCAGCGTCAGCCCCTCCTCGGTGGCCGCCTTCCCACAGCCCTTGGCCGTGCAGGCCTTGGCGTAGAACTTGTACTTGGTGCTGGGGCTGAGCCCCGCCAGCCGCCAGCTCAGCGTCGAGCGGTTGGTGATGCTCACGTCGCTCAAGGGGCCCACCTCGTGCGTCTCGTTGACTGCAAGGGAAGAGCACCTCGGTCAGAGCCAGGAAACGTGTCCTGAGCACCGCCAGGAGGGAGCACTCCGCAGGGAGGGGGAAGGAGGGAGGCTGGATGAGTGTATCTGCCCTTCCTGCCAGTGCTAAAACGGGATTTACGTCCTCCGTGTGCATCTCGCGGCGGCTGGTGAGCTATTACTGCTCTTGAAAAGCTCTCTGATTGCATGTATGCACAGCCTGAGTGGGAGGTAACAACGACTGTCTCCTAGATCATTAAATATCTATGAATTGCTCCTTGCTTCGCTTCCAAACATCTGCAAACTTTTACCAGCAACTTAGAGGGTGGTTGGTGTGCTGTGAGCTGCTCTGGCTCCTCAGAGCTGGCAGCTGAAGGAGGGGTTGTGAAAAAATTGAGGGAGAATCTTATAAATATACAGAAATATCTGAAGGGAGGGGTCAGAAGATGGACCAGGCTCTGCTTGGTGGTGCCCAGCAAAGGGCAGAAACTGATGCCCAGGAAGTTCCACCTGGACATCAGGGAGAACTTCCCTGTGTAATGACCGAGCACTGGAACAGGCTGCCCGGGGAGATTGTGGACTTTTTCCCTCACCGGGGATATTCCAGAGCCACCTGGACACACTCCTGTGCTGTGGGATGACCCAGATGACCCTCGGTGGTCCCTTTCCAACCAGAACTAGTCTGTGATTCTGTAAATAGATTTACTCTATTTGCCTGTAATCAGCAAAACCAAAGGGAAGACCCAGACTCCAGCCCCTGTAGGCAAAGGCAGCTGAGCAGTTCTGCTATCAGCAGAGAGAAGTGAAAAGTACATGGGTGGGTTTTTTTTATAAAAAGGGCACTGACTCATCCTTTTCCACCCTCAAAGAACATAAAAAATACATTGAATTATCACCACACCACACAACTGGTGTGGCAGTCTGGGCCAACTCCTGGGTCTTGCCTGACATTGTCTTTGTTTCTCATTTCTTTCCTAGGCAAGAAAGAAAGAAATCCCCTGGTACTTGCTTGTTTTCAGTGGGATCACTCAACACCATGACTCAGGTGGTTCTTTGCGTTTCTGCTGAGGCACCTTAGGGGGAGAGAAGCTCCCTGACATAATGTGCAGATCTATATTAATGTGGCTTCACAGAGTGCTCTCATCACAATTCACTTTGTATTAAATGAGTTTCACCTCAGTAAAATGCACCTACGATTTATGGGTCTTTTTAACCACTGCATTAGGTATAATTTGCCAAGATGAAATAATTGAATCAGCCCATAAATGTGGGACAGGGAATGGCAGCAACGGGAGCTTCCCTGGGAGAAGTGCATGGAAAACTTTCAGCTCTGGGAGCTGGCGGCAGCCTGCCCTCTGGCAGCCTCTGTGCACATCACACCAGCGAGTTTTCCTTAACTGCTCCTGCCTCAGTTCTAGACTCAAAGCAAACAAGGCACATACTTATCTGGTACTGCAGAATGTAGCCAGTGAGATGGCCATTGGCTTTCTTGGGAAGTCCCCAGGACAGAGTGACCGAGTCCTGGTCAAAGTTCAGGATCCTGAGAAAACGTGGTTGTTCAGGGACTGGAAGACACAGGGATGAGCTTTCAGAGGAGTGAACAGGTCTGTCTCTACAAATTCTTGTTAAATGAGGATACAATTTAGCTCAACACCCACAGCTTCCCTTTCAAGTGAAGGGTTCTGTGAATAGCGGAGTTTTTACAATCATCTTAAATAAGGAATCAACTCACCTTGTCACAAGGACAATTTCAATTTATGTCCCTCCATCCCATATTTTCCTCTTGTCTTACCTCCTTCTGGAGTTTCAAACACCACGGGGGAGCTCTCGGGGCCATCTCCTCTGGAGTTGAAAGCCAAAACTGTCAAGCGGAATTCACTGAAGGGCTCCAGGCCAGGAATCATCCCATAGTTCCTGTCTCCTACAAACGTTAGGAAGTGTTTCTCGGGGTGATGCCTCTTCCCATCCAGCATGCTTTTTGTTTTCCACCAGCTGACCTGCATGGAGATTGGGATTTCTGTAACAAATTATGTTGTATGGGGCTGAGCATGATCATGATCTCTCTCACCTTCCCAAAATTGAGAGATTGCAATCTGGGACTCATGTAATACTTTATTCAACTATATACAAATATTTATAGAGAAATTTGTAACCTTGTAGCCTCTTAAGTGCCCACGAACTCTGTCCCTTGGTATCCCAAACCAGAAGACTTTGACCAGGGTGCTGTTCACAACCTCCACCGACACGCCCGAAGGAGCAGCATCTGGAACTGTAAAAACAAAAGTCCCAGGTGTTAAAGACTCTTCCAAGAGCCCAGATTCACGCTGTTCACAGCTCCAGGGCTTGGCTTGCCAGCTCCAGCTGTGCCACTTCACACAGTCTCACTGCAGGCAAGCAAAAAGCCATTCCACCTGCATCCAGTGGGTGGAATGGGCCAATAAACATTATTTTTCCATTGCAGGGTTTTCTGCTGAGGGTTGAGATACATGTGCACTGGGACACATGAATTTCTCTACCAGTATTTATGATTTCCTGTTTCAAGCAATGCTTACAGCAGTGAGAAGAATAAAAAAATGATTAACACAACACTCAAGAAGGCAATCATAAAGGTTTTCTTTATAATCAATTTCATTTTACAACTCAGCTCATTAAACAGTAGGATTTTAATCACTGCATAACACAGAGAGCTATTACAGTGCCTGAAAAAAAGGAGGCCTTGATCCACTGACAACTGAATTGCAAGGAAGATTTTCCACTGGTAGATACAAAATTAGACTCATCACATACAAAGAAAATAAACATGCTGTGGAGTTTCTTTCTTCTTGTTCTCACTATTCACCAGCTCTTCTGCACCAGCAAACCTTCCTGTTCCCACCTCTGGGTGGGCAGTGGGCATTCTCCTGTCTGACCCACTGAGTCCATTTCCAGCACTGAAACTCCAGCTGGGAGCCCTGGAAAGCCGTGGGACAGAAACCCAGGCTGGAGAAGACAACACGTTCTTCAAAGACTCATGGACAAGGTAACACCAGCACACACAGGAATGTGGCACTGTCTGTGAATTCACTTAAACACCCAGTGCCTGCGAGTTTGTCCCTAATTGTCAGAATATTTAACTTCTGACAGTGCTGAACTGTTGGGTCAAGCCTCAGAGAACACAAAGATTTTTTTCCCACCAAGTACGACACGACTGCTACACTTCAGAGACTTCTCATGGACTGTGGCCTTCAAACAAGTACCCAGACTAAGCCAACAACTGAGATTAATGAGAGCACAAGTGACCTTTCCAAAAAAACCCCTCACGCTCCAGCAGGCTGGCATCCAGGCACCCAGCACGGGTCATGTCCATGCCTCATGGAGCCCCTCAAGCTGAGCACTGGCATTCCAGCAGCTTTGGGCTGCCTAATCCATCACTCCCCACCTGAGAGTTCTGCAGCACAAGAAACCCCCATTTTACAGGAAAATTCCTGCCACTCACCATCCTCTCCTGAATATCCAATGGTGATGTTTGGTTCTGGGCCAGATCCTAAATTATTCACTGCCTGGACTTTGATCTCGTAGGGCACGAAGGTGGGGACATTCCTCACGCTCAGGGAGTGTTTCTTCACCAGCTCCTCGTTCCAGTCGGTCTCGACGCCCCGCTGCCTCCAGCTGACTTTGTACTCCAGCCCTGGCCCGTTCCTCTCCATGGGCTTCAGCGGCTGGGAAAAGTTAAAAAAGATCTTGTCTGCCTTTGCTGTAATCACAGAACAGCAGCTGAAGGGGGGGGGATAATTCTGGAATGTGTGTTAGAACACTGGGAGGCAAAAGGGGCAAAAAACCCCAAGCTTTGCCTTTTTGCTGTCATTTTAATTTGAACATGACTGGAATAACAACATCATGACTTCAAGAGAAAGGAGGGTGAAAGGCTTGGATTAAAATCCAGGTTAATTGCTAGGAGCCATATTTCTGCATCCTACACACATCAGGTTTTGTTTTGCCACAGGTTTTCCTGTGTGATGTAAAACCACACGCCTTCAGCACAACTAAATTGCATGGTTTGGCATAAGGCCATGTGTGTGCCTTTTAGCAGAGATAAAATTTGCATTTTATCTTAGAATTTTATGTAGCACAGCAAGGTGGGTCATTAAAATTTAGGTTTGTTCTAACTACACACCAAATGCTTGAAATTATGCCTGGACATTTAATATGCAACTGCTGGTAAACCACTCTGCTTTTACCAATCAGCTGGAGAATTCATCCCAGCAGGGCTTCCAGCTAATTAACATGAATTTATAAAATATTAGGAGATGTATAGCAATAGCTTTTCATGAAACATCCTCAAATTGAGTTTATTTCTCTGAAAATGCGCTACATTAATAAATAAAATTAAATAATCACCTACCCTACCAAAAAAGCTGAGGGTTTATTTCAGTCCACTGAAACAGCTGTGGGTGTTTCCCCATCATATAGTCTGCTTTTAATAATGGTTAAATATATGTAAATATGAAATATATAATAGCTGGTTTGTATCCAAGAGGTCTGACAGGAAACAGCTTCAAACACCAGCAGAAAGTGATGCCCCATTGATGCTCCTCATGCATGGGAAAACCTAAATTTGGGGGATCTGCAAAAATTCCCCTGATCTGCTCTGCTCTGAGGACCTTTGGGATGTCTGTGGCAAAGGAATTGGAACTGGGCAGCTTTCTCACAGGCACCACCTCCGTGGCACAGATCCCAGGGAATGGGATTTGCAAGAGAAGCTGGAGAAGTAAAAAATTCCTCCTAAAAAATGATTTCTCATATAGAGTTAAATTGTAGAACTGCTTGACTCTTATTTTGATCTCCATTAATGCTGCAAATCCTTGGCTGGAAATCCAGTCACTAAAGCTCAGCTGGTCTCTTAATCCAAAATAGGCAGATTAACATCATTCTGCAGCCTTTGTCTGTCAGAAATAGCATGTGCAGTGCCCAGCAGTTCCTCTGAAAAGCACACAGGAAATGCCAGAAATAAATGAATATCCTGTTTAACAACATTTTAATGATACAACAAGATTCAACAAAGCCTTCCCATCCCATTCTCTCCTTTCAGGCTCAGCTTTCACTTCCACTTTTGCCCTGTCTAAGCCGTGATTATGAACTTCCTCGTGCTCAAAGATGTGTTGGCCATCCCAGTATTTCCCAGTAACTGTACTGGGTACTAAAACTCTGCATTTCATTGATTCACTGAAGTTGGAAAAGACTCCCACGGTCATTGAGGCCAACCTTTTCTGAGAGGCAGGACTGTCTTCTCTGACCTTGGGCTAGAAATCCCACTCAAATCCAGCTCCATGGATCTTGAGGGCCATCTCCTTTTGGATGCAATTATACCCCAAACCATGAGTCCGCACTGGGGAAACATTTGTTGTTCTTTGCTGGGAGCAGCAGATTGAGGAGTAAATCTCATGCAAATTGTGTGCAATTCCAGCCTCAACAAAAACCTGCTTCCTTCCACAGTTGTGGATATTTGTGCTAAATGAAGGAATACATAATTCAACTGCTGGCACAGAAGCTCGAGGCTTAAAACCCAGGAAATTCAAAGTCTGGAAACCATACTCAAGACTTCCACATAATTCCTTTGATGCACATCACAGGCTTTGGAGGTTTATCCACATTCCTTTAGTTCCTGGTATAAAAATTCAAACTCACATTCTCTTGGACAAGGGATCTGTGGTGTTTTTAAACTTCCAGGCTGGAAGGGCAGAAGCCATGAGCCACCCCTCCCCTCCCTGGGCCTGGCTGGTAATTTTAATTGCAGAGCAGGGTAAGACCACAATCACTTGAAGCAGTTTCTTGCATACAAGAAGCAGGGAAGAGCAAATTTTGGGATATTCTCACTATGCTTTACAGGACTTCCGTATTTTTTTACATAACCTGTGATGTCAGACATAAGAAACAGTCTTCTGAAACCGAAAATGATACTGAAAATCCAGAATGCATTTAAGTCAAATTCCCCTTTCAGAAGAGTAAAGGGTCGTTCCTATAGGATTTGCTAATTGTGCCTTACCTCCCATTTCATCACCATCTCATTGGGCTCGGAAGCTTCGACTCGGATGTTCTCTGGGTTTTTATCTGGAGCTGAAACCACACAGGTGACAGGGTTAGTTTGCACATCCCATTTATTGGCACTTAGCATTTAAGTGCCAAAAAGGATGTGAAATTCCCCTATTAGTGACAGGCACTTAAACAAAAAGCATTCATGAGATGAATTACTTGGATCAGCAAAGCTGATGGGACCCAAACATGGCCTTTATGCAGTTTGGATTCCTAACTGCCCCTGTTGGTTGGAGCCACCAGCTAACATGGAACTGTGACTTTTGGATTTGAGAGCACCAGATGTAGGGGGATTAGGAGGGAGAGATTTTTCTCCCTGTGGGGGTAGCAAACAGAAGGTGCATCATTAGAGGGACACACACAGCTGAAAAGCTGAAGGACCTGGAATTGGAGTAAATGGGGGAAAAAAGAGAAAAAATGCCAAGGAATGCAAATGCTGTGCTGAACAGTTGGCCTCTAAAATGACTTTCAGGGAGACGTTTTCTGCCCCAGTGAATGCTCTGTAAATGAAGATTTTTGACAAGCTCAGTGCTCTTGAAAGGCTCCCTGTAAACCCAGCCCTTCTCCAGGGACTGCTTGTCCATGGAGGGCTGCAAAGTGTGGAAAATCAGCAGAGTGGGGTGCTGGAGCTGTAGGAAAACCCAGAAGTGTGGACTCCTCCTTTTGGCATCCTCGGGAATTTATGCAGCACACCAAGTTTGGTGATTAAAATTTAGATTTGTTTTAAGTGCACATCAAATACTCAAAACAACACTTGGACATTTGATGTGCAACTGTGGACTGCTCTTTTTTACCAGTCGCTGAAGAATTCATCCCAGCAGGGTTCCCATCTCATTAATATCTATAATATCAGAACATGGCTTGTCACAAGACATCCTCCAGCTGATATTATCTCTCTGAAAATGCACTGCTTTAGTCAGTACAGTCAATTTAAATGGACACCTGCCTCACCAGAATTGCTGAGGGTTATTCCAGTCCACTGAACCAGCTGGGGATAATTCCTACTTTTAATAATCCCTGAGGTTGCCACTGAGCAGTTCAAGCGACCCTGATATCTTCACGCCCTCTGGAGCACGGGAGGGCACAGATATTCCCCAAAAAACACTGAAAATACTAATATTTGGGAAACCAGAGCCAGGTTTACCAGCTGGAGGGGTTGCATAACGCAGGGATGGTTTGCTGGGCTGGCTCCTGCCCACGGCGTTCACGGACACCACACGGAACTGGTAATTCACATACGGGGCCAGGGACAGCAGGGCCGTGGTGTCATCCCCTGGCACTCTGCTGAGCTCCTGCCACCTCCCCGGCTCCCAGTGGTTCTCTTCAAACTCTATAATTGATTCTGGGCAGGAAAAGAGACAAAAAACAAAGGAAAAAAGATAAAAAACCAACTTAGTGTGAACAGCGTGGGTGGAAATGAACTTACAACAAATGAACTGTCATATAAAGTGATTAAACCTGGCCATCAGCAGGGTTTGTGTCCTGTGACAACCAGGATGTGCCACAGTTCTGAACAGCACCAAAAATTATGCTGAAAACCCCTTCCTACCATTAACAGGGCTGTTGTGGCTGGCCCCAGCTTTCCAGGAGAGTCGAACGCTCCGGTTTTGGTTTTCCGAGAGCTGGAGGTCTTCTGGTGGGTCAGGAACATCTGAGAAATAAAGAAGTGTCAGGAGAACAGCAAGGTGTTTCTGTTTGTCCTGTAATTTTCCAGAGGGTTAGAAGAGCACAGTCAGTGAAGACAGTGGTGAAACATCTGCTGATTTCAAAATGGACAGACTGAGGAAAGTGGGAATTGCTTTGAAAGACCCATTTTCTTACAGAAAGCCAGGCTGAATCTTCTGGTGCTGATTTTTCCCTTGTAAACACAGCATCCTTCTCTGATTTATCTCCCTCTACCCTCACTGCTGTGCTTGCAGCAAGAGATTCTTCTTTCCAGATCAGCCCCAGGATCTATTTAATCATTAATGGTATCGACACTGCTCTGAGCAGGACGTTGTGTCAGCATCACTGGGATTTACCCTGGGACAAACCAGAGTGGGAGAAGGTGACTCAGCTCTGGAAGTTATTGAGCTTGGCCTTTGAGGGTGTGAGTGAAAGGAGAACATTCATTATCCCAGCCATGGGGATCTACATTAATGGGAAACTGGGAAATTCACTCCCTGCCAGCTCAACTAATGCTGCCCCAACTAAACTTTTGGCTGACAATGTCATTTCTTACAGAAAAACCAGTGATTTCCACCACCAAGACCATCCTTGTCACTGTGAAACAAATTCACTGTGTTTGTACTGGTTTTTTTAAACTACAATACTGAGTTTTCATCTCAGGGTACATCAAGAAGTCAAAAAGTTTATATTTGGAATTTTTTTTTCCTTTTCTTTGCATTTCTTTCCCGATTTCTCTGGTACCTGGGGAAAATCAGGAAAGCATAGTTTAATCTACAGGCATTTTGCTGTTCTATCCTCAGAGCATAGCTGGTTAACATTAAAGATATTAATTTAAAGATGGTGATGGTGCATCTTACAGATACTCAGCCCTCTACCTGTTCATTAAACACACAACAAATACTTAGAATTATTCTAACAGAATATTTATTTTACTCTTAGTTGCCCCTATTCTGATGTCTCCATCTGTACCATATTTAGTTCTTCAGTCATCCCACAAGTCCTTGATTGCCAAAACCTGAATTTTTCACTTGGAAAATAACAGATGTTATTAATTCACCCAGACCTTTCTCACATACAATAAACAAGGGAAAAGAGCACAAAACTGTTTTTCTTCTTCTGCAAACCACCTTTTTAAAAGGAATAAAGTGCTTTATGAAATTTTCATAAGTGAAGCAACAAAGAGTCTACAAACATTTTGAATTATACAGCACTGAAGGACACAGCACCATAAATAATGCGCACGGCATCTTCCTAATTTACTATTTACTGAAAAATATCACTCCTTTAAAGTGGAAAAACATCTTGAAGGGCAGATTGACTTACTCCTTGCTGCAGTCACTGCCAGCAATAAATAAAAACGTAAAATGAAGCAAAATTAAATGTAATCAAAATGACGCAAAGCTGTCAGAGAATCACAAAATCACAGAATGGTTTGGGATGGAAGGAACCTTGAAGATTATCTAATTCCAGGCCCCTGACATGGGCAGGGACACCTTCCACCAGACCAGGCTGGCCAAAACTGTGACCACAAAGCAAAATTTTGGCTGTTGGCTGCTGCCCTTGGGTGCCATGGGTGCACAGCACTCCACAAGTTCACCCTCTTAATTCCAAGTGGTCCTTCAGGGAGGGATGCAGGTTGTGAGGATGCTCATGCAAGGCCAAGCTTCAGACCACGGCGGGTCAAGGTTCTTCTCTGGTCTTTGGCCCTGGACAATCATTTATGCTCAGGTTCACAGAGATAATGAATCCTTTCAGGTGCTTAACTCTCACTGATCTTCTGAGGAGCTGCACATTCAAATATTGGCCTGATGGCCTTCAAAAAATTGTCCAATTCTTGCGCAAACCTCCAGCAAAGTGGGGTGAAGGATTGACCAAAGACTTCAAAGCAGCAGCGGAGCCATTCTTAATATGCTCTTAAACCTTCCAGCCTGGGCAACTCCTGCAGCCACTGAACTGAGGCAAAAATACTGCCTCATCTTACTGCAACAAAGATGAAAATAAATTGAGTTTGTGTCAGCATCGCCATTCCTGGAGATAAGGGACAGCACAGCTGAGGTTAAGGAGTGAGAGGCTCTGTGAAATTGGGTTATTGAGGCTCTGTGAAAAGAAGCAAAGAAGCAGAAGTGCTGCAGTGGCAATTCCTCCTGCAAGGAGCTGTTTCCACAGTGGGAAAATCGACCTTACCCAGAACGATGAGCTGCGCCTCGGCCTTGGCAGTGTCCAGGGCAGTGCTGGCCACACACATGTAAACTCCCTGATCCTCCAGGAGCACGCTGGATATGAACAGGGTATCCTTGTCCAGGACTATCCTGCAGGGCCAAAAAAAAAAGGTAATAAGGATGAGAAGAATTTCTAAGATGAATATGGCACACAGACGTTGTTCTCCAAAAAAACCGTTTGTGAAAGAACTTGGCACAGGACATTTTCATTAAATAAAATAACACTGGGCCTGTTACATTAAAATGTAATTGTGGCTCTGCTCTACACTGTGCTGAGGACTATTATTTGTGTTTTGTGGCAATTTAGCCTCTGTGGCTGGAGGCTGGCCTGTCAATCCTGCTCTGAAAAGAACCACATGGAGATGCACTGCATGAGCGTCTGGGACATAGGATATTGGCATGTCATTAATGAGATAAATATATGGGGTTTATGATGGAATTTTTTAAAAGGTTGAGGGCAACTGAGCATTCCCAAGGCACTTGTGTCATGTACAAAGCACCAGGGAAGCTGCCATGAATCCAAGGACATGGACTCTGGGGCAGACACGGCATTTCCAGGGCACTGCCTGCCCTCTCTACCAGGGCTCTGCGGGATTTTCAGCCTCTCCAGCACTGCAGTATTTAGGAAGCCATCTCTCTCCTGTGGTAATTAATAAAGACATCTGACTGCCCCCTGTGGGACCCCTCCTATGGAGTAAAGGCTGAGCTCCAACCCCTTGAGGCCAATGGAACTCTGGAGGTCAATGGAAACCCAAAAACAGGGCAAAATTCAGCCTGGACCTGGCAAATCCTAAGCTCACGTGTAGGAAAAATTCATTGCAGAATCCCTGAAAGCTGTTTTTCATCACTTCAACATTGCAAAGACTTTTTTTTCGACCAAATAACTGCAAACTATAGGAAAATGCTGGTTCCACTGAAGTGGAGAAACAACCTGCACTGGGGTGAGGGCTGTGTTTTTGGGTTGGGCCAAAATTTATGCTATATATAAAATATATATATGTATTATATATATTTATTAATATATAACTTTATGTGCTGCTGTGATGGTGAGAGAGTTAATAAACGCCAAAACCACTTCGCTCAAATCTCACAGCGCTGCATTTATATTTAGCTGTGTATAAAATGCAGATCTCTTGGCACATCGCATGAAGAATTCTTTGCAGACATAAATTTGCATTTCAAGCTATTAAGGCTCATGTTTAATGAAACTCCTGCTCCAGCACCACACCAGATTATTCAGCTGAGATCAAGAACAGCCTTGCTCCTTCCCCACTCACCTGCCACCCTCCGTGCTGTTGACTGGCAGCTCATCTCCATCCTTCCTCCAGGATAATTTAAAACTGTGTTTCAAGTGGGAATCGTACTCAGCCTGGCATTTCAATAAAATTGAATGTGATTTCAGCACTCGGGGGTTCTTCGGAGTAACAACAAGTTTTGTAGCGTCTGATTGATCACAGAAAAACACTTTGATTAGGAGAGAGAGGGACTATTACATCAAATTTTCACCAAGCACTTCATCTATTCAAATCAACCTCAGGAGCAACAATCATGTCTTTTTTTTTTTTTTTTTTTTTTTGTTATATATACAAACATTTGAAGTGAAGGATGGTGGGGTTTGAAATAGATATTTGCCAGGATTTAATTTTTTTATCTTGAAACATTTTTTGATCTTGAAATATTTTGTATCTTGAAACATTTTTCAGTTCGCTCCAAAGCAAAGGGCTCCAGAAAAAAAAAAATCCACCAAAAAAATCCACCAAAAAAAAAGTTACAGGTGAAAATCCTTGTTAGCAGCCTGTCATTAAATGGATGATAGAAAAAAAAGGCTTGAATATGATTTTTATGTCTAACTGCCATTTGAAATAAGCTTTGGTAATGATCCAAGAAAAATTACAAGCTTATTAAAGTCAAGTGAGAAAAAATTATTGCAATCAAGTTTGTTCTTTTAATTGACTGTAATGTGAATGCAGAAACAGATGAATAAGTAAGAAGAAAGCACTAAGCTAAATTTATTTCTGCAGTGAAATGTTGCTCTGTGAGAATTTCATTGTACATTTTCATGTTTATTATCACTGTAAAATTCACAAAGCCAAGGGAGTGGGTGGAAATGGAACACAAAGAGTGGGATTTTTCCTCAAGTTTGTCACAGCAAACCTACATCAGAGAGCACTTTAGAGGACTTTGCTAATTGAGTATTTAAGGGGCTGTTTTATTGGCAAGCCCTAAATCCTAAGTAAATTTGTAGAAAACCCACTAAGTGCCACCTGCGTGCTCAGCAGGAGCTGCCCACTTCCATCACACCCTCCAGGGAAAACCCCTCCTGCCAACCAAGCACAGAAATCCCTTCAAACAGAGCCGCAGCGCAAGGGATGGAGCTAAAATTTAGAAGTAAACACATCTGAGGAATTTTTTTTTGCTCTGTTTACAAATATTTATCAGCAAACAGGCAAAAAAGCCCAGGGCAAAATCCTTAAACCAGCACCCCCAACTTATCCTGCAACGTGCTTGGTATCCACTCTGGGAGTTAATCCAGTCTGGGATATGCCTTCTGATCAACAGATGGGAAGGAGTTTTAGGGAAGGGAGAATCTCACAGCTGAGGGAGAAGCAGGAGCACATCTGGATCAACAAGGACCTCACCAAGCCCAGGAGCACAGGGAGGGCTCCCAAGGGTCAGTGTAACAGGGCCAGTGGCAAAAAGGAGGGACAATCCTTTCAAGCTAATGGAATTGATGGATGTGCAAATTGCACATTTTTGGTGGCTTGTGCAGCTTCTGCAAGCATCCAGAAGAAAGTGAGCACCATGTGTAAGCATGGAGAAATCCAGCTGTAAATTTGGGACTATTTTAAAGGCTACATACATATGTGACCTGTCACAATTTCAGGTTGCAATATCCAGAGAATTCCTAAATTTACAGAATAAATCTGCACCCTGGACCGAATATTTACTCGTTACATATTTCCCGAAGAATCGCAGACATCAAACCTTAGCAGTTGTGAATTATTTTTCTGTTCTCAAGCGAGACCTCACCCCTTATATCCAGATTAGCAGTGATTGCTCTTTTCCCCACAGAATTTGCAGCCCAGCAGGCGTAGGATCCCGAATCCTCCTTCTTTGTGTCCCTGATCTCCAGTGTGCCGTTCTTGTTTAACTCATAGCGGAATGCCGAAAGGGGCTCTATGCTGTCATCCTTCGTCCTAAAGATGAGAAAAACAGGTCTGGGTTACTGCAGGAAGTGTTGTTTCAGGACTAGGGGTTATTGCAGGGGAATTTTGGGACTCGGCTTTGCCACTGAGCAATTAAAGTCAGGATTAGTGAGACACTTTATCCACGTGCAGCAAATCATAAAGGGACTTAAGAGTCCTGCACACCAAACCCACAGTGTCTAAAAAGATCTCTAAAATACTCTTTAATCTACAGCTGCCACCTGCAATTTTATTGCACCTGTCACCTGCTATGACAACCCTGTGATTTCCAACCTTATGGAAGCATGTCCAGGTAAATGAGTTCTGTAAGTCACTGTGTTTCCACCTCAATAATAGGTCCAAACTTGAAGAGTTGCCAGCATTAAACTGATGAAGCTGCAGCAGGATCTGGCTATAAACGGCATGGCTTTGCTTAATTTATAGCCTGGCACTTGTCTCATGCAGGTATTGGGGACTTCCAGGAACTCTTTTCTTCCAAACCAGTTCTTCAGAATTCTTAAAAGTGCATTTAAACACAGAAAACTTACATTATATACGGTTCTGTTACAGACTTCTATTCTTAACTCCACAAAATAATAACCAGCAGACTTTTCAAACTTGTGTGAGCCTGTAGGAACTTGTTTCACATGGAAAGAACCCCAATTCCCAGCATCTCACCATCTGATATCTGCTGCAGGTGAGGCAAAGATGTCACAGTGCAGGAAGGCGCTGTAACCCACGACCGTGGCGTAGTTTTCCCCATCTGAGGTCAGTATCAGGGGGGCAATATCTGCAGGAGGGAATGCAAGGTGAGCACACTGCATTTCAGAACTGGGAATGTAAATATCAGCCCTGCATCATCCCCTTTTCCAGCAAGGGTGAAAGGCTGAGGGGTTTAATGAGAATTTCACAGCTGTTTGGAAGAGTTGCACTGAGCAACTGAGCTCTCGTAAGCTTCACTGACAGAGGTAAGAGGGATTTACTGCTGGACATGTCAGAAATCGAAACATCCAGGAGAGAAAATAGACCCAGTTCCGCTGCCTCCGGAGATGTTTTTTTATTAAATAAATTCCCCTCACTCCCTTTCTTCAGACTGAGCATCACAACTGAAATCAAAGATTAAAACTACACTTAATAATTCAAAACCAGAGGTGTGGTCACAATACAATCCCCAGTGGTTCCACTATGTTTGAATTCAGGTATTTGAGCCCAACCACAACCATGTTTTTAAAGTATATCAAAGCTCAGGAGTGCCTGTGCTAAGCACATAGCACTGCCCATGGTAAAACTTGTTGCATAAATTTGGACAATATTTCTTAAAATCTGGGGCCAGTCCAAAGGAACCATGAGATGGTGACAAGCCCCAGGCTGCTCTGAGGATTCAGCCTGGGGGTGTTGGATGTGATCTCTGGGAGGGGACAGCCTGGGAGACTCACTGAGGACGTTGACGTTGGCACTGGCCAGGATGGTGCCATGCTTGTTGGAGGCCTCACACTGGAACACAGCGCTGTCCTGCAGCTGCAGGTTGGTCAGGCTGATCTCCCTGGTGGAGATTCTCCCTCGGAAAGTCCTGCCTGGAAAACACCAGATTGTGTCAGGAGCTGGAGGAACACCGTGACTGGGGCGTTCCCAGGCTCTCCTCACTGCTTGGAAGCCAAAGGAAAGGACATCTTGAGGATCAAACCAAGACCTTGCCCAACAACTGGTGAGTTCCAGGGCCCTGCCTTTGCCAGCAGTCCCGTGGCCTGAGGAAAGTGCTCCAGAGCACCAAATTCCAGTAAATTCCCCACAGAGACTTTCTAAAATTATAATAATAACAATAATAGTGCTACACCAGTGCTCTCCAGCCACTTGGGCTTACTCAGGAGCACAAAGGAGCCCTCTAGCTGTCCCAGATCCCCAGAAGATGGGAGAGTTACAGGAGAGGCAGAGGCAGCACCTCAAAGGTACCCATGCTCCACACGTGCAGCGTTCACCCCACCCTCTTCTAGATGCCACTTAAATATTACCTTATTTAAGTAAATAAACATTAATCGTATCTAAAGAGGTGCCAAAGCAGGCATCACCCAGTGCGTTAGGACTTGTGGGCCCCCTCCCACCGGGTGCCACACAGGCACATCCCACCCACTGGACACGGCCTGGAGCAGCACACCGGCCCCTGCACGTACCATCGATGGGCATCCCGTTGAGCTTCCACTGGATGCTGGGCTCGGGGTTCCCGATGGCCTCGCACAGCAGCACCAGGTTGGTCCCCACGCTGTAGACCCCACCTTCGGGCTTCTTCAGCCACTGGGGAGGCTCTGGGAAAAGGGACAGGGCAGGGATCAGTCGCAGCCCAGCGTGTGCCTCTGCTGTAGCCGGGATCCTCCAGGAGATGGCAAACGAAGCCAACACTTCCCAGCCGCTCCTCGCAGCCCAGCCCGCGGCTGAGCTGCATTCCTTCTATTCCCGATGCCGGGAAAGGTAAACTCAGCATCGGCACACACCAATCCTGTCCCCTTCAGGCCTGCTGAGTGTCCGGCAGGCGGAGGAACGGGCAGTGTTTATCCAAGTGGAAAAGGAATGCACGCGGGAGGTGAGAGGCTGGGAAGGAGGGAAAGGATCAGTGTCTCCACAAGGACCCTCAGAGGTGACTGACGTTTATCAAATGAGGCGAGACTATTACAGCAAGGCAAACAAGGTGTAAATACCCATCCAGCTCAAATCTTCCTCCCTAAGCACGAGCAAGAGGCTCCCACCGCCTTTCCCGGGAGCTGACAGAGCTCCAGGACAGGGCTGATCCACCTGCCCCTCTCCCTGTGCTAGGAACTGCACCATCACCCCGATTTCCTGTTTTTCCATCGTGTATCCAGACCAGAGGCTGATCCGTAACACGTTTAGGAATGGTAGAACATTCTCTCATGGCTGGGGATGAGAGGTTTGGGTGCCCACAGGGTGGTGGTAGAGGAGCAGCCATGTGCGGCTGCGCTCCCCGTGCTCTTCCAGCTCTGGGAAACCTCCTCTGCAGAGCAGCCCAGGAGCATCAGGTACCCAAACCTCGTTGGGAAAACACACCCATAATGAGGGAAGGGAGATGAAGGGGAGAAAAAGAGAATTTATCTCATAAATGCCTAATTTACTGACTGAACGCAGGTCCCTGAGCCTTCAGTGGACAGCCTCAACCCGAAACACAGCCTTGAATTCATCATTTCCCCTTGAAAGGCACCAAAGGTAGAGATTTTAACACCAGACCTGATACTGCCTTTTCTGCAAGTGCTGAACAACACACTGGGCCTCCTTCCTTACTAGAAAAGGTGAGCTAATGTAGGGAAAAACGTGAGGATTCATTAGTTAATGCTCAGAAAATGCTTTGAAGATTAACAGAGCTGTTGCCTGGTAATACAGCAACAGATGTTATCAGTGAGATATGCTCAACCAAAACATCAGTGCTCACACTCACACAGACATTTAAAAGTGACACCCCTAGAGTGGGATGCACTGCCCCACCCAGATCGGCATTCCCACAGGAGAAAACCCAGGAGTGGTTTAATCAACACAGAAAGACTGAAGTCAAATTCAAGCCGCTAAAGCTTATTTAAAATGATAAGATCATCCCATTTCCTTCACACAGCAGAGATTCTCCTACCACCATCCTCACTCAGTGCCACCTCCTGTCCCACAGTGACATGACCACATCTGTCCAGCTTCCTGGGATTTGGCTCCATGGAAAAACTCTGCAAACATTTTGGTTTTGCAGATCTTTTTCCTTCTCTCTCATATATATCATGGTTTCATCAGAAAAAGACGAGTCAAAGGCATGGAGGTGAAAAGGTCTCTAGCAGTCCTGATTAAAGGGTTGATTTGGAATTTTTCCTCTAAATCTGCCACAAACTCAGTACCTGAGACAGGATATTCCTTGTTTTGGAGACACCAGGCACAGGCTGAATAAAAACCACCTGGAATATCCCTTCCTATCTCCACCTGTGCCCACACTCTGGAAATGTGAGCTGATATTTGGTGTCACTGCTTTCCTTTCCCAGCACGGAATTGCTGTGGGTGCTCCAAGGAGGTGATAAGGCTGTGAAGTCAGAGGCAATGAGATTTTGCCAGGTGTGAAATGCAATTTCACAGGAAGGCTGAGGAACCTCTTTCCACGTGGCAGAGGTGCTGTACCGCTTAAAGTATACAAAATACAACAAAATATACACGTATTTTTTAGCAACTCCAAAATCCAGGGGTTGGATAATCAAAGAGTTAATCTGGAAGGGCAAATATTTCCCTGCATCATTTATTCTTCCTGGTAAGAGTAATCAGTTTTCTCCTTCTGACTGATTTATGTCTTTATGGGAAATACTGACAGATCCAGAAATGAAAGTGATCTCAAATGGGCATCTCCTGCATCCTTCTGGAGCAGAGCAGGATAATCTCCACCTAAAACATCCACTAAGGATCCAAAAGTTCCCCTCAGCCTCTTCCACGAGTAGAACAAATCTGGGACATCTAACCAGCTTCTGCCCTGCTGCAGTTCAACTCTCCCATCTTCCATCACCCCCAGGGAACTTTGTGGAGAAACTTCCATTCCTCTGCAGGCCGTTGTGCATTCCCCAGATATAATTTTTCCTAAATTAAAGATATCTGTATTTTTTCCCCTCAGATACCACAATTCTGAGCTCTGTGACCATCCCTGTGGCCTTCTCCTGACCTATCCTGAACAAGTGCATGATGTAAACCTGATTACTTTAGGTGAGGCCTTCTCAGTTCTCAGCAGTCTCTTACACCACCACTTTTTTTATACTTTCCAGGCTGATTTTTGCCTTTTCTGCCAGACTAACACTTCCCAGCGATGCTCCCCGTGCCACGCAGTGGATTCTCTGGATGAACCCAACCAGGCATTTCCCAGCCTGTGCTGATGAAGCCAATTAGTGCTGCCTGGTGAGAATTGCTCTGCACTTGTGCTTACTGAAGCCCGTCCTTTTTATCCCACACCACGTCCCCAGTTTGTCAAGTGCGTTTCAAATTCTCCTCACATCTTCCCAAGGGCTGGGGATCCATCCCACTCCAGGGCCAGCAGCAGCTGCTGCTGTTACCACCTTGGGCTCTGCATCCCTGTTGGAGCAATTTTCCAGTGAAACAGAAAGTTTGAGCCTGATTAAAACACCCGGTTCTGCTTCTGCCTCCCATTAATTTAATCTCTTTTCTTTTTCTCTGGCTGAGTAATAAAAGTATTATGAGACAGAACTGCAAAGGCCCTTAGCTATTACATCATTACTATAATTAATCATTATATTGTAACAATTATTTCTATTAAACCCCATCTAGGAGCCTCAACCAAGATCAAAGTAACTGTAGATCATTGTGATCCTGCAAGGTTTTGAGGTTACATGTACATTTTCTGTTGGGTTTGGTGAACTACAAACCATAACCATATAAACATTTGAAGCCAAAACAATTTGTGGGCTTGCTTTGCTACTTTTTAAAAAAATAACCCTCTCTTATTTTAAAAACAACAGTGGGGTTTTCGTGTCTGCTCAGGTATTCCAGGCTACATCTCCCCTTGCAAAGAGAGATTAAAGTGCTCAAACAGTCAAGCAATTTGCTTGCTGAATATTTTCATATGCTTGGTAATGACTGCCTGAATCTTTGCCCTCAGACTCGGTAGGATTAGCAAGTGGGCTGCATGCAAATATCATTAAAACTGGTGTTTAGAAGGGTGGGGTGTTGGTTTGAGATCCTCAAATACCACAAAGAAGAACAGAAAACGTGGCATAGTGACAGAAAAGCCCTGCTTTACACCTCAGCACTCCACTGAGGATGGCTGGAGGTTAATAACAGATAATTTTTCTTCCATTTTTAATTTTCTTCTCCCTGCATGCATCCTGGGAGAGGAACCTGTCAGGTGTGAGGGAACCCCACGTCAGCACAAGCTCCCTGAAGCCTCCTGAAATTAATGCTCATGGCAGAGCTCAGGATCTACCCTTGAGTGTGCTCACAGGGGCTCCTGCAAGAATGATGAACATGTCCATCTGTGATTAATGACAGCGACGTTTGCTGTTCACAAATTGTAGAAGACAACAGTGTTTGGGCTCAGTTTTACCTTGATACCTTAGATGTGAGGTGACTCCTGATGGGAAGAATCCCTGCTGGTGACAGGAGCCACCATTAGTTACACACACGGAAAATGGATTTAATAGCAATTGCAAAAGCAATTTTTTACATTGCAATTGCTGGAGTGGGATTATTTCCTTCTTTTCTCTTTTTCTAAGCACTTGTTTGTTAATAAGCAGGAATAACAATTTGCCAGGAAGTTTTCTTTTCTCTGGAGACTGTGGGAGAGGAAGGTCAATATTCTAAACTGCAAAATTAATGTTATTTCTCTGGTATTTTAGTTTCTGCAGCTCCTGCAATTTCTTTGAAGGGATCGATTTTTGCAGCCGAGAAAATCATAGCCAGATTGTTAAAATATTCTGCTACAGCAGAGATGCTCCACACCATCTGGAAGGATTTCTAGGAGTCAGCACTTCCCCTCCATCACAGCTGAGAAGTTGCCATGCCCTGGGATCCTCCTCTGCCACACGCCCAGCACAGGAAAGAGGAGTGCAAGGGACATGGTTGGGTCGAGTGAATGGAGATGGTTCATCAGCCACTGGGAGAAAAATCTTTTCCTCAGGTGATGAGCAAATACAGAGCAGAGAGCTCAAAGTGCTCTTCTCCCATCAAAAATCTGGTGAGCATGGAGGGGTGAAGAGCCCAGATGAAAATGAAGCAGTTGGAAGATTCCAACAGGGTAAAACTGCCCAGGATTTATTTTATTTTTTAAGTGCAGAGCAGAGGTTGGAGCATTTTTCATCAGGGAAATGTTTTCAGCAAGTTTTTCAGCTGGGCCTCAGGATTCACATTTTGGGCAGAGAAAGTGGCAGGGAGAGTTCTTGGCTCTGTAAAGACTCCTCAGAGCTCTGCCTGGATCCTAGGAAAGGGCATCTCCACCTGCTGCACACCTTAGGGTTTGGGCAGAAGGGAGAAAGGAGCCTTGGATACTCAGTGAGGTGACAAAAAGGGTCATATTTCCATTTTTTAAACCACTAAAAATAGTTGAAAGTATTTTTTTACTTTGTTTCACAAGTCTTTATGATACTTTTCAGGGATTACACAGAAAACACTCTCAGCTCAGGTTGTGCCTATACAGAAATCCCAGCAAAGGGACAGGTGAAGGAGACAAGGGGTGGTACCTTGTCTGCTCACTGAATTTTCACAGCCCTCCCTAAGAACCCACTTTTAGTGGAAACCAAAGCAAAGGACTTGAGCTAAATGCCCCTCTGATCCAGCCCAGTATGGCCATTTTCACAGAGTTTAAGAGCAAAAAGAATAATTAGATCTTTTTGTCTGACATTCAGCTTAGTACAAGACATTTCATCAGTATCTCTGCTTGACTCCCTCCCATCTTTTAGATATTGAAGCTGCCCACATATTTATATTGCTCACTGCTTTGTAAGGCCTTCATGGTTCAGGGGGAAAAAAAGCAGCATTATTTATATATTTTTTGTTTGGTTTAGAGGTGCTACTTTGTGCAAACCTTCCCAAATTCAAGAGGCCGGCATAAATTGGTGGAATTGCCTGAGTCATATTGATGCCATGATGATTTTTTGCCTTTTCTTTCAAACCCCTGCTATACCTTTTTACAACTCCTGTATTCTTAGTGCTTTTTGCCTACATTCCTGGCCTTGTTTGTTCAGCCAGGAGATTCAACACCTCAGAAGCTTCGTAGCTGGGGATCAGTGTGGCCCAGACCCCAAAGTCCTCTCCAGAACACATTCTGTAAACTGAGATAGAACCATCCAGGGGAAGGCTCCTTGGGGAGGGGGGCTCACTTAAGCCTCTCATTGGGGAATCTTTGATAGATCTGCTAATTAGTAACACTTATAATGTTATACCAGACATTTTGGGGTGTGCATTGCTGTGTGCATGGAGGTGCACTTGACCTAGATGTGTGCACCTAAGGATCCTTAAAATAAATACCAAGGTAAAATCCCTTCTTCCCTTCTAACCGTGTTTGGCTCTTGATTTTAAGACCAGGAAAAGGCATCAATATTAACAAAGAGCCTCTTTCACTTCCCTTTTCCCACCTTTTTGTCCCAAAACAATAATCTTAGTAGAGAGAACTGAGCACCTTCCACATGCACGTGGAACTCGTGCCAGGCCCTGCCCATGGGGTTGCTGGCTGTGCACTGGTATGTCCCCTCATCAGCCGCTGTCACTTGGTCGATCTTCAGGATCTTCCCAAAATTCTCTGTCTCTGGCTCGTCCTTGGGCATGTTCCCAGTGACCTTTACCCAGCTGAGATGAGGAGTTGGGCTGAGAACAAAGGAAAAAAACAAGATTTTGAGTTGAGTACAAGAAGCTGCTGTGATGCTTCACGTGGCAGAGCTGCTGGAGTTCACGCCTGGGGTTTGGGAGGTGTTTTTTAGAAGATTTTGAGCCCTTTTAAAACTCTGGGGCTACCTAAGGGTTATACCACACAGCTGCCCTACTGCTCCTTGACCTGCAGAACCCCTGGGAGTGGGATTTTCACCAGGCCAAAGCACGAGGCTGCATTCCTTGGATGTGTCTTGGCATGGACAGCAGGAAAGGGGCTGGAGCTCATTCCATCCTCCTCCAAAAGGGCACCTAAGGACAGCAAAGGAGGGCCAGACTTCCTTGCAGGGCCTCCCCCCTGCCTGCCTCTTGGAAGTGGCCAAAATGCTCTTCCCATCCTCAGAAAGCGCCGACAGTGACACAGAACTGGGGACAGACGTCGTCTGCACGTCCCCAGCAGGGCTGGGTGACCCCGACACCACACAGGACACTCGGCCACAGTGCGAGAGCTGCTCCCTCCTGTGCCCATCTGTCCCTGTGGCTCAGTGCCCAGGCAGGAGGCACAGAGCCCCAGGTACCCAGAAATTCTGCTGTTCCACCCGCTCTGAGCACAGCCCTGCAAACATCCCATTATTCCCTGCAAGAGCCCTCATCCCGCTCTTGTCCCAAAGCCAGCTCTGTGCTGCACCGAGGCCGTGCCCTCCTGCCACTGCCACTGCTCAGGGTATAAATCTTCAAAAAATGACAGATTGGAAATGTCCTTAATTCCCTGTTTTGCAGCCGGGTGCCCCCGATCTGAGTTCCTTGAAATCCGCTTCCATGGTCTGTGGGCATTTGGCAGCATGGGTTGGCAGAGATGTAGGCAAAGCTGATCATTTTTCTGCTGAAAATGGGAATTCTAGCAAATAAAAGTAACATTTGGTTCTAGAAGTTGCATTTTTGAAGGATTTCAATGAAAAGATGTGCTTGGTGATACGGCAAAGAAGTACTTTGTGTTCTTTCAAAAATGACTACTTAAAAAAAACCCTTCCAGTTAAAAAATGAATTTTTAAACGTTTTCTGCAAAATTTTTGAGTGAAACAAAAATACTTCTTTCTTTTCACCTTTTTCCAAAGGGACAGGAAGACTTTTCTGGCTTTCTCTTCTTGTATCTGATATTCATGCTTGCACATCAAAATTCCTATTTGAGTATTTCCAAGGTGATTTCCCTATTAAACCCCGTGAACACCCTCTAAAATCAGAGCTGTGGCTATGGGGAGGTTTGTGGGTTGGCAGATTTGCCTGATGGGGAGTGAATTAGACGAGGAAGTGTTGCAACAGGGAAGCAAAACTCACTGCAGATACCTGGAGTGAGTCCAACAGAGACAAGTAATGCACCTCCTTTCAGGAATGCCAACTCAGCTCCTTGCCAGCTTCCACCAGCAATGCCCTTCAAGCCCATATGGAAAAACAAAATACCCTAAACATGCTCAGGCAGATAAATATCCTGACTTTGGAATTTTATGGAGGGAATATAATTGCAGAGCCTTTAATAGGAATTATCCCCGTGTGAAGCGGAGTCTGCAGCTCCATGTCCAGCACGAGGGGCCGGTGATTTAAAGCTCTGCTCCACACAAAGCTCTGTCACAGCCAAACCAGAAGGACTCTGCTCTCACTGGGGGTTTAGTGGATGCACAGATTTTCTGTTTCTCTGGTGGCAGCTCCACTATTGCACTGACAGGCACATGGGAGAAACTGGGAAATTGGAAGAGCAAAGCAGGGCTCGTGTCTGAGTGAGTTGGAGCAGCAGGAAAAGGTCTGAGAAGGGAATCACAGCTTCTTGTGAGGGTGGCACTCAACATTTGTTATTTCCCATTCCTTTCCTTGCTTACCCTTAGTCTGCCCCGTGTTATTTACAACAAGGACAGAATTGTCCCGATTTCCCATCATAAAGCATCTATTTTACCCCTTCCCTATATTAATTCTTTCACTACCTGAAGGGAGTCAGCAAGGTAGAGCGTGATTATTTAAGAGAGCTTGGAGTGACAGGACAAGGGGGAACGGCTTCAGACTAAGAGAAGGTCTGGATGGGATATTAGGAAAAAACTCTTCCCTGTGAGGGCGGTGATGCCCTGGAACGGGTTGCCCAGAGCAGCTGCAGTTGCCCCATCCCTGGAAGTTTCCAAGGTTTGAGGTTTGCCCTTTGCTGTTGGATTTAGCAGGATCAAACCAATACAGCTGATTCTGGTTCGCTGTCCTCCTACAGAGCCATGGGTTTGTTCCTCGATGTTGCAAAATTATTAAAGGATCAGGGGCATGGATCACTGATAGAATTATGGGATCAATAAAAGAACTGTACAAGCAAGAGCCTGCAAGCAAAAGGCCTGAGAAAAACTGTCTGCATGAGAAAAATCCCTGTGTGAGAAACAGGCCTGGGAACAAGAAGGGAGTTTTGAAGCGATGCAGCTGTGCTGATGAGATGTGCTGACCGGGAGAGAAGGGAGGCTGAACTCTGAATTCTTTTAATCATAACATGACTGTAGAAGCTTGCCAATGTAGTCCAATTATGTAGAAGCAGAAATTCGCTTTGATAAGTTTTAAGCCACTTAAGAGTTAACAAGCTGGTATACTGTATAAGTGCCTCTGGATTGCTAATAAAGGGAGCTTGCTTTTATCAACCATATTGGTTTGGACTGCAATTTCTCCCCCCACCGGAGTCCACGGACCTTTTTTTTTTCCCCCAACACCTCGATATCCTGTCCTTTGTGAGGACACCATGGACTGAATGTCCTTTATGGAAATCCTGGATGCTGGGGAATGGACACAGCCAGGCTCCCACTCACACCTGAGTCAGCACCTCCTGCTGTAACCGAGATTGACGGTTTTTCCCTCAATGGCCCAACCATTCCTTAAAGCATGTCTTCTATTACATCACTCAAGAACTTTGCTCCCAAAAACCTGACATCTCACACCTGGAAAACTTTAAATAATTTTGAGCACTGAAGCAAAACTGAATTGGCAAAGTTAGAACAGAAACTTCGCAGGTTGTGCACCAAAGCACAGAAGCTGATGCTGACGTTATTTAGTTTCTCAACATCTCAAAAGTAGCGGTACTGAAAAAATTTCAATTTTTTTAATAGGACAGTACAAAGAATTCCATACTTACCATGCTATGGTTTTAATTACTTGTTTACAAGCTATAGCTATAACCAATACACCACTGTTGCGTGTACTCTGTGCTGTTTTACAGGTACAAAAAGCTCTGCACAGGAGTTCAGTTTAAAACTGTTGCATAATTTGTAACATCCCTTTTTTTTTTTTTTTTTTTGCTCATTTCTCCCTCCAAAGGTGATTAAGTTTGTGCAGCATTTTCATTACTCACAGCCCTTCAGCAATACACTCGAGGAGCAGGACACCTCCCTTGATGACAGTGACTGATGAGCTACTGCCAGCAGATTCAGGAGGGATCAGCAGTTTGGGTTTCCTCTCCTTGATAAAATTTGCTGAAAGATAAAATAAAAGAGAAGTTAGGTGTGAAAGCTCAGAGCCTTTGCTTATCCTTCAATAATGCCACAAGCATCACTGCTGCCAGAAGGTTTTTTATTTATACACTTTGAGACTAATCCAGGAACTTTTATTTCTCCTGATAACAGTCAGAAGGGAGGTACAGTGATACCAACAGGCAGCAGTGCTGATGAAACCCCTTTTCCTACAGTTTTATATCCTGTTTGCCTAGGACTGGCCCTTCCTATCACCCCTCAGGCAGTCTGATCTCTCAGCTCCTGATCTTTACGTCCACACTACCTTTCTTCTGCATTGGCTCCATCATCTTTTAAACCTGAGGTGAAACCCCACCTTTCCTGACTTGAGCATCCCACAGAATCATCCCTCTTGCTCCAATTATTAAATCTACAGTAATGGAGATAGAATTTGCAAGGAAGACTGCAAAAATAATAAAACAAGATTGACCTGCATTTGATTCCAGCAGCCCATTTGTTCCAGCCTGCCAAACAAGGGCTTTAGGATGAAAAATGCAGGGTTCAGTGGCTGCCCAGTTATCACTATCGTAACAATTAGCACACTAATGAATCAGTCCCCAAATGGTGCTAGTTCTTCAAAAATAGCCAATTATGGATGCGTTGGTAAAAGACCACATAGATCTCTCTGAACCATTTTCTCATTTTTTAAACTTAATTTCCCCTTGCTTTGCATCTCTACAAATCTGTGTCACAAGTGCCCTGAGCTGCAGCAGAACATGTTGGTGCCTCTGGACACACTCAAACATTTCCCATCTGCCCTCCACCTCCTGCTGCCAAAGGCAGCCAGGCCCCCCTTCCCAGCAGGAGTTCAGACATCCCTTTGAGGGAAAAACTGCTTCTGGAGTGGCAGTCACAGTGCACAAGCCCTGCTTGTCCTGCTCCCAGGGCTCAGCTCCATGGGCAAAGTTGAAGGAGTGATGAGTGCTCTTAGTTATCCATCCCAAAACACTCCAGGATAACCCCCTTTTTCAGAAACCTCAATGCTTGTCTGGCAAAAAAAGCTCCTTGAGGAAGTTAAAATTGAGCATTTAAAAAAAAAAAAGAGAAACTCTCAAAAGCAATTTAACCAAAGAAATGAAGAATCAAGAGCTACAGACTCTACATTTCACATATTTGAAACAAAAGGAAGAATTAGGTGGAGAATTGCAGGAGCAGCCACCATGCTGCCTGCATGGAGAGCAGGATATTTTCAGGATCTGCTCCACAGAGAGGGGCTCACAAAGCAACAGGAGATGGGAATCCCCAGGATGAGCAGTGCTTTGGTGTGCAGGTGACACAGACAGGGCACCACACAGAGAGAACCACCTCCCATCTACACCGCGGTGATGGGGACAGCCGAGACAGGGCACCCAAAGCTCCATAAATCCACACCCTGAGCTCATTCTGGAGCAATGCAGCCCTGGAGTGACATGAATTTGGGGTGTCAAACCCTGGCTGACTCATCCCAGAGTCCTCTTAACAGCCAGGAAAAGATTTGGAGCATCCAGCTCTGGCTCCTGCTCTGAACTGATAACACCAAAAACCCAGGACATCAGCCTCCTTACTCCCACCTCCTTACAAAGCATGAATGCTCCTTTCTCAAGTGAAAAAACAACCTTTTTTATTAAAAACCCTGCAGATTGCTCTCAAAAACTACAAAGATGAGCCAATTGTCCTCCCTGGGCCACTTAAATCCATCCCATCGCAATCAAGAGGCTTTTGTGATGTGTTTTTTAGCAGCTCCCATTTCACCTCAGCTGGTGGAGTCTCAGTTCAAAGGCTAAAAACAGATGCATTCAACTCACCCTTAGTAACAGCAGCGTTAGGTGAGCCTGAGTCATTAGCATGCTTTACTGAAATAAATAAAAATGACAACCAAACAAACATGCAGGGTTGAGACAGAATCAAAAGAAACCACAAATCAACCAAAACAAAACCATGCCCCTCCCCACCCCCCAATTTCTGCCCCAAAAGAAAAGAAGAATGAAAAATATAAAGGAAAGCAACAGATGAGCAACAGAGCTTTGAAAATACAATGAGAATGCCTTAAAGTTATGTGTTACTCTGCAAAATACCCTATGGGTGATATAATCAGCATTTCATCCTCGCTATCTACAGTAATAAAAATCACTAACTCCTAAGTATCCACTAAAGAGAAATGTTATAAAATTTATCCGTTCTCTTGTTTCTTATTGCTTTTTTTTCCCTACCTATTTATTTTTAATGCAGTTCCTCACCATGCCATTGGCACAGAGTGGAGTGGGCAATGTCAAGCTGAATTTACAGAACCCTTTCAGTTCATGCCTCTCATTTTTTCCTGGCCCAAGTCCTGTGGCTTTGCTGACAAGGTGGACACATTGAAGTGAGTTTTTGGGCCACTTCCAGGGCTACCAGCAGCCAAAACCCATCTCGTTTTTCTCTAATCTCTGTGTGCATCCGTGGGGGAGGGAACCCATTTGAAAAGCCATGAAGATGGCTTTAATTTGGATTTTTTTCTCACAATTATTACCCCAAGATACGATCTAAGCAAGCGCTGAGACACACAAAGCCACTTTTAATCCTATATCTTCTTATCCCAACAAGAAAACTCTCAAAAATCACATATTAAATATGAGGGTTTCATTCACGAAGACAAAATTCTCCTTGGCTTTCTGGGCTGCGTAGGCCCGAAAGATCAGAATTTTTAACAAACAACAGAAATCTTCAATTCCCTACACATCATTTCATCGAGGGACTGGAAAACACCTCTTGTGCCACCACTGATGCTCCAGGCTGCCTGGAAAAACCCGGGAAGCATCATCCTTCCAACCTCACTGCTGCAGCTGCACCAAACCAGGCCTTGCCCAGGGTGGAGGCAGCCACCAAGTCCTCAAAAGCCAGTGAAGTCCCATTCCTGGGGGACCTGCTGCACTCAAGAGCAGCAGATTTCCCTAATTCAACCTTGGCTTTCGCTGTGGGGACAGCAGGAGGAAGGACAGGGCGCTTTTGGGCTCTGACAGCTGCAAGAAGCTTTTCTCAGTGAAATGTAGCCCGAAGAACGAGGTTAATAACGCAGGAAATAAACCCAGCACCGTGCCCTTTGTGGAGAGAGGCTCTCCTCAGAGAGCCAGGGCACCCATGTGCACACACTGCTGCCTGGGGAGCTCAGGAAACAAGAGCCAACAAACAGCTCAGCCCCACACTTACACCGGGAAACCCTCAGCGTCATCGGCATTTTCTGCACGATGGTCCTGAGCCTCGGGAAGGCTGCAAAGCAGCAATAGTCACTCCTGCTGTCGCTTTCTTCCACGTTGGCGAAGTAGAGGTCTCCCTTCAGGCTCATGGAGACCCTTTCATCTTGTGGGATGTGCTGCAAATCTGGCAAGGAAAGATAATTGTGAGGTGGGAATGACACGGAGCTGTTTCACCAAAGTGGCTCTGAATGCTCCCCTCATGTGCTTCCTTCCAGATACACCCAGAGAATGAAACTCCAAAGGGAAAGAGGCAGAAAATCCAGCAGAACCGATGGGTTATTTACCAATATTCAGTGGAGAAGTGATAAAAAATATTTTTTATATAATAATATATACCTTATAATAATAACTGCTAAGGAAAAATTGATATTAAAACCCCCGAGTTATTTTGCTTCCCAAAAGCCAGAAATTCCTGCAGAACACAAACACTGCAGAGTAACAGGACAGAAACCCACAACAAGGAACTAATTATATAAACCTGGTGGATTATTTTTCCTTTACTATCACAAATCAATCATTAATTTATGGAAAGAGAAAAACAATAATGATAGAAATAACATATTGACAGGTGATATCCTCCCTCCTGTAACTGCAGGACTCCTCATCACTTACCAATATATACATTTTTTGGTATCTCGTATTTAATGAGATGTTGTGTCAATGCACTCTACAATTTAACTTTGGGTCGTGCAAAGTCACATCTCCATCCTTTGCTTTTCAGTTTTATTCTTCAATATCCAGATATTCCTCCCAAGGACTTGCACAATTACCAATCCCATCCACGATGAACCTGCAATGAAACTGCTCGGGAAGACAAATGCTTTGAGCCCCCTTGTCTGAATTGTGTAAAAAACATTTACTCACCAATATTCATCCAGTAGATATGCAAAGGGGGGATGCCTTTTGGGGGGTTGCAGTGCAGGATCACAGAATCTCCATGCTCCACATCCAGAGGCTCGATTTTTTCTTTGGGGAATTTTGGTACACCTGCACAAAAAAGCAAAGAAATTCCTCTTTTATTGGTACTTTTTGAAATTTTGCCTTTTGCTTCCCCCTTGATAGAGTTAATGAAATATTTACCTTTACATCATCATTTGCATTCTCTGCCTTTAATACATATTTTAATTTACAAAGAGGCACAAAGTAATGGTGAGTTTTACTCAGAGTAGGAAATCCCTGCATTCTGGGACACTCAGAGCTGGAATCCCTTCATTCACAAAGTTCTTGGACCATCCTGTGCAGAGCCAGGCACCGAATGGCGATGTTCAACACTTGTTTGTGATGTCCTGTGCTTTGCTTTGGCTTTAGTTTAATGCATTTCTTTTCAAACTCTTTCTTTAGCTCCTTTGTGCTGTCTGGAAGGGACAACTCAAGGCCACAGAGTCCCTAAGGACAAGCCTGGCACAGAGGGCTGTGCACTGATGGGGCCCCAGCTGCTCCCAGGAGATCAGAAACCAGCCTGGGAGTGTGGAATGTTCTGGGAAGCCTTGGATAAAACATGGTTCCCAAGGATCCACTGCAAGTCACTGCAGGTGAGGACAGACATCAGGCAGCTGCTCCACCTCATCCCTGGAGCTGTCCCAGCTCTTCTCCATCTCCAGGATCAGAGGAAGGCTGTTGTGAAGCCTCTGTCCCCTCCTCATGCCCTCAGGTGTGGAAGCTCAGCCGTGGATTCCTGCAGGCTCGGGGTGCAGGGAAAGGCTTGCCACAAAGCTCGCACAGGGCTGCACCAGGGCTGCTCTAGCTGGGCTTAAATATAGGTTAAATCATTAATGGATCGATGTTTAATCACCCACAGCACCTGATGCCAGCTTTTTGTTCAAAGCCTGGTCCATGCTTGGCAAACCTGGGCAACCTTGGATGCCCAAAATGCCACTGGAGCTCATCTGAGAAAATGGGGAGCAGAGCTGGGCTGGAGCCCACCCCAGACCAAGGGAGGCTCAGCTCAGAGGTGATCACAGAGAAACCGCAGCCTGCAAAACGCAACCACTCCTCGAAGGAACTGAGCTAAGGCAGTTTCAGGGCTGACGTCGCCTCCTGCTTTCATTTCAGGCAGGTTCAAACTGGCCAAAGTTTCACTTCAGAGCAGCATCAACCAGCAAAATGAGCAGCAATTAAACAGCAAAGGATGGAGAATGTCCTGGCTGTGCAGAGTCAAACTGGCACAGCAAACATCACCTTCCTGGTGCCCAAGTCATGACAGGGAGCTCGGGGAGCAGCTCCACAACCTGAGACATCAGTGGTCCAGCAGGGAATCTGGGCACCACAGTGCAGGAGGCAAAGGAGAGGAGGAGAAATGCAGGGACAGGACTCTGAGGACACTTTACACATCTCAGGATTAGTAAACATGAAAAGAAGCAATCACTCCAGTGCTGATTGCCTGAATGCAGACTCTGCAGAGATTTGATCTCCAGGAGGGTTATTAATAAGTTAGGAATTCTTAGGAGAGGCAAAATGCAGCTAATGAGCATCACCCACCCTGTAGGTGAAATTTCAGGTTAGAAAAGAAGAGCTGCATATTCATATCCAGTACATGGAAAATACATCTGCTGACTGCAGAGGTGAAATATTTTTCAGTAGGAAAAAGCCAATTTCTTGATCTAAAGCTTGTTTATTCCCCAAAGCACGTCACTCACAACAAAACTTTAAGTAAGCTGGATCAGGTGAAGGATAAGGGATTTCTGACCAAACCAAAGAGACCAGCAAATGGACTAACATGGGATCACTTATCTAGGGCATTGGCACCCCTTGTTCAAACCCATTTTTTGCCTCATTTAGCACAACCAGATCTGGGTATCCGATATCCCAGCTGGGTGCCGTAACCACGGGGCTTCTCAGTGCATTTCTGTGGCCAGTAATTAACAGGATTATACAGAAATACAGTGAGTCCCACCAGGAGACAGTGACAAGTCATGGTGCTGGTGGCATTAGCTGGCAGCACAGACGTTCATCTCCAACATGGAGCCCACATGTTGGCAGCTGGACTTCACTGGGGGAAGCAGCAATTTGACCCCAAATGTCCTCCACCTCCAACAAGTATTTGCACCACAGGTGATCACGGCTTCTAGCTCCTTCCATGCTGGTTTTTTTTTTGTTTAGTTCACCATGGAAAGCGTTGGAAAACTTTGATTTTCCTCCTCGTAATGGATAAATTTGAGTGACTTAATCCTTGAAGCTTTGCAGGAGATGAAAACTCTTGATAAATTCCTGAGGCAAACCTTCTGACAAGCACAATTTTTTTTTGCTGGGGTCCCACTGGTCTCAACGACTAGAAAAATACCTGCTTCTGAATTCCGATTTACTAAAAATAAAAAACTTCTGTCACATTAGACTTTGGATTCTGTACATCAATCTTCAGTACATCTATGCAGGCAATATTTTGGATTTTTTTGCAGTGCTCCTATGTTCTAATTAGTGGATATTCCAGAATCAATCACCACTGATTTGTGGCTGATCACAGAAGCTCTCGCAGCTGAGTTAAACTCAGAAGCATTGCACAAAATTAATTGTGCTGTGGAAGTGTTTAATACTGTACAGAGCTCTCAGTGCAGCACATGGCCACTGAATGGCTGATGGCTCTGTAGCGACAGCACTGAAAGGGTCACATCAATCTTCCATGAATTCCCCACACAGGGATGTGACCGGAGGGGACAGAGAATCCAGCACAGCTCTGGGGGAGAACAGTGGGCTTTAGTGACTCTGAGAAAGGCTGAGGGGCCAGGAGGGCTCTCACCACACAAAAATCCCTTGGTGTGCATGTGGAACAGCCATGGGGCAGATGGAAACCTGCACTCCCAATTCCTGCTATGGAGAATCTCCTAAAATACCGCCGTGACACCTCTTAAAATACTCCTGGGAAAGGCTTTGCTGACCAAGGTTTTTCTCCTGACAAGGCTGCACTCAAAAAACCAGAATTAAAGTGCTCTGACAGTGTGTGAGCCATGGAGATGGAAGATTATCAGTGGCCAGAGTCATTTGTGCAAGGAGCCAGGATCTGCTTAATCCCTGGGGTGACTCAGAGTTTAATGACTGAGCTGTGCTTGAGACCAGGCTGAAGCACCACTGGCAGATTAGGGGGGCTGGGAGAAAATCCAGAAAGGAGCCTGAGTCTCTCTTCCTCATCCCTTCAGAAAATGCAGCTTCTCAACCTAAAGCAAACAGGAGGGAGACCAATACAGTGCAACACAAAGGATTAATTTGAATTTAGAATTCAATTTAATTTGAATTTAGAGATTCAGAAATACAGCAAGCAGAGCTGGGAACCCCAGTCCCCAGCATTGCTCCAGATTTACTCAGGGATCCATTTAGGACACCTTGTCCTATAGCTCAGTTTTTGTCCTACTGCTGATTACAGTGACTTCACACTAAAATTGCATCAATTATGGCAATTTATTCCAGTTTATGTGAGAATGGAGCCCGTTCCAGCTGGTATTTTACATGTTTTGGGGTCAAGTGTGGAGAAATTGAACAAAGGAAAACCATTTCTCCAGGCAACTTGTCCTTGAGATCCCTGTGTCTTGTTTTTATCAATATCAGGTGTAAAATGGGAGTGAATTCAGGATGGTAAATCAGCACTTAGCAAATATATTGTGAAATTATTGTAGAAAAACATCACTGTAACCCAGGTCTGGCTTTATAGCCTTTGCTGTTGTTTCTGCTGGAGATGTCCTGGCATAAAGGAGAGCTCAGCCTGACCCATCATGGATATTCTCATATTTTTCCTTACAAATAAACCCTTAAAGGATGTAAAAGTGAGACCAAGCAGAAATAGTCAAGAAATTTCTATAACCTCAAAATTTCCAGCTCCTTAGACACTTTAATTAGCATTTAATTATGATTTTTTATACAGATCTGTATCTTGTACAGCAAACAGCCCAAAATATCAAGGAATCTTAACCACGACTTTCCGTCCCTGATCTTGAGCTGCACTGAGTGAAGCTTGGGAAGCTTCCAGGGCTCATCTCCATGCCTCAATTGATATTCTGATCCAGGAGCAGGAGCAGTAGTTAAATCTGTGATTTCCATTACATCCTTTGAACTCTCTATGAGATATGATCCTGCTTGTTTATGGATTTTTTAATTGCTGCCTTAAGTTGAAAAAGTTAGCAAAGCCTGGCTGTCAGGAAGAGCGTGGCTGGGAGTCCACTCGCTCCCAAAGGTGTGGAATGGAATCAGCGACAGCTGTTTCTGCATGAATCTCTGTTACCTTTTCAAAATGATGGCCACAGGCAAGGATCAGAGTGAAACCAAGGATTTAGGAGGCCAGAAAAGCTGTCACAGGTAAAGGATGGCTTAGGAGGCAAGAGGGTTAAATTTCATTCCCATCACCTGCAAAGACTCGGTAAATTGCTCTCTTTTTGTTTTCTCTTCCATAAAGGTTACACCAAAGCCTTCCTGAAACTGGTATGGCCTACTTCATCAGCTCAGTATCTTTTACTGATTTCAGGATATTCACACCTGAGTGTTCGAATATCAACTTAGGTCCTGCTTTCTTTAGGAATTCTTGCACTAACGTCACTGGCAGAGCACAGCCTGCCACGGGATAATTCTCCGTTCAGCCAATATTTCCATCCTCAGGTCTCTGGTCTTCTGGAGCAGCAGCTATAGAAAAACTGAGCATAAATCTTAACTCAGTCTGTCATGAAGAGTCTTTTACAGCAGAGTTAATTAAAGAAGTTTAAACTGTACTTCTTCTCCTTCCTCTGGCATTGGGCCTGCTCACTAATTCAAGCAGCAGATTCCCGAAATGCTGGAGGAGGGGAGCTGAAGTCTGTGTTCTCACCATTTAAATTCATTTTCATGCTGAATGTATCTTGTAACAATCTGGCCTTTGTTAGAGCTGCAAACACATCGAGATCCTCAGAGCCCATTCTTCCCCTCTCCTTAATGTCATCCTGCATAGGGGAGGTGGGGTATTTTCATTATGTAGGTGAGATTTAATGATCATTTCTGCTGACATTTCTATTGCTTCCCTGGAATGACTACTGTGAGTAAACAGTCTTTTGTTCTCCTTTTCAGCAGCAACCTCACAGACCTAGTATTCTGCTTCTGCAGTGGAAATGTAATTTATGAAAGAAACTGCCCGGCTCTGCTGGGGTTTTCTTCCCTTCCCTGGCACGGTGACTTTGCCAAGGAGCTTTACATCTGACTTGAATACAGCTGGCACAGCTCTGCCACCTCTGCATCATTATCATGAATGCAGGGAGTGATCTCACATGTACCAGTCTCTGCTTCAAAACCTGGGGGTGAATAGAGGTAATTTATCCCCAGCCCCTCTGTGGCAGGGCCTGATTTACAGCGGATCTGTGCACCAGCAGCTCTTTCACTGGGGCACAGTTGTGGAGCATCCAGCACTTTAGAAAATCAGAGGTGCCTTCTACTCCTCTCTGAATCCTGATTTAATTTGCAGCATCTACACTGCACCAGTAAATGAAAGGACTGATGGCAGAAGAGTTCTAATAACAGCAATTGTGCTTTAAAAGATGTGTGAGTTGGGTAAATCCCTCTAATGCATTATCTGTACCATGTATTTATTTGCTGGGTTTAGGACTTTGCATATATTAGCACTAAAATTCCTCTTGCTTTTGAGAATAACCATGTTCACAACCTCTCCATGAATTTGTTGCCATCCACTCCCGCAATATTTAATATCTACTTAAGCTACTCTAGACTGTTTTTCATTAAAAGCAAAAAATCTCTTCCTGAATACAGATTCAATAATCCCAAATACAGACATCAACTCCTTGTTTCCCGTTTTAAGCATCTTTTTTAGTTCAGTAGCAATGGAGTATCAGAATATTCTGCTGCTGGAGGTACAAACATGACACTGAGCACTTTAACTCCTCTGAAATGTAATGAGTGTGAGACATTTTGCTTAAGAGAGGTTGTATTAACCCCACTGCCCTGGGGAGACTTCAAAATTAAAAACTATGTCCTGCATAAAGTTTAACTGCAGGACTCTCCTGTCCCTGCCCGAAACTCCAGCTGCCACCAGGTGCCCTGTCCTACCTGTGCAGCCAACAGCTCAATAAACCTCAACTTGCTGTCCTAAAATCTCATGCAGTTCTCCTCCACTCTGGAATGCTCTTCCCTTTAAACAACTGCATGGTAGTGGAGGCTAAACCACAGAGCAACACCTGGAATCCTGCTAATTCCTCACCAAACACCAAGCTCTGGCATCAGGGATTACTGTGCCCTACACTGCAACATGAAATAGATTTCCCAAGGGAAAAAAAAAAAAACAGTCCATAAAACTGGATGGAAGGGAAGGAAGGCATGTCTTTCATGAGGAGCACTCATAAAATACATTTACATGGCATCCTCAGCAGCTCCCTCCCAGCAACTCTCCCAGCCCTTGCAATGTCCTGTTTTCACTGTGGCCACAGCACCATGACTCTCCCAGCCCTGGCTATGCCTTGAATGCTTCTCAGGATTATTTCCTATACTGAAGACAGGACAAAAATGTTTATTCAGGTTTCTCACAGCCCATTTCATCTGCACTGATCTGCCACAAGTGGGTTTTGTACAAAGCAGCCAGCTCCTGGCACTGTGGGGGTGAGAAGGTTGCGGATGTAACTCCTGCCACAAGGATTCCACCTGAGCATGGAGATGTCAGATATTTGATAACAAAATACCGTAGGAGCTTGGAAATGCAGGATCTAATCTGAAAAAATTCCACTGCACTGCTGCTTCTCCTCTCCATCTCTGCCACTGAACTGCATCATAAAACCTGCTTCAGGTTCTCACGCTGCTCCCAAGTTTCTTGTCCTCCCACTGGGAAGATTCTGCTTCAAATTTTCTTCTCCTAATTTCATATGTTTCAATCCTGAATTTAGGACCAAAATGAGTGTTCATCTCTCAAACTACAAGGATTTAATGGATTGGTACAGACCAGCTGTATCAGCTCTGGGACATGGTTTAGTGTTGGACCTGGCAGGGCTGGGTTAAGGGCTGGACTCGATCTTGAGAAGTCTTTGCCAACCTTAATGATTCTTTGACTCTATTCATAAATTTCATCCCACTTCTACAAACCTGGTCCTTCATCCCTAATTTCCCCCTCTGCTCTTCCTCTGTGCTAATGGTGGAAGCACAAATTTCTAGGATCAGTAATTTTCCCTGCTTTATTTTAAAGCTTGTTTTCCATTCAGTTCCAGGGCTTTATTATTCTCCCCATCAGTATTTATCCCAAACCCTGAATGCTGCTGACATCAGATTAATGAACTCATATCTGATCAAATCACTTCCCCTGGAGCTTTCAAACATTTGCATCCATTGCTATTTTACAGTAATAACCTGTGGGAGCTGATAGTGCAGTGGTCTGAAACCTTGCATCCAGATTTGGTTTCTCTCCTCAAAACCAGGAACTAAATTAAATCGTTCCAGGGAGAAAATACAACTTTTTTCTTTGAATATTCACTGAACAACAAACAACTCATGTCTTACCACACACCACCTTACGGACTGGTTCTTTCCCATTTATTTTGAGGAAAGACAGTTCTCATCTTAATAATAAAAGTAATAATTATAAATTCAAACCAAAAGTAGAAGCCCTTACTTGGAACAATCAGCTCAATTTCTTCTGACATGGCGGTTCCCAGCATGTTGGATGCAAAGCAGCGATATTTCCCTTGGAAATTGTTGATGATTCCCCGGTTTTGGATCACAAAAGTTCCAGAGTTGTTAGATGTAACTATCCTCGGATCAGATGATAAATCAAATGGTTTTCCATCCTTAGTCCAGTTAAAGCTGAAAAATAATAGAGATGTTATAATGGGCAGACCCCAGAACAGCATTTTGGTACTAAATCACGGGTGAACGTGGGGCCAAGAGGGTTTTATCAAACGAAAAGAAAAAAGTCCACGTAAGAGGAGAGAGTTGAGTGGCACAGTGAGCACCGTGCTCCTCTGCCTCGTGCTGGCTCTCGGGCACATCTCTCCTTCCACACACTTTGCTTTTGGACAGCTGGCTGTGACAAGAGACATGAGCACAGAGCTCAGGGCAAGGACAGCGATGAACAGATGTGGGAACGCCAGGGCCACACGCTGACAGGACCTGGAGGCTTGCAAAGGCTGTGGCTGTGGTGGAATTGCTGCTTTGGAATGGCAAAGATCCACAAGAGCTTTTCCCACCCTCCACCATGGCTGAACCAGAAGAAATGGAGATGATTCCACGGAGTTTCTCCTTGCCATAGAACCATTTGTAGTTTTGATGCTGCTGGGGGGTGACTTTGATGAATGCTGAAGCATTTGTCACATCTTCTGGACCTGCAATTCTCAGAGGGACTGAAATTTTAAACTGATTTAAATCTGAACTGATTTAAAATCAGACAGGTGGAAGTTACACATCCATTTGGTAGAATATGTACCCTTTTTGTTTGGGTTGGGTTTTTTTTAAGAGCATTGTTTTAAGAGAATAAATTAATGTCAGCAAAACCGTTGTTTTGGCACTTCACCAGTCTTGGCAAAACTGCCTTGCTCCAGGACGGAGGGAATATTGGATCCTTGCTCCAGGATGGAGGGAATATGGGATCCCTTCACCTAACAGGCACTGTCACATCGTTTAAATACACCAGGAAACTTTTCATTGATGCACTGACCAACAGTGGAACAAAGGGAATTTGTTATCATGCTACAAATCCCCGTTCAGAGCTCAATTAAAAATTACCAAATCATCTTGATATAAATAAAAGAATGTCCTTTTAAAGTTTAAATTGTGTTGCAGAGAAAGAAGGGAAGGACTAAAGAGAAAAAATGATGTAAAAACCAGCTATTAATTTAGCCCAAACACCATTCAGTGGTGAAAGCCTCGGGAGGAGCTTTTACTGTGTTATTATTACACTCTTGTTAATCACATTTTCATTAAAAATCTTCCTCTTTTCCACACTGGTGTAAACTGCACAGAGCTTGTCTTTGGCTATTTATTTGAATAACTCCTTTTGTGTCTCTCTGTACCACTGCCACGGCCCTGCTGGTGTTAGGAACAGACAAGACATCTGATAAAATGCAAATGTGGGGTTTGAATACACAGTTCCATGTGTTTGGGATTTTTAGGGTTGCTGTGGAAGAGGCAGAGGAGCAGCTGGGCCCCTTAGGTTACCATGACCCAGCCCATCTCTTGCAGCACAACCCCGACAAGATTGTTTTTTAAATCACGAGCTGAATTTGGCACGTGCCACAGAAATGAAACATCCCCCAGCAAGGAAAACCATGTTGATACCTATTCACAGGGCAAGTGGAAGTGATGGACCAACAAAAGCTGAATGGCCTGAATGGAAAGCCAAACCTTCACCCTGCCGAGGATGATGAGCAGCATATTGTGCAGCAGCTCCTGACAGCCACAGCAATGTTTGGCAAAGTTAAAAGCAAGCTTGGCTTCTGTTTGCTTCTCCAAGCAGTACTCACGTGGGCTGGGGGTTTCCTCTGGCTTCACATTTAATGGTGAAGTCCTCGTCAAAGGGGTAGGCAACCTGGGTGTGGGATTGCTCCATGATTGTTGGGAGCTGGGAAACTGAACACAAGGAGGAATCGGGTTAAAAGGCCATTCCAGCCAAACTGAGCTCCCCTTGAGTGGAGAAGGACAATGGCAGGATTGCCTTGTTCCCGCACAAAGTGAGGCTTGCCTTGGGAAAAAGATGAGCATCACCCCCCTGGCATGGATAATACTGTCTGCTCCCCAAAATGATCACTGTCACTGCCTCAGCAGCCAAAGAAAGGCCTGGCAGAGGGACAGTGCCCACCCTCATTGCCCTCCCAACCCAGCCAGGGCAGAGGGGAGCTGGGACCACGCCAGAGCTAAAGCCAAAGCCCGGCGCTGTGGACTGGCAAATTTATTCCTAGGTGGAGTCAGTACCTGGATTTAAGCCAGACACAGATGCACACACATGGATTAGCAAACTGCTGCCTCCATCCTGGATAAAACCACCAGGAAAAGGCACGGACTGCAAGGCTGGTTTAACACCCACCCCGGGGTGCAGCCGCACGGTCACGCAAGGAGGCTGCACTAACTTTTCCTTCTTTCTGACGGAATTAAAGTGTTGCAAAAGCCTGTGTAACAGGAAGGAGAATGCTCCCTGCAGTGGAGCTGGGGATAATAGGATCATCCCATTGTTATCAACAGCCAGGAAGAGAATTAACAGGCTCTTTGGGTGCTGCTTTAAGTCCCGGGAGCTCAGAGCTGAAGTGAAGTGTGGTGCCTTGTCATATCATGTGGTCTCAAAGCTGAACACTTCTAAGCCCACCAGCTTCACTGATCAGAAACAACTCTTTCTATTAAAATATAAAATGCTTCATTAGAGCTAATTAAGGTTTAGGTGGTTCCCTGGGGTAGGTTCATAAAAGCAGTGGATGCCCAGAGAGTTTGTCCTGCACTTTACATCACAGCCCCGCTTTGGCTTTATTGAAACTCAAGGAGCCACTGCAGCACCTTCCTGAAAAAAAACCAAAAAAACCTCTACTTTCCAATGCAAATTTGGATAGTTTTACAAAAATATCCTATAAACTGGCTTGGTTGGCTTCCTCTTTTAAGGGCTATTGGCAGGCTCCAGAGTGCTAAGAGCTCATGGCAGACCCACAGGATGCCCTGAAACTGGTCTGTGTCCTACTCTGAGACCTGAAAAGAGCCTAAATTTCTTATTCTTTAAGTTTACTTCTTTGTTTTTCCTCACAGTAATTCGTAAGCTCCAATATTGTTGAGTTTTGCTTTGTTGGGGCTTTTTTTGCCACCAAAACAACAAAGCAAACTGTCGTTGTCAACCCTCCTGGTCCATTTATGTCTGAAAAATGCAAAGCTCGGGAGGTCTGGGCTGTACTCCAGGCAGAGGGGTCCCCTGGCTTTCCTTGGATTGTTCCCTGTGAGCCTCATCCTGTATTTTACACGTGTCCTGGAAGCTCATGATCCATGTAAAACAAGCAGTTTGAATTCATCCCAGGCGGCGAGGGAAGGAGGAGCTGCTCCCTGGAGCAGCCCACGGAGTGTGAAATCCTTCTCTGGGGACCAACATTTGCCCGGAGACTTCCACCTGCTCCTTTCCCAGGCTGGAATGGCAGGTTGCACGACACGTAAGGAGGGATAAATGCACATCAAACAAGCTTCAGGGGGATTCAGAGCCAAATGAGGAATTTAAGTGAAAGCCAAACCCAAACCCTCGGAGCTAAGCGTTGTGTTGGATGGCAAACACCAGATAGATGTTGTTAGACAACTTTACTGCTCCATTTAAGCAGGCCCAAACAGGACAGCTTAGTTCTTTATCAGCCCCAAATTTCCCAAAGGCCACATTGTGGCAAGATTAAATTCCAAATGGAACACAACTGGAAAGGAGGATTTAATATTTTTCCTTCAGGGAGAGCTGTAAAGGAATACCAAACAAAACAGCAAAGTGCACAGCAAATAGCTACAACTCACCTGATAATGGTATTTCAATAGCTGCTGCCAAACTCAATACAAAGAAAAACAGGCATATGGTGATGCCTCTTGTGCTTAATAGCATCTCCATCACTCTTCTGTAAACAAGGAGTCCAAACAGAATGAGAGATACCTTATGCTTCCGCTCACTGTCACTTCAAATCAGGCGCAGAGATGTGAAAGTGGGAGTCTAGTGAGGAGAACAAACAGCAATATTAGCCTGCAATACCAACTTGGGTCTGACAAGGTTATAAAATTAAAGCAATGCTTCAGATTTGCAGCTAAATTGCACTAAATGGTCCAATTTCCTCTCCCCCCATTCCCTGGCTTCAAGAACAACCCCTGCTAAATTTCTAACAAAATAGTACAGATCTATTATAGCGCAGAAGTATAATTATTTTTTTGTTGTTTGGCAATTAAAAGTAGGGATGGTTTAGAATACGGTGTATTTGTAATCATTCCAGTTCATAAATTTTTCTAATGAGAGTTGTGTAAGTTGGAAAGTAATGTAACAGATCTAATGAGAGAAATTTGGTACACTAATGACCTTGTTCATAAATCTCATCTGTCTTTTATCTTTCATTTATGCTCAAAGGAGGACACAATCTCATTTAGTTCATTACTAAGAACCAGAACATGAAACCTTTGCTTTCCCCCACAGCCCCAGAACTGCTCTACGTGGGTTTTACACATTCTATTAGATATCCTTAGGTTCTGAATTATGAGGCAAAAATGTTGTGTAGCTGCAAAAAGGAGACAGATCCAGCTCTAATGAGCATTTAAGTGCAATTCACAGTGAAGTAAAGGAGAGAATTCTGATTTAGATGCGACATTAAGAAAAAATTCCTCCCTGGGAGGGTGGGCAGGCCCTGGCACAGGGTGCCCAGAGCAGCTGGGGCTGCCCCTGGATCCCTGGCAGTGCCCAAGGCCAGGCTGGACATTGGGGCTTGGAGCAGCCTGGGATAGCGGAAGGTGTCCCTGCCCATGGCAGGGGATGGGATGGGATGATTTTTAAGGCCCCTTCCAACCCAAACCACTCTGGGATTCTGTGACTCTACAGAAGTGGGTGCACAGAAGATTCCAATCTCCAGCTTCATCCACGGTACCTCAGTCAATTATTAACCAGCACAAGTTGTGTTTACCTGTGCACCCTCTACCACAGTGTAAGGGACATCAGGCTCAGGAGAATTTACACCTCAGTTGTCAAAATAACTTTGAAAGAGCAATTTTGAAGACAAGGCCGCTCTGCAGGAGCCAAGGACCGATGAGGCAGCCCAGCCCCGCACAGCCCAGCGAGCTCTGTCCCACAGGCAGAGCTGCACCAGGGCAACAACCCACTGCCAGGCTAAGCCTGGCTCACACACAGCTCTTGTATCTTTGCACATCCCACCCCGCTAATCCAGGGATCAGAAAAGCAATCCCGGGATCACAGGGAGCAGTTGGCATGTGGGGCAGCAGGAGGTGGGACTGTGGATGGCTGTCCCTGCTCAGCACAGCTGGGGCAGAGGCAGAGCTCAGCCACACAGCCCACACCCTCCAGTCCGTGGGGGTTTTCTCCTTATGGTTGCTTTTCTCTACAAAACACAGGCAGAAAGTAGAGATTTCCCTTTCCCCCAGCACACTCCCTCTCACACCAACCCCAAGATAAGCACAGCTTGTGCTGTGGCCCTCCCTCCAGGATGATTCCTGTTCACACGGCCACCAGTCCACAAAAACTTCCTGGAAGTTCACATCTGTGAGACCAAAATCCCCGGGTGAAGATTGAAATTGGCCAACGAGGGGCAACCGACAGACCCTATAATCACATAAGCCTCATTTGTTTAGAAATGAGGCTAAAAACCAGATGTCTTTTAAGTATCTTAGGCCCGGAGTATTTGCTGATGGAAGAATCTGACTAATCTGCTTAGTGCCTTGCTCTGCAGAAGGGCACTGGAGGGGACAGGGACAGGGGACAGGCTCAGCTGGTACCCCCAGGCTATGCTGGGTGTAAATCAGCCAGAATCAGGCAACACCAGTAGTTCTGTTTGTGGCAGTCAATATTCCCCCAGTTTGAGTTCTCCTGGCTCTGACTTGTGAGCAGGGGAGCTTTCCAAAGCTCAGCCTGCCAAAACCTGGGCTGTGTGACAGCACAGGGGACACACAGGACATGCAGCAGCCCCAGCCAGCAGCCACCTGATGGCTGCTGTCACTGCAGGATGGGGCTCTCCCCCTCCTCACCTGCCCCTGGCACACGCTCAGCTCCAGATCTGTGTCATCGCCAGTAAAACAGATGCTCTGACAGAAAACCCTCTGGATGCACAATTGCAATTTAGGCTCATAAAACCTGACCAGCCTTGCTGCCTGCAGATGGTATGCTGGTGGCAGAGAGAGCCTCCTCTCCCCCATCTGCTGACAGCTCTGGGGACAGGAGCAGGCAGGTCAGGATGCCAGCCAGAGGCACGGGAGCTGGGATTACAGGAGGTGTGCAGCTTGCTAAAGTCGTGGGAAGTTTCCTTTAGAGTATTACAAAGCATTGCATGAATTCAGATTAAATTCAAGAAAAAAACAAGAGCACAGCTCGATCCCTTAATCAAACCAATTAGTTCACACCTTATTTTTTTTTTCTTTTTTTTTTTAATGAAGTGCCAGAGCAAAGCAGCAACGTTCCAAGCAAGCAGGATATCCTTTATCATGTGGTACAGCCCGACTTGCCTCTGCAGGCTGCTGTAATTAGTCGGCCTGTCTAGCACCTCACTCCTGTTCCCTGGCTTGAATACTAATGCTGGGGGCTGACAGCACCACCATTTGGAAGCAGCCAGCACAGGGGGACCAGCAGTGCTGGACTTGGGCACATCCAGCAGAGAATTCCACTCGGGAACCTCTCTGCAGCTGTGTGGGACCTCGGCTGGCTTATTCTGAGGGGTTTCCATGAGGTGCAGTCCTGGGGTGATATGAATCAAGCAAGAGGCTCTCTGTGGAGGCATTTACCTTGTGACAACCTCCCAGCAGGACAAGCCCCCTGTTGCTGTGTCTGTGTATTATCCCTGATGGAGCAGCAGAGGCAATACCCTGGCTGTGACTGGGATTTTGGAATGCCAACACTTCACACACATCTCCCCCCTGTGCCCCACTCACCGGCCTCTGCTCTGTGCCCTGTTCTGGGCAGAGCTGGTGCTCAGCAGGCAGCCAGGTGAGGCACATCCTCCCTGCAGAGACCTGGGCCAAGCTCTTCACCTTTTCAAGGTGACATTTAGGCAGGGCTGCCAAGCTTCAGGTGTTTAGGACGCCTGTCACGCCTTCGGCCGTCCCACCAGGCCTCAGGTGAAACTGCAGGGATCCTGATTAAATCCCCGAGCTTCCCCCTCACCTCCAGCACCCAAAACACGCCGAGCCCCTTCCTTAATGAGCAGTATCAGCCATCCCCCAGACAGCTCCATCATCCTGGCTCCACACACAGCCACCCACCCAAACTTCAGGCAGCACAATCTTTCACTCCAGCGATGATTAAACTCCAAACCCAAACTTCTCAACCTGTGCCAGTTCCTAGCAAATGAACAATTTCGCTGCCTAACTAATTTGGAGAAATGACTGAGGGAGCTGTGCAGGCACTTGGCAGCCGTGGGCAGGTTTCGGTCTCGCTGGTGCCAAAGCACAGCTCTGTCCTTGGGGTAGGAGAGTGCCAGGGACCCACTTGCAAAATCTTGACCTTGGGAAAAACATAAGCCCTGCTCTCCGAGCTGGGTAAGGCCCAGAGTCCTGCTTTTCACAGAATTACAGGATGGTTTCGGTTGGAAGGGGCCTTAAAGCCCACCCCATCCCACCCCTGCCCTGGCAGGGACACCTTCCACTGTCCCAGGCTGCTCCAAGCCCCAATGTCCAGCCTGGCCTTGGGCACTGCCAGGGATCCAGGGGCAGCCCCAGCTGCTCTGGGCACCCTGTGCCAGGGCCTGCCCAACCTGCCAGGGAACAATTCCTTCCCAATATCCCATCTAACCCTGCCCTCTGGCAGTAGGAAGCCATTCTATGTTCTTGTCCAAAGTCCCTCTCCAGCCTTCCTGTAACCCCCCTTCAGACACTGGAAAGATGTTATAGGGTCTTCCCAAAGCCTTCTTTTCTCCTTTTCCCCAGGAATTCCTCATCCTCCTTTGTTCTCACAAGGACCACCACTTGCACCAGGGAGGGGGCACCAGATTGCCCAAAAAAGCCTTTCTTCTGCACAACAAATGAACACGGATTACTGCAACAAATGTTACATCTGCAGCCCCTCCTCTCCCTTCTTCTATCCCCCTCCTCCCTCTATTTCTATCTTTCTATTTGCTTTTCTCTGCCTCAGGCTTAAGTCAAGTAATTTGAATTCACTGCAAATACTTATCTGTAGCTCCTTACCTGCAATTCATTATTTACTGTGCTGTTTGGTTAATAGTAAATACTGATTGCTCTGAGGACAGCTCATTTGTTTGTTTAATGAGCTGCCTTTAACTTACACTGAGCAAATCTTTCAAACTATCAGTATTTCCAAGGAGCAGTGGAGTTCCAGATTCTTTTATTATATCCCCTTGCTTCCAGAGGGATGTAATAAAAATATTGGACAACCAAACAAGAAAAAAAGATTGAATTTCCATTTATCTCATCAACCTAGTGAACAATTTTCCCTACATGTAATTACTGCATTAAAATTGCTCATAAATAGCAGCAGGATGACAGCCAAAATTCCCAGATTACTGGTCTACTGCTTCCAAGAGAAATCATAATGCACTACTAAATATGGCACCAACCTCAGCTCTTTGGTTCCCTCTTCAAATACTCTAAGGTTTGTTCCTTGTTTAAGTCCTGTACAGCACAAATCTTCAGCAAAGTAATGGATCCCCACAGCTTAACACTGGCACATCCCTGGGCTAAACTCTTCACTAGCTAGAGCTGGGTTTAATTTCTCAGTGACACGGATGTTACAGCGCTGGTAAATATTTGTAATTAGAAATTACAGCCTCCCGTGTGGCACCAGTTTTGGAACAACAGGAAGAAACTCTGGAAAAAAACTGCTGCCTGGTAGCAAAAATAAAAGTTTGGTTATTTAGTTATACCACATGGAACCATTAAGGTAGGAAAAGAGTTCAGTGCTACAGAGCACTGCAAAACCTTCCAATGAGCGGGGCATGGAAAACTCACCAGGTAAGGAAATGTGCTCTGAAGTGCTCCCAGAGCAGTTCCCAGAAGAGGAACGAGAGCCCTGGGATCCAGGCAGAGCCCTGGGGAGCTCCCAGAAGGAATCCATCACCTCCGAGCTTTTCCACGCCACAGGGAGCTCCCTGCTTCACTCATCAGCTGGGAAAGGTGGGGATTTCTCCTGCATTTCTGCTATAAATGTACTGCTCCAGCAGCAGGTTTTATGCAGCTATAGATGGTTTTTTTTTTTTCCCCTGAAAACCCCCCATGTGCAGAGTCACTCCAGAGTTTGGGAAAGAGAGGGAATATTCATAAGGAGCCCATTTTAGTTCAGGTGTCAATGTCACCCATGGTTTTTCCCCTAAAAGATTTCTCACATCCCAGTATCAGTACCAGGGAGAGGATAACCTTCACTTGACTCTTTCCCCATCACCTATTTTGGGATGTTGTCAGTTCTTAAAAAAGCAGCCCATGATGCATATGCTGGAGGTGATTAAAATAATCACCCAAATCAGAAAGCTGCTCTTCCTTCCATGGCAAAATATTTCCAAATACACTGCAGCACACAACAGAGATACTTTATTTCAGATGCAATTCCACTCTCAGGAGCTTTAGTGAGAAAGGCCCATGTACAATTTATCTTGCCAAGGACTTCATAAACATCGGACAGCACATCAAAAGGAAAAGTTTTCTGTGTAGTTACACAGCTTTAGCATTATTTCCCCAAATTTACGTGTTTCAACTATCATTGCAACTATTGCACCTTCCCAATTTTGTAATGCATCAGTCTTTCAGTTTCCAAACCACAAAACCACTCTAAAAATGGAATTAATATAATTTAAAAAGAAATATGCCCGCAAGGCTGTAGCACAATGCAGCAGTAAAACATTCAACTCAATAAAGAGTGCAATAGAATTAATTTCCCTGGGCCAAAGTGTCCAGGAACTAAGGAATAAATAAGGAATTTGGGAGCCCAGCTTGCCAGGTGCTGGTTTTCTGGGAGAGCAGGTCAGCCGTGGGCTGGGCAGGGTGACAGATGGTGCTGTCCCCAGGCTGTGACCGATGGCTCAGTTTGATGCCTGTGCTGATAATGTGAAAACTCAGTTTCTGGTGTTTCTGCTGGACATCTACCCTGAGCTGAGGGGAAGCAGGAGGTGCATGAGCATCTTGGAATCCAGGTGTGTGACCCCAGAAAAAGGCAGCCAGCACCAGCGATCCATTTTCACAAATATTCCCTTATCTGCTCCCAGCTGTTCCCAACAGAATCCTGAAGTGCAATCCCCTCAAGTCTCATCAGATCCCACCCTATGCTCTGAAATGGTTTAAAAGCCAGCAATAAATGGTTAATAATTTCTCCTGGTCATCTCTCTGCCCATATAATGGCACAGCACCTGGGAGACCTGATTTAATCGGTTTTGTACATCTGGAAGCTGAAGCACTGAGCACAAGGAGCACATTCCTTAAAGCTGTGCATGGCTGTCACACACACACAGGGATGGAAAGCTGAAGAAACGTGGCTTGTAACCTGCAAAGACGCTCAGGAGCCCAGGTTTGCCAGCCCAGTCAGACCTGCTCTGCTGGAACCTCAAAATGCCCTGAGCAGCACTTGCAACAAAGACTCCCAAGAAAATCCAGGGTGGAGATCAATACCTGGTTCAGCCTGTTCATGACCGAAGGAGTAAGTGTGAACTGTGGGTGGGCCATTGCTGACGGACACTTCACTAAACTTCAGTGGTAACATTATTGACACGGCACTTCCCAGGAAATGGAGATAACCATCCCCCTGGGCACTCCTTCCAGCAGGAGCACACAAACCTGAGCATCCTGCAGCCAAATCCCCCCTTGTGGATGCTCTTAAATGTGTCAGTAAATACCAACATCTGCACTGATCTGGAGAACAGCAGTGAAATGGGACGCCAGGTGACCCCACAGTGGCTCAGAGGGAGAACAGAAATCCTCCCTCCTCCTGCAGCTGCCTGGGGACTTTCTGAGCCAGACCTCATCAAACCTCTGCTCTTCAATACCAACAAGCCTCTCCTCCATAAATTTAAGTACCTTTTTTTTTTTACTTAATTGCTTCCTTACCCATCCTCACTGAACATAAAACTGCTCCTTCTCCAGTTCATTTGTGGACTGGGTTAACTGGGCAGCAGCTCTGAGCACTGGGGGAGCACCACTACAGCAGCTCTTGTGACAGACAAGTTTAGCTCTCTAGAGACAAACTGAATCTTTTCTTGAGTGGGAACTAATCCATATATTTACACTCATCTTTTTTAAGCCTTCTCCCAGTTCTACTGTGGCACCAACCTCTCTTCCAGGGGAAAATCTGGATTTAATGTAGTGTACTTGAGGTGTATGTACCACATCCTGCAGCACAGAATGCTTGTGGAGACGTCCTGCAGGCTTCTGAGAAATCCATAAGTATTTAATTAGCAAGTTTCTAAGGTATTTAGAGTGGAATTAAAAATACCACGCTGAAATTCTAAGACTGTATTCCTTCATTGCACTGTAAAGTGTATTTTGCATAATTACGGTACCATAAAATAAAGTTCCTTATATATGCACACTTACAGATGTAAGAGCAGCCTAATCCCCCCACGTGTGTCTGGTTTACCCCCTCCACCTGAAGGTTTGGCCACACATCTTTCATTTTTTGTTAACCAAGGAAAACACAGAAATTATTCCAGCACGAGCAGACAATGCTGTAGCAGAGGAATGTCGTGACCTACAAATACCCAGTGACCGTCACCCTCCTTGCTGGTCACAAACCAGCCCAGATCTGAGCTTTGCAGGCACACCTGAAAGCACAGCCTGTTAAAAATTCAAATGTTGTCTGAAGCTTTTGCCATTCTGCATTTCCTTGAGATACTGAATCTCCTAAACGAGCTTAGCACACTTCTGGCTGAAACTAGTTTTATATTAATTGAAATTTTCAACAGCCATTAGGATTTCAGCCCATAGGTCAAGCATGAAGCAGAAAGCGAAGGGCAGCAGCAGGTGGGGTGGGTGGGTGAGTGGGGGTGAGGCTGTGGCAGCCAGGCACAAAGGGAAGGAGCATGTTGCAGTTTGTGTTCAGATGAGACCGCCAGTGACAGCCTCTGCCAACAGAGGCCATGCAAACCCTCCGAAATTTCAACAGGAATTTGCAAAGGTGCCTGCTTCTTTTGTACACTCACTCTGCCTCTTTCAAAACACATAACACTGGGGAAAGCGTGAGCTTTCTCCTGTTAATACAAACAAACGTGAGTTACAGAAAAGCAATGCCTCCTTGAAGCAGCCCTGCCTCACCTTGAAAGGCTCTCCTGGAAGCCAGCACATGCCACAGCCAGTCTGAGCCACTCCAGCTCCTGCTTGGAGCACATCCTTGGCACACACGAAGCCAGGAGAGCTCTGTGGACTGGGAAATGTGGGCAGGGATGTGCCGGGCAGAGCTCTGGCAGGCCTCGGGCTAATGAGATTGTTCAGTCAGCAGAAAGCTCAGGGAGAACAGTACAGAACACACTCCAAAGGCACAGCCATGGGCTCCCCGGGATTCTGCCACGGGAGGAATCCTGCACTCTCTCAGCTACTAAAGCAGGGGGGAAATTTACACACCCAGCCCCTGATGGGCTCTATTCCAGCCACAGGAACCATCCCAGTGCCAGGAAATTCATCTGACAATGGCAGAAACCACTGCAGGGCACTGAGGGCTCCACTCGGTGCTGGTGATTCTCACAGCGTGGGTTTGTGTTTGCTGGAGAGCTCTCTGTGCTGGTAACGAGGCGACGACACGAACAGAGGGGAAAAAGGGATTTAACTGCAAATGAATTACCTCTATAAACAGCAGAAAGCAGCTATTATTCCCACTCGATCCATTAAGGATCATCTTTTCCTGCTGCATCACAGGCAGGTGAACTCACCCATGGTGTACAACACTGGCAATACTGTCAGACACCAAAACCCCTAAATCTGAGCTCCCTGCTTCATCTGTGCTATGCAAAATGCACACTCACAGAGCTTCTCTGCCTCAGGGACTTGGGAGATGCTCAGTGTATTCCCAAGACCCCAAGCAAAAAATCCTGGCGTGCTTCACACAAAAAACCTTAGACCCCAAGAAAAACTTAACCCCAAAACTGCAGCAAATCTCCTCTCTCAGTTTTATCCCTGTACCTCAGTGAAAGTCACTGGGACACTGTGTATTCCTAATTTAAATGAATTGCAGCCAGTGACTCGTGACCACGGAGAGTTTCACAGCATGCAGGCTCTGTACTCCCTGCCTGCCTCTGATTCTCCTCCTTCTGTGTAATAACAGAGATTAGCTCTTTCAGCTTCATGGAGGATCTCCCCATGCTTGCTTTTCCCTAAAAGTCAAGGCCATTAAGCTTGCACCATTTTCTACATTGCCAGAGATACAAGGGATTACTTAGGGAAAAAAAAAAAAATCAAGTGAAATGTGGTGATTTCACACAGACACTGCATGGAAGTGTTTAAGAGTACACATTAAACACCATCCACATCACTCTGAAATCCTCATGTGCCTGTCTGGACAGGGAGCACCAACTCTCACTTTGGGAATCTTGGTCTGATTCTACAGGAGGATCCACACTTCCCAGTAGGACTTACAGTCTGCCACGAAAGAACCACCAGAGGACTCGATTTAGGGCAATAATTGTAGGATGTGGCCCAGTTTGTGCATTAGGAATCTGAGTACCCGAGCAAATGGCATGGCATTAGAGATGCATGGATAATTCATCCTGACTCTGCATTTCCTACTTTCCTTGTTTTCACCTGGCATCTACAACAATCTCCTTTTTCCACTAAAAACCTCACAGCTCAATAAAACCCCCAATAAGCCTAAATAAAAACACCCATTCAGCAGCCCAGCCCACCCAGGGGAGACACTCTTGTTTCACCTGCATCTTTTAGGAGCTGCAAAATCCCAAGCAGAGACTCACGAGGAAGATGGGACACGTTTTTGTCACGATCTCCAGGAAGGAAAGAGCTCAGAATCATACCAGGAGTGCCTGAGACATTCTTCTAAGCAGCATAATGCTGCAATTTATCTGGTCATCATTTTGTTCCTATAGCTTCTGTTGACGAAAGCATCTTTTGGCAAAGCTTTCAGGGAAATCAAGTTGTTGATAAGGTGAGGATTATTTCTGAGCACAGCAGCAATTTTCTGCACTTGCTCCAGTAGTTTTACCATTGTAAGGGAAAAGCATCACTCAAAACACTCCAAACCCCAATGATTTTCTAGCTGCAACAGTTGCTTTTCTCCATTAATGCCTTTTTTTTCCAAGGCACTAAATCAAAACATCCATCAACCACACTGAAAGACAGCTGGCTGACAATATATTGAATATATCAACTGTAGCTTGTCTCGGTTTTGAAAGACAGGTGTCTGCTAAGGAAGGCAGAGGCCCCCCTTGAAGTGGCAGATATAACCCCTTTTCCCTCCAAGTTATTATATTTTGAAATCAAGGGCCTTTAGGCGAAGATGTGGGAAATAGGAATAACAGTTCTTTACTATATATATATATATATATATGTATATAACCAGTCAAACAAAACAACAACAACTCTGGCAGTAACAGCAAACACAAACCCAGTGCCAGCCTTCTCGGCTGTCAGGCCCTTTCCCCTCGGGTGCAGTTCCGCTCGCAGCCGGCAGGGGCGCTGGCGGCTCCCGGTGAGCAGGGCAGGTGCGATGGTTCCCCCGCGGCTGCAGGGGGCGCTCCGGAGCGAGCTCGGGAAACCCGCGGCTCTGGTGCCCTGGGATCCCGGGAAGGGATGGAACAAAGGCTTCACAAACCGCTGGGCAGCTGATCCCGGGCTCTCGGGAACAGCAGGCTGGAATGGCAGGGACGAACGCAAATCCCGGGTGGCAGACGAGATGTATCCAGATGGGAAAAAACCACGGAGGCCCAGGCAGGCAGGGTGAGCAGGGCTACAGCGTAGCGAAAGCTCGAAGCAGCAGCGGGGCAGGACAGCCACAGCTCGGTCTCCAGCAGGGCAGGGAAAGCGGCTTTTGGGGTCCCGGCGTTGCTTCCAGCAGGAAGAAAGAACGGCCAAAAAGAAAGCAGCAGCAGCTCCTTTCTCTGCAGCTTCTCTCTCCGGACGCTCAGAGCGAACTGTCCCCACACCCAGGTGTAGACAAAAGAGTAGCCAGGCCCGCCCCACTCCCCTTTTTGTCTTTCTTAAGTACAGCTATTTGTCCCCTAGCAACATGCATATGGGAGAAAATTCCTTTAACAGGAAAACCTAAGACTAAACTAAAACCCCAACATAGCTGTGAAGGAAAGGGAAAAGAGACTCTGCAATTCTGTTTCTCTCTCCTCGGGATCCACATTCATCATGCCTTTCAGCACTGGCAGGATGCAGAGCAGCAGCTGTCAGTGACTGCAGCATCTTCAGGTGATCACAGGAGATGTTCCATCAGGCAGATCACAAGCCCGGGGTGTATTTTAAGGCACAGCTGATCTTTAGAGATACAATTTGACTCCAGCTAGGTGGCTGAGCAGAGAACATCGAGGAAGCAATGCAGGCAGCAAAACACACTGTTCAAACAGCCTAAAAGCCTCGGAAAAATATAATTGCTCACCTGTTTCCCCAGTACCTGGGGAAAATTGTTTTGGAGGAAATTGGGCAAAACTAAATTGATTCCCTCAGCTCGTGAGGGGCTGATAAAGTATCTCCCAAGGCCAGACCAGAAGGTTTAGAAACAACCCAGAGGAAGTGCCCACTAACTACACCACGGCAATTTAGGTCCCTCTTTTCCTTTACTTTTGCTTTTTGCTTTCCCATGGCAACAGCAAAATCCACTCACCCAAACCCCACCAGCAAATATGAAATCTCTGTTTCAAAAGCTGAAACTCCTCCTAGTTCCCCACGATGTGACTTTATGAACAACGAGCTCAAACCCGGCATCATCTTCCCCCAGTTTTGGAAAAAAATCAGCTCCACCTTGCTGGAAATTAAAGTAAATAAAATCAAATTAGAAGTGCAGCAAGCAAATAGTAGGAGTGGAAAGTTCTGCATGAACCATTAAAATCTGCTGAAGTTACGTAAAACTGCAAGGGGAAGCTTCACGCTGAACGTCAAACAGGCAGAACCAGGATTTCCTTGCCCATTCTGCACATAACACCAGGTTCTGCAGAACAACAGTGGGCTTTGCTGCCCAGCCCACCTGCAGAAGCATTGCTCTAATCAATGATATGCACAGTGGCAGAAGTGCTTTCCATGCCACGTTTTCCATGATAACTGCACTACAGACTTCATCCTGTCCATTTACATTCTACAGCATCACAGACACTGCTCTGCTCTTTTTCTTAAAAAAAAAAAATTAAAGAAGAAATTGTCAATACTGTTGGTCAAATGTTTTTTATCTCATTTGTGTCACATCATGGATAAACTTTATTGCCCTCTAATCACTATCTCACTGAATGAATTCTGTTTCTTATAAAGACTAACCAGAAAATGGCTAAAAACACCTAAAAATACCACAGAGAGGAGTCAGTTACGCACAAAAACCGCACAATGCCTTCCATACACTTGTCTCTCAAAAATCTCTGACTGAATTTCTGCTCCTTCACACCTCCCTGCAGCCCTGAGCCTGGAACGTCCCCAGAGCACGGAAAAGACTCATGGATTTACTCCTTATGGATCTGAGCTTTTCAAAGAGCTCTCCTGACACAGACCACGCATGGACACCCCACATTCCCTTTCCTTGCCCAGCCCAGCTGGGGGGCCAAACAACATTTATTATGGAACTGAACTGCAGCTGGGAGCCTGATGGATGCTCTGAGGTACTCCCTGAAAAATAACATTTCATGTTGAATGAATGGCATGAACCTCTGCAGGTCCAGGTCACAACATGGCAGATCCAGAAGGTGCAAAGGGAACTCACCAGAAGTCTGACATTAAATGCAGAAAGCTGCTCCCAGCTGGGGCAGCTCCCTGGCACGAGGGCACAACGCCAACACTGCTGCAGCAGAGACACACACCTACCTCTCCCTTAGTCAGGGAACGCTAGAAAAGAGCTGATTCTGCACCTACCAAACTGTTTTATTCTACGTGGCAGAAAAGCCTTCCTTATGAGGCCTTGCACACCTCAAATACAGGCAGCTTGTGATGTATTGGCTTTCTTGACACTCCTCTCTCTGTCAAACTCCCAGAGCTTGAGGCATCCTGGTTTTCCAGACAGGCAGAGAAGGGCTCATGGCTACTGAAGACACCAAAACACAAAAATGAAACCCACTTGTGCAATTACAGCACAAGCCCTTGGAGCTTTCCCCTCCACTCTCCTTTCGCTCCCTTTATATAGCTGCAGTTATTTAGAGGACAGATCTCTGTTTAAGCAGCTGCTGCCACAACTAGTTGGCCCAAGCAGCTTTTTTAATTAAATATTTGCTGTTGTGAAAGTTTCCTCTCCTCTCCCTGCTCTCCTTGTGGACAACATTTGTTCTTGCAAAGATAACAGGAATCAGCCTCCGCCTTCGCCTGTGAGGCCTCCTGCACTCCCAGCCCCTGCAATGGTGTGAAAGCCCCACAAGAATTAATTTTTATGATAGGCATCGTGACATTTTTCCTATCAAGGACAGCTATCAACAATAAGGAAAAGAAATAAAGCTTGCTGGGATTTAATAATGGTTATTAAATTATGTCATTTACATAATTAGACCTTAGTAATAACTACGGCATATCTCTTTTATGGCATGGTAAATTGGCAGAGCACTTCATACAGCGGGTTTTGGGGTTTTTTTCCCCTCCTCTCCCACCAATAACAGAGGAGTAGATCAGGTAAATGATATCACAACCCATACTAAGCAGGTTTACACAGAGGCAGGAAATGGAGGTGAGTATCATGACGTGAATGAGAGAATTCTTGAGAAATATGGATTTCAAAAAGGTTTCTCACACATTTGTTGCTCTCAGAATTTCTTCCCAGTCAGCGGTCATGTACAGCAATGCCTCTGGGATGCTTTAGGGTATTTCTCAACCAGGGTCAGGGAGGCACTGGATTTACTCTGCCATTGGTGTGCACAGAATTTTCCCTCTGTTCCTCCCAGCAGGTAACCCTGGGAACAGCATTAAAGGCAACTGGGTTTACCCAATTCCAGTAAAGGCTTGGCTTGCTCGGGGAAAAGCTCCAACTGATGTTTCACAAAGCAGATGTGTCTTGACTCATTTTTACCTGGTCCAGGTATGACTGAGATTCTCACCTATTCCCACACTGGAAACATCAGAGCCAAGTTAGTGTGAAAAAAACCCAAACACAACTCTTAATCAGAGCCAGTTTGACACTGGAGGTAGAAAAGGGAAAGGGAAACAAAGAATTTAATGCTTTTTGAGCAAAGCTGTTTCAACAGCTGGTACAGACAGCTGAAATTACACGCAGAAATTAGGAAGCAGCAAGGGATGCTGTGAGGGTGGGCAGGCCCTGGCACAGGGTGCCCAGAGAAGCTGTGGATGCCCCTGGATCCCTGGAAGTGTCCAAGGAAAGCTTGGATGGGGCTTGGAGCAGCCTGGGATAGCACAAGGTGTCCCTGCCCATGGCAGGGCGTGGATGAGCCTTTAAGTCCCTTCCAACCCAAACCATTCCATGAGACTGAAGGGTTAAAGTTGCTGTGAAGCAGCAGCACAGAGAGCACAAGACTTGGAGTGTGAAATGGAGATGGAGAGAGGGAGGTTTCAGGAAAAAGGAGGCAGCAAGAGGAGCACAGAAGGAAATCAGAGCAGGCACCAAACGAAGCTGGTGCAGCTACATGGGGCCTCAGCAGCTGCTGTTCCATGGAGATGAGCGAGGGAACAGATCCTGGGAGAGGGATGGTTCCGCCAAAATCTGGGAGTGCAGCGGAGCAGGGATCAGTGCTGTGCAGAGACAGGCAGCACAGGGACTTGGGAGAATTTGTGAGGCTGGAACAGCAACTCACTGGGGAAGAAATGAAAGAGAGCCCGGGTCTCAAAGCCCCAAGCAGGGAACTGGGGACCCTGCGATGGCAATGCCAGTCTGGGGGGATCAGAGAGCAAAGCAGCAAAATCTGCATTTGAGAGCATTTCAAACCTGCCTGAACTCCCCAGGCTGGAGCCACAGGAGGAATTTATTTCAAAAAGAAATATTAGGATCATATCACCAGGCAGTTTTAAAAAATATATATAAATAAGGTACATTAAGGCAGACAAGAGTGTACAAACTGTTCAGCACATGGGCACAGGAGAACTCAGCTTGCACCAGGGTGTATCCTCTGAGGGCAGCACAGATGCTCCTGACTGACATCAGCTTCAGTGGTGAATAAAAAAAAAAAAATAAAAATCAGATCTTCTGTTTCCATGGGAAACCTGTCGAATTCCACTCATGCACCACAACACCTCCCTGCCTTTCCAGTAACAGAAGCAACTGGTGAAGTAAAACAAGGCTGGGGCCACTCTCTGTTTCCTGTCTCAGGAAAATCTTTCTTGGGGGGATTTATTAATGTGATTTACACGTTTATAAATATCACCAAAGAACTGCAGTTCTGTGAGCTTCCTGAGAAACAGAAAACTGCAGCATCCCAATCCCCTTGCTTCCCTCAGATCCACTCACCAGAAACCAAGGTCAGTGGCACTCTCCTGGGCACCAGGCAGGTAAATCCAAGCTGACAGCACACACAGATCCTTCAAACCACTGGAGGAATCAGGGAAGCCTGAGAGCTGTTCTAAAATGCCTCTTACCTTATGGAGCAGCCAGAAAATTAAATATAGAGTGAAATCCCCAGGTGGGCTTCCACCCCCAAGAGACCTCTCCAAAATCTGAGCACTGTCAGGCTGAACTCACCAAAGCAAAGACAAACAAGATTCCTCCTCTGGAGTAATGCCTTCAGCAGCTCCTAACCCAGGTACACATGAAGTTTCTGTTTGCTAATTTTGCCTGCTTTTCTTTTGTAATAACAGCATTTCTAATTTTGCAACTTTGGCTTTATTAGAGTGAAAGTTGTTTTCATTCTCAGCTTGGCTAAGGTTTAAATGGGCTCACAAAAGCTTGCTGGGCACAAGAGATTCCACTTTCACACTCAAAGAAATCAGTGTTTTCAACAAATACTCTAAGCTTCTATAATCCAGGACAAGTTTGGGCACCCCAAGCGTCTGGGAGCGGCTCTCACTCGCTGCAAAATCAGCTCCAGGGCTGCTGAAAGGAATCTGCAGGTGAGGACGAACCATCCCAGGAGCTGGTTGTTGTCTCCAGCACCACTTCTCCCCTTCCCAAGGGACAATCCAGGACTCCAGAAAATACCCAGACTGGTGCAAAGTGTGGCTCATCTGTTTTTAGACCTGGTGGAGAAGCATAGGCAGGAGATGCCCAGGGAGGTTTGGAGTCCCCATCCCTGCAGGTGTCCAAGGAAGGGCTGAAGGTGGCACTCAGAGCTCTGGGCTGGGGACAGGGTGGGGATGGGGCACAGCTTGGACTCAGTGATCCTGGAAGTGGTTCTGTAACTGCTGTGTAGACGGGACTGGTGTTGCAGAACATGTTCCAGAGCCTCACCCAGCACCTGCTGGTGACCCCTACACCCCAAAATATTCAGCTCAAACACATTCCTGCACTATGGGGCTGACCTGTGTCACTGAAAAGCTCCTGAGCAGCAGTTTAGCCACAAACAGTGAGAGGGTGGCTTTAATTTCACTGGAAATCTGGCATTACCTTTGAGCCAGGCTCCGCAGGGATCACGGGCTGAGGCGTAACCTGCAGGGAGAAACGACACCACTCTGACCCCAAAGCCACCTCAGCTCCCCTACAGGTGACAGAGCCAGGATCCCACGTATTCCCCACTCCAACAGGTCTGCCTGGGAATGTTTCACTAATCCTGAAGCACAAAAAGGCTTAAAATACCTGTCAGTCAGGCTGCTCCCCGCTGGCCTCCCCGCAGCCCTCACAGCCTTGCTGGGAGGATTGTTATTGAGATCCCCAGCGCTGCCAGCATACTGAGGAAAATTAAACCCCAGCCGTAGAAACAATAGCTATTACAAAGTGTGTAATCAGCAGGAGATGGGATGAATGTTTGTAATTCCGAGGTGTAGAAAGCGTTTTTAAAATGCCTTTAGTCTCATCCATACTTCTTTAATATTTTGCTGCCTAACAGTGGCATTTTACAGCCAGGCCACAACTTCAGTGAGGTACAAACTTGTGGAGTATAATGTCAAGCTATGTGGTAGAGTCAAGTAAACATTTGTAGTAATTATATGCCCAGGAGATTTCATCACCTCAGAGAATTAACAAGCAGCTCAGTAAATTACACATCGCTCGATCTGCAATTGCTGCAGCTCCAGCCAAGAGCTCGGCTCCATCCCCAGCAACCCTGACACGACGTGTCAGCGCATGGTGCAAACCTGTCAGGCTGTTATTGTGCACTCACATCAGCCACCACCTCGCCTCACAAAGCTCCTTGTCAAAGGTTTGAAGCACAGTTCTCTTTCCAACCAGTAAAAAGAGGCAGTCTGCTCACACCTTGTGATTCGCGCTAGAAATCATTTCCACTTTGGCTTCACCACAGAGCTACATTCAAAGGGATGAGCTCGATGTAGTCCTAATCCCAAATGGGTTTCTGGAAACACTGCAATGCTCCCAGGCTCAGGAGATGCAGGCTGCCTGTGGAGCAGCGTGCCCAGCCAGCAGGAGAGGTTCTTGCTGCACACATATGCTCCGAAAGCACTCGCTCTGCACAAAGCTCATTAAGCGCCCTGACAATCATCCTGATCATGCAGAAGCCAAAAGCTACTGCCTCTCCTGTTGGAAACTCAAGCAATGAGAATGGCTGCGAAGATTTCCAAGGGAGAAAACGCAGATTGCTTTTAAATATCTCTTCACAGACTACCCCAGCCATGCCAGGGTTACCAGGCAGAACAATTACAAACAAGCGCCTCGATTAGGAATTGGAGCACAGCAATGAATTGCCCAAGCAGCTGCTGCACTCTGGCTCAGAGATGAGTGCCCTTTAGCGTTTGCTAAAGTGATTTCCTACGAAATCCCTGTCATTTGTCAGGCCACTACCTGGAAAGTAGAATACACTTACAGGACTCGCAGATTCATCACCGGCTAATTCTGTTTTCTGAACAGCAAAAACAAAAAGGAGACAATGCTCAGCCATCAACTTCTTTCACATCTTACATCAGTTTGAAGACAGGGGTTACTGCTTCCACAGAGAATCACAGAAGGGTTTGGGTTGGTAGAGACCTTAAAAATCATCCAGTTCCACCTCCTGCCATGGGCAGGGACACCTTCCACCATCCCAGGGTGCTCCAAACCCTGTCCAACCTGGTCTTCCAGGGATCCAGGGGCAGCCACAGCTTCTCTGGACAACCTCTTCCAGGGTCTCCCCAGGAAGAATTTTTCCTAATATCCCATCTAAACCTACTCTCTTTCACCTGAAGTCATTCCCCGTGGATACAGTACTGCTGCTAGCAAGAATTTCTCTTGCTTCTTTCTAAGCCCGTGAGATATTTTTCTCTCTCATGAAGGTATTTGCAGAGTTCTATAAGCTATGAACCCCTGCGACCTTGCCGAGCTTTGTTTATGGTACAGTAGGAAAATATTTTGACAATGGATGTTTTAGGAATTTAGCCAATCACCCCCAAGGGGTGGCTGATCCTTTGTCCAATTAGACTATGAAGAAAAAAGTCCATAAAAGAGTTCGTAAAATAATAAAATGAATCAATCTTGCTGCACAGTTCTTGCCTGCTGGATCTT